>NC_045806.1:75767852-76122466 GCF_009873245.2 Balaenoptera musculus | reverse complement strand
ATAATAATTGCTATATACAAAATATATTATCATATATGAAATATGCTTAGTTTCAAGCAGGTGTTCTAGAAATGACAGAATTTTTCAAGTGGTTAGGGAAACCTAAATATAGGTAGAACATATTTTGAACTATCTTGCCCTAAGTAAAAATGGCTATATAATTTTAATATGTTGTCATATAAACACTAAGATAGTAACATCTTTAGAAATTTAGTGACTAGAAAAATAAAACCACTTCCCTGACTTAAATGGTTAGATGGTTTGTCTCCGACTATGTTTAAATGTAGACAAAATTATGCCTACTGGTTCTTATTTCAGTAAGTTAAGGGTAAATCAGTGTAGCCCAAAGTGGACTACATCTTGATTGACACCCAAAGAAATCCCATAATCTGCATATTTAGACTTGTTTGTTTGTATTTTAAGGAGTACAGCCTTTCAAATATGAATAGAGTGTCACTGGAAGATATTCCATAGCAATGATAGCCAGTTTATTGAGAAAATAAAACTACAAGTATGATACAAAGCATTATTTAGATATTATTTAACATATGTATATTAGTATATGTATGTGTATAATGCATGTGTGTATACATATACCTCTGTTTTTTATTGATTTGCAGTAACTTATATATATATATATATATATATATATATATATATATATATATATATATATATATATATATACACACACACACACACACACACATATGCAGAATAAGAAGAAAGAACACAGGGCAGGAAGATGAGACATTTCATTAGTCAACTGAGGGAGGTGAAGATTTCTGAGCCCCTTTCTAGTCTTTGATTTGAAAATGATAGTAATAATGACAATGATAATAATAATAGCACCACTTATAAGTATTTACTGCATCTCAGGATTTTCATATTTTATCACTTCACAATAACCTTGCATATTTGATATTATTTATCCCTCTTATGCAGATGACAAAAATCGAAGCTCAGAGAGGCTTAGTAATTTGCCTAAATCCACACAACCAGTAAATAGGGGAACCAAATGAGTTTTTTTACGTTGTGCTTTTTAATGACATAATATTTTTATATTGAGATATAATTTACATAACACAAAGTTCACTCCTTTAAAGTGTACAATTTTAAGTAGTTTTTTAGTATATTCACAAAGTTGTGCATCCATCACCACTATCAAATTCCAGAACATTTTCATAGCAAATACTTTCCATTCCCTCCTCCCCTCAGCCCCTGGCAACCACAAATCTACTTTCTTTCTCTGTAGCTTTGCCTATTCTGGACATTTCATATAAACAACAGCAAACAATATGAGACCTTTTTATGCCTGGATTCTCTCACTTAGTATAATGTTTTCAAGGTTCAGTCATGTTATAGCATGTATCAGTAGTTCATTACTTTTTAACATCATTGATATTCCATTACATGGATATTCCATATTTTATTTATCCATTCATCAGTTGATGGACGTTCAGTTTTATCCAGTTTTTTATTATTATGAATAATGCTGCTATGAATATCCAAGTACAAGTTTTTATGTTAACTTGTATCTTCAGTTCTTGTGGATATATACTTAGGAGTCAAATTGCTTGGTCATACTGTAATTCTATGCTTAACTTTTTGAAGAATTGACAAGTTGTTTGCGAAAGCCCAGCTGAGTTTTTAAAACAATTTAATACTTAAGAAGTAGCACTATAAAGTAGCGTCCAAAATTCATAGCAACAAGATGAAAAAAAAAAAAAAACCCTACAGTTCTCCCTTTTCATGAGTGAAAATGCCCAAGGGTAGCTCAATGAACTAAATGATAAATGATTATTCTACTCACTAGTATAAATATTGACCAAACAGCCCTAGGGTTTTGAGGATTCAAAGTTGTGCAAGAAAGGAGAAACCTCTCTAGTGAAGATCTGTTTATTTTCCTAATTACACTCTTTTTTTTTTGGTTTTGTTTTGCACTTTTAATGTAAATGTGCATGCTATCTTAAATAATTATACATGTAGTATTAAAAATCTGCATTAACTCAGTTACTGGTTGCTCTCTATAATTAAAGCTGTGTGTTTGAAAAGCCAGCATTACTTTGCAACATCCATGAATGGAAAATCTATATTCTGTTATTTACTTGTACAAAATCAAAGAAAGAAAAGTCATTGTAAAAGGAATTTATAACTGAGTGGTCTGTGGATGTTAGGAGTACTCTTCTGTAGTTTTGTGAGTGTGCAGTTTATTGCGTCTGAATGACAATAGAGCACATATTTTCTCTATAAGTCATTTTGTTTAATGTTATTTCTCTTAAAATTTGCCAATTGAAAGCATTAATATCTACAATAACCTCTATTTCTTCTCTCTGTGCTTTTATTAATTGGACCCACCAAGATGTTAAAGAACTGGTAGTTAAGTGACTAACCCAAGATCCCAAAAGTAATAAGCTGGATGAAGGACTTGAACTTATTCCTCTATATCGAGATGTGGACCTGTATGCTTTTAAAAAAACTTTTTTATTTTATAACTTTTTTAGGAGGGTGGTTTAGAGTGGTGATTGGGAACAATAACCAGAAGAAAAGCAAAATCTTTCATGCTTTCAGTACTGGAATGTCAAAGACAGAAAGAATAGGTCTTATGGTACCTAAAATAACTCTCTGGGAAATGAAAGTAAGCTTGGGGTTGAAGTCTCCTCATTTGGAGGATGTAGAGAATGTGAGCTTTGAATGGATTTGGGGATTTTTTTCTCTTTCTTTTCTAGTTGTTTTAAACTGAATTGAAAGTATTAATATGCTATGCACTGTGATTACTATGGTTTACCGTATACTCTCATGTACGATTGAACTGAAAAATGTATATGCAAGAAAAAGAAAGTGGATGAATTAATGTTAAGTATAACATTAAAGAGAAGGATGTCAAAATACACAGTTGAATGAGCTACTGAAGAAAGGGAAACTAATTTATCCCAACATTCAAAACACTCCTGGATCTGATAGTCTACCCTCAAGGGTTAATGAGAACAATTTCAAGTTAAGCATGAATAACAAATAGAACTCCATGCATTATTGATAAGTACATAGGACGATCTCAAAGACTGGCCTTTTTAGAGCCTTCCTTTATCAGAGCTCAGTTGATGAAAGGGGGACTTTTCCAGTGATACTATCTCATCAGATAGTGTCATTGCATGGCATAGGCAAGCTACTCCCAAGTGTCTTTTACTGCAGTGCTACAATAAGGTGTTCCTTAACATCAAAAAATAACAGGCTATTACTTATTAGGTTTTTCTGTAAAAGAGCTTGAAGGTATGAACTTGATTCAATTTTAGCGAAACCATTTCCTTGGTATATTTTCTCATTACTTTTTAGGAACCATGTGAATAGATTGTAAACTCCACTGAGGGCAGTGTTTTTGTTTCATCCTCTTTTACTGACTGCTAGATCCCCAGCACCTATAACAGAGTCTGACGCATAGTAGGTATTCAATAAATATCTTTTGAATAAATGATTTTATGGCTAATTAATCAAAATTATTAAGAATGATTTTTACTCTGAAATATCTGTAGAATCACTAATTGAAAATTGAGATTCCTGGCAGGATAAAAATGCTGTACATTTTTCTAAATTGTGACTAAGGTAAACTTAGCTAGAATTATGTCAAAGATATTTACTTTTATAAATGAATTAGGCAGCGATTGAGGCAACATCTAAACACAAAAATACATTTCTACTCCAGGATGAAAAAAAAAATCACCCAATCAAAAAATGGACAGAAGACCTAAATAGACATTTCTCCAAAGAAGACATACAGATGGCCAAGAGGCACATGAAAAGATGTTCAACATCGCTAATTATTAGAGAGATGCAAATTGAAACTATTGATACAATGAGGTACCACCTCACACCAGTCAGAATGGCCACCATCAAAAAGTCTACAAACAATGAATGCTGGAGAAGGTGTGGAGAAAATGGAACCCTCTTGCACTTTTGGTGGGAATGTAAATGAGTACAGCCACTATGGAGAACAGTATGGAGGTTCCTTAAAAAACTAAAAAAAGAGCTACCATATGACTCTGCATTTCCACTTCTGGGCATATATCCAGAGAAAAACATAATTCAAAAAGATTCATGCACCCCAATGCTCATTGCAACACTGTTTACAATAGCCAAGACATGGAAGCAACCTAAATGTCCATCAACAGAGGAATGGATAAAGAAGATGTGGTACATATATACAGTGGAATATTAGCCATTAAAAAGAATGAAATAATGCCATTTGCAGCAACATGGATGGACCTAGAGATTGTCATACTGAGTGAAGTAAATCAGGCAGAGAAAGAGGAACAGCGTATGATATCTCTTATATGCGGAATCTAAAAAGAAACGATACAAATGAACTTATTTACAAAACAGAAACAGACTCACAGACTTAGAGAACTAACTTATGGTTACCGGGGAGAGGAGACAGTTAGGGAATTTGGGATCGACATGTACACACTGCTATATTTAAAATGGATAACCAACAAGGACCTACTGTATAGCACAGGGAACTCTGCTCAATGTTATGTGCCAGCCTGGATGGGAGAGGAGTTGGGGGAGAATGGATACATGCATATGTATGGCTGAGTCACTTTGCTGTGCACCTGAAACTATCACAACTTTGTTAATTGGCTATACTTCAATATAAAATAAAAAGTTAAAAAAAAAGATCTCAAGATGGATTAATGAGAGTAAGAAGCACGGTTTTTATCAAGGCCAATATTATTTGCAGGATTTTTACTTTTGGCATTTATGCTAAACACTCATTGTTTATTTGTTATTGGACTGCACCTCTGAGAACAAATACCTATTATCTGTGTGGGCTTCTTGTATTTTGGGTTTCCTTTGTACATTTGGCTATTCTTCCCTATTTTGCCTCTCTTTTCCCAACATGGACAGCTTAGATGATTTCCATATACTGTTGGTTTTCCAAAGAATGTCACATTAATACATTATTAGGGACTTTCTTATCACAGAGGGGTTCCCATTATTTGGGGAAATGGGGTTTTTCATTTATAAGAGTGTTGTGTTATAAGGCTGTTTTAGACTGTTTGAACTACTACAACAAAATACCACAGATTGGATGGTTTGTAAACAACAGAAATGTATTTCTCACAGTTCTGGAGGTTGGGAAGTCCAGGATCAAGGCACCAGCATGGTTAAGTTCTCTGGTGAGGGCCCTCTTCCTGATTCATAGCTGATGCCTTCTGACTTTGTCCTCCCGTGGTAGAAGAGGCTAGGGAGTTCTGAGGGATCTCTTTTAAATTTATTTATTTATTTATTTTTGGCTGTGTTTGGTCTTCGCCTCTGTGCGAGGGCTTTCTCTAGTTGCGGCAAGCGGGGGTCACTCCTCATTGCGGTGCGCGGGCCTTTTACTGTCGCGGCCTCTCCCGTTGCGGGGCACAGGCTCCAGACGCACAGGCTTAGTAGTTGTGGCTCACGGGCCTAGTTGCTCCACGGCATGTGGGATATTCCCAGACCAGGGCTTGAACCCGTGTCCCCTGCATTGGCAGGCAGATTCTCAACCACTGCGCCACCAGGGAAGCCCGGGATCTCTTTTATAAGAGTATTAGTCCCATTTGTGGAGGCTCCACCCTCATGACCTAATCACCTCCCAAAGAATCCACCAACTAATACCATCACCTTTGAGGGTTGGGATTTCAAAATATGCATTTGGAGAGCACACAAACATTCAGTTAATACCAAACTTTATTTTTTTAAAGCAGTTTTAGGTTCCCAGAAAAATTGAGAGGAAGGCACAGAAATTTCCCCTATATTCTTGCCCCATGCGTAGCCTCCCCCATTATTAACATCCCTCACCAGAGAGGTATGTTTATTACAATTGATGAGTCCACCCACATTGATGCAACATCGTCATCAAAAGTCCATAGTTTACCTTAGGGTTCACTCTTGCTGTTGTACATCCTAAAGGTTTGGACAAAGTTATAATGCCATGTATCCATCATTATAGTATCATATAGAATATTTTCACTGTTCTAAAAATCTTCTGTGCTCTACCTGATCATCCATCTTCCCCTACCATCCTTGGTAAACACTGATCTTTTTACTGTTTCCATAGTTTTGCCTTTTCCAGAATGCTATATAGTTGGAATTATGCAGTATGTAGCCTTTTCAGATGGGCTTCTTTCACTTAGTAATAGACACTTAAGTTTTTTCCATGTCTTTTCATAGCTTGACTGCTCATTTCTAGTTGGTGCTGAGTAATATTCCATTTTCTGGATGTACCACAGTTTATTTTTCCATTCACCCACTGAAGGACATCTTGGTTGTTTGCAAGTTTGGAAATTAGGAATAAAGCTGCCATAGACATCCATGTGCAGGTTTTTGTGTTGAAATAAGTTTTCAACTCCTTTGAGTAAATACCAGGGAGCATAATTGCTGGATCTTATGGTAGAAGTATGTTTAGTTTTATAAGAAACTGCCAAACTGTCTTCCAAAGTGGCTGTACCATTTTGCATTCCCACCAGCAATAAATAAGAGTTCCTGTTGCTCCACATCCTTGCCAACATTTGGTATTGTCAGTGCTCCAGATTTTGGCCATTCTAAGAAGTGTGTAATTGTATCACACTTTAATTTGCATTCCTCTGATGACATGTGATTGGAGCATCTTTTCATATGCTTATTAGCCATTTTTATATCTTCTTTGGTGAGGTGTCTGTTAAGGTCTATGGCTCATTTTTTAATTGAGCTGTTTGTTTTCTTATTGTTGTGCTTTAAGTGTTCTTTGTATATTTTACATAACAGCTCTTTATCAGATGCGTCTTTTGCAAATATTTTCTCCCAGTCTGTGATTTGTCTTTTCTATTTTCTCTTGCAGAGAAGAGGTTTTTAATTTTAATAAAGTCTATCTTATCAATGATTTCTTTCGTGGATCATTCTTTTGGTGTTGTATCTAAAAAGTCATTGCCTGACTCAAGGTGGTTCAGATTTTCTCCTATGTTATCTTTTAGGAGTTTTATAGTTTTGCATTTTATATTTAGATCTGTAAGACTAAGTTTTATATAACTAGTTTATTTTGGAATAATTTTAGACTCATAGAAAAGTACAAAAATAGTAGAGTTTCCTGTACCTCCCTTAACTAGTTTCCCTCACTGTTAACTTCTTACATCACTGTGGTACATTTGTCAAAACTAAGAAATTAACATTGGCTCATTACTATTAACTAAAGTCTGTGATATTTTAATAACTCTGTGCAACTTATTTGATAAATAGAAAATGATTTTGAAGATAGACCTTTCAAAGCCAAATAATAAAAACTCAGTTGATAGAGGGAGGGAGGGAGGGAAAAAAAAAAAAACTCAGTTGATAAGACATTTTTGCATATATTTTCAATGGATACAAATCCTTTTTTTTTTTTTTTTTTTTTACAAATCCTTTTAAACAAATTAAATGGAACTCTCCAGCTTTATATATCAAGATTACTATGGGAAACACAAGCAGACTTATTGTTAATATTCACAATATATGAATTCTGTGGGATACTCATTTTGCTTTCCTTTGAGTTGCCTTATAGTTGGCAGCATTTGTAGATTTGAATTTAATTGCAACATTCTGGTTTTTCCTTATAATTTTTGGAGTTCAAGGATGAATCTGCTGATTTTGTTCCTATTTGTGTTTAAGAACTAAGCTAGGAATCCCATCTCTGCTTAGTAGCTGTCAACTACAAATTGGCACTTGCCATTTACCTCTATGAGGATTAAATCATGTGCTGCTGCAGCTGCTGACTTTCAACACCCCCTGAAAAGAGCTCAGGGTGGAGAGCAGAAATGAGGCACCTCTGTGCTCTGGAAAAACTGACAGAGCAGGTCTTCAGATAGATATTTTCAGGAGACAATTTTATGAGCCCAATTCTTGTATCTCCTCATATCTAGAAAAGCACTAAAATCCTTCATGGTAACGTCTGCTCCTCGTGATTAGCAGTAACCTTCACGAGACTAGTGGTAACCTTCTGCAAAAAATGTGTGATTGATTGCATGTATTGCCCCTTCACCAAAATCACATATATACTGTCCTCCCCCACCCACCTCTTTGGAGCCGTTTCTCAGAGCTATCTGAGATTCTGTCTCCCGGGCTATAGTCCTCATTTTGTCTCAAATAAAACTTAACTCACAACTATCACGTTGTGCTTTTTTTTTTTTTAAGTCATTAAACTTGTCCAATAGTCATTGAACTTGTCCTCAGAGCTATGACTGGACTATGATGATATAATAATTAAAACCTGAAGTTTGCAAGCTGCTTTAGGAAGGATTATAATATTCTTTGCTTTTTCCACCAGCTGAAGGGATTTATTTTTGTATAGTGAGAAGATAGGTTTCTAGAATAAGGCAAAGAAATTTGAGAAAAATAACAAAATCTATTATATCTGCAATTAAAAATGTCTACCAGAGCAGGCATAATTTTTTTTTTTTGGCTGGGTTGAGCCTTCATTGCTGCACACAGGCTTTCTCTAGCTATGGCGAGCCAGGGTTACTCTTCGTTGCGGTGCACGTGCTTCTCATTGTGGTGGCTTCTCTTGTTGTGGAGCACGGGCTCTAGGCGTGCAAGATTCAGTAGTTGAGGTGCATGGGCTCAGTAGTTGTGGCACACGGGCTTAGTTGCTCTATGGCATTGCGGGATCTTCCCGGCCCAGGGATTGAACCCATGTCCCCTGCATTGGCAGGTGGATTCTCAACCACTGCACCACCAGGGAAGTCATGGAGCAGGTATGAATTTAAGTAAACAACTTGTTTGCTCTGATATTTAATGTACTTTGGAATTCTTTAAAAAAATGTAATGCCGTCATATCATTTGGAGACTTGGGGACCAAATTTCCCATTGGATTCTGGTTATTCAGTAAGTACCTCCCTTAAAAATATTAGTGTATTTGCTCTTATAAACTGTAATTTTTCAGTTGTAATTTTTTGTATTTCTGGTTATTAAATATACTGTAATGCTATATATAGAAATTCTCTTTATTTCAGCTAAAATCAAATGGAGGTAAATGCTTTTGAAAAAAAAGAAAGGTTTAAAATTGAGCACTGGACATGACAAGCTAAAAGACAAATTGTGAGAAGTACAATTCTAAATATAGATTTATATGATGGGATAAGCCAAGTGTCCTCTAAAACAGATAACTAAAATTATTTATTTAAACATTTTTCTAGTATAAAACCTCTTAATGATCCATTTGTCCAACATGATTCTAACATGCTAAAAGAAAGGATACTTATTTTTTAATTCAAAGTGAGAGCAAAATCATTTATTCCTAAAACATGTTCATAAAGAACTTCCAATGTATGTGTGTGTATCTTTATTTTTACTAGAGAAGCAAACTGTTTCACTGCAACCTGAGCCAAAGCATATTTACAATTTTTAAAATAAAATTTTCCACTTGAATACACTCATGGAAAAATAACTTGGGGAAATGAACTTTCTTAACCTCTAAACATAGTTTGACTGTTCTTTAAATATTTTAGAATAGAAAGCAAATTATTGAGTCTTTCAATTGGTAGTTACTTTCTGTACTAAAGAATAAAAGACACCATCCTTGTGGAGGAGGACACTGACTTTCTCAGTAATGTCACTAAAAGCCAGTCCGTATAACATGAATGTATTGACTAACTGGTAATCTATCTGCCAGAATGTTCATTCCAAAAAGTTTACATATATTCCTTTGGAGAACTTCCCAACTGCCTCCTACTCTTCCCAACTAAAATAGACATGCAAAATATGATCTTAGTCTTTTTTTCAAACACAATATTTTCAGGTTTGATTTCCATTCTCCTCTTGCAGTACATCTTCTGAGAACTGTTTCTCAAGAGTGAACACAAATGGGAATATATGAGAAGTGTGAAATGAATCATGCCATAAATTAAGATTAATCTAGTGGTGATTTATCTAGTCTACAGATTCATATAATTAATTATATTAATTTTAATATATTCCACTTCTGGTCATTTTATTAGCACTGCCGTGAGATAGGAGATAAAATTCAGTGTTGTCAAACATATTTCAATTTCATATGTTTTTTTTCCTATGAAGGTAATAGAGGAGCTTGTGTAGTGGATCGGCCAGAGGCTTCAGATCATGTCTAACCTCACCTTCCTCCCTTGGGCTAGCAGAGACAAGATTAAGCTATACATGAAAATATATCACAGCATTTACTTAACACCAGCTTATTTGGTCATGTCAAGATAATGGGTTAAAGCAATTACTGGAACACTGAATTGTGGCCTTTTTTTTCTGAATCATAAAGATAATTAATTTGGAGACACAAATATGAGGCATTTCTAAATCCTAGATAATATATATATTCTTTAGAACAATACTTTACATCCTTGATAAAGTATGGCTTGCTAGATGAAATTTCCATTTTCAATAAGTTGTTTGCCTCAAAGGCTTCAGTAAAATGTGTTGTATTACAATTATATTTTTCTAAGATACTAATCTTGTTTGACTTCAAATTTTGAGTTACAGATGTTCCATTTTTCCTCTTTCCTTCAGATATTATAGGACTTCATAATGTCTTAGCCTTTGATATGATGAAATGATAACATGTGGAATTACTCTAATACAGAACTAAAAATAAATATCAAAGAGAAACTTAGAGTAGTAGATGAGAATAAAAAGATAGCTAGAACCTCATAAATGCATTTCAGTATCTGTGTGCTCTCTATTTAATTACTTTTATCATCCTTAGGGTCAGAAGCCTTATTTGTACATAATGGGACAAAACAGCGAAGTCATTGAATTAAAGTGAAATTGACATGCCATATATATGCTAATAATAATTCTTTGAATTTTAATGAAGATATGCTAAATCTAGGAACAAATTACTGTAATTGTAGGCACCGGTCATTAAATAGAGTAGAAAAATCACTGGAAAAGAAGAGAGAACTCAATCTTGGTTTAAAATAAAAAAAACTAAAGAACATAAAAAAACACTGAAAAATCCAGAACTTCTAAATTAAAAATGAATATAAGTTTAAACATTAGTAGGGAAAAAGTAGTTGTGGCACAGCTGAAATTTTACCTTCCTTTAGGACAACCTTGTGTGTCGATTGCTTTATTTAGTATGCACTGGAAAACAATATATTTGTAATAGCTTGCACACAGTTTAATTATAAAACATGTTTCCTCTTTCTCATCCTCTTTTCATTTGAAGGAACTATTGCCACTGCTAAATTGCAGCTCAGCTGTTAATATTGTTTCAGTGACTTATAAGACCAGTCACAGTACCTCAACTACTATTAGATGGATTAAAAAGAAAAAAAAGTACACATAATTTGAGAAAAAGACCCATGGTCATACCATTAGTACAATTACAAAAAGAGATAAGATTCAGGTTCTCCAGTGTTTTTAAGGAGATATACAGGTGTTGTTGAAAATTGTTACTCCTCCTTTGGGGTGTTAAGTTTGGGATTCTCTTTGCTCAAGTTACCTTCATGTTGATCTATGCTTTTCTTCTCCTAGAGGTAACATGTGGTCCTGAACTGCTCGTGAAACACTGAGTGAATTTTCTGAGTCCAGATTTATACAGAGGGAATTTGTTGTATTTTAGTGGTAATTAGATTTTCATTTATTTTTAAGTCACCAGATAGGTGTATCAAGTGTTCATTTTTAAATTGTTTAGGGATGATTATTTTATTTAAACATGACCAAGAGTCTCCATTACATTTGAAATGATGGGAAATGTGTGCCATTTTACATTAGGTGCCTCTCAGGAAAGCAAGAGAGAGGAATTTAATAGCCACATGAGACACTGTAATCACTGCCCCCCCAACACAAAGTTTTTTGTGGTTATTTTGGGACTATAAATAATTAAGACTATGGAGAAGTTTGTCTTATGACATGTATATTGTCGGAAAGCTAAAAATGTTTGTTTTATTTTATGTGTTTCAATATTTCATGCAACATATAAAATTAAGACTATGTTCATAATTCATTTGGTATCAAAAATAAAAGAGACACTGACTCCAGTAAAGTTTAATAAAATAAAATTGTTTTGTGCCTTATAAATCAAAATAGCACAATTAATTCTACATTCCCTAAACTGACTATTGTTTCTTTTTATATACTCCTAGCCTGTTAGAAACTAGTGTGAACTTTGGCAACATTTTAATTTAAAACTCAGGCATTTCTTTGGGTGCTGCATTACAAGCAATCAGTAAATTATCCAATAAAGATTAAAGGAGGCATGCAATACAAAATTCAGTTAAATTGCATATGATTGCTTAATATGTTGAGAGCTGTTTCTACAGGCAACCAGAATTATAATTATGCATTGCTAATGAAGTATTGTTTTATCTTCCATATCTGTATTTCCCATTGACTCACACAGCTTTTGCTCCATTTTAATGTGATCTCTTCCCAGCTGCCCTAAAAAGCTATTGCTATAGTCATCCTCTTAGTTATTTTACTCTAAGACTTGCCTTGATGGTTTTATTAAATCGGAGGCCAATGTTTAATAATCAGGATATTTCTAAAGTAATTTAATTACCAACATTGAAGGTGACAGAGATACACACAAGTCATGTTTATGCCCCTGTTTAATTGAGCACCCAACACGTTTTAGACACAGAATACTTTGTTCTTCAATGAAGTTGCAGATTGTTCTGTATTCTCTGCCTATGTAAAAGAATATGATGAATACCAGATTTTAGCATTTTACTGACTTTCATGTTTTAGGGTTTCCTACCTGTGATTAAAGGATAAAGATAACACATAGTGCTAATTTTATAGGAAGAATGGTCAATAGGCAGTTTTGTAAATGCAGGAGACTTTTCTTAACAAGATTCTGTGTTTGTAGATAAATTCAAAAGTCTACCAGCTGAAATACTATACTAAATCCAAACTATATAAAATGGCAGTTACCTCTTGGGGTTAGAATTAGGAGGGGGAATATGGCCTTGGGGATTTCATTCTTTTACACCTTGCTGCATTGCTAGAAATTGTTACAATGAACACACCACTTATAATGATTCTCTTTATAAAAAGCAAACTAACAAAAGAGTTTACTAGTCACAAAATTTCACTCTCCACCAAATTCAGCCTAGGCAGTGTCTTACTTGTTTTGGCTTTCCTGTACTTCCCCACCATTTCTCCAAAATTTACCTACCTACAACTACATTTCTCCAAAATTGGCAATGTATACTTTTGGGTTAATGTGCTAAATTAACACTTTCTACTGTGTCACTAGTAGTGCTTTATAGTTCTCTAAATTCCTCTCATATATTGACTCAGGTAACTGACAGCCTAAAGCAAGAACATTAAGGTGTCAGAATTTTTTAGCCAGGAGTGAAGCTTGGGTGGTGAAATATTTGCTAACGTTCAAATCAAACCATGTAATTATTTTCTTGTTTCTGGCTGCCTCTAAGGTTAGCCTTGTTACTATGTGGCAGTTAAAATATACCAAGTACACAGAAAATATAAAAACTCTCATAAACCCACTTGTGAGTTGTATTTTTACTTTTTTTTAATGATGATTTTCTAGTATATAGGATTTTCATCCATGCATGATTGATATACTCGTTTGGGGGGTTTTGGACAAATCCATACCCTTTTCCTTCTAGGGAATGACAGAATCCATTATACCAAAGGAGCAATTTTCAAATGCAATTACTGAAGGGAGAGATAACATATTAACACATTAACACCTTACTGAAAATTAGATTTTATTAGCTCAAACAGTTTGGTGAAGAAGAAAAAGAACGTTGGTCTCATATATTAATCGATTCTCTTCATTTGTAGAACAGAACTGTGTTGCTGTCTTTTCCAAACTGTGGATTTGATTTTGCAGTTTGAGAAACAGTCCTTTGCCATTAACAAGTCACAGTTACCAATTGCTCTATTAAAAGTTACACTATCTTGAGAAAGCTTGTTACAAGTATCCTCGTGTTTTCATACATTCTTTGGCAAACAAGAGTTAACACAGTACAAGTTTCTTAAGTACTAGTAATAAAGGAAGCTTTGGGAATATTTGAAAGAAGCAAACTATGGTTTAGTTTACAATGTTGAAGGATTTTTTTTTTCTTCTTGCCAACATATTTGTGTTCAATAGAAAAGTTACATGAATCTTATGAAAATTGCTGCCGGCATTGGTGCCTATCCTAGCTCCTGCTTTTCAATAGCCTAGGGGAATCTCCAAATTGTTATCTGTATAAAGTGCCTTTAGATGTATCACACCAACTTCTGGAAAAGGCCTTAAAACAAAAATATGGGGAAATAGTGGCAAATGGCACAAGCTTCACTGTTTTCTCAAGGGATAAATGACAATGCTAATAAACATGGGTGGTTTGTTTTAACCCTAACCTTCTTGCTGCTTCCTGCCTTCTCAGTTGACCATGATCATATTTGTGTCTTGCTTGTTTGTGTTTAACTTGCCCAAGTTCTCCTGGTACTTTTGCAGAAAAACATTCACATCTCCTGATTCCTCAGATAGTACTTTTTCTGCTGACCCATGCTGTTTTTCTCAGTTCTCTGTTCGTAAATAATATGTCAGAAAGGGTTTCATTGCCATTTGTTAGCTCTCTAAAGTACTCTGTAAGAGCTGGACTTTAGGAGATTTGAGGCAACTTACTTCCTCTCCCTCAATATTCAATCATGAAGAAGAGGAAAAGACGTGGTTGTGAATAAACTAAAATTAGCTGTGACTTGTAGATTTATATATTACAAAGCATATAATCACCCTTTCCTCTATTCTACATTGTTTGGTCCTAGTCATCTAACAATTAGACTGATATGAATTAGAATAATAAGGATTGAGGGGGGACCTTCAAGATGGCAGAGGAGTAAGATGTGGAGATCACCTTCCTCCCCACAAATACATCAAAAATATATCTACATGGGGAACAACTCCTACAGAAAACCTCCTGAACACTGGCAGAAGACCTCATACTTCCCAAAAGGCAAGAAACTCCCCACATACCTGGGTAGGGCAACAGGAAAAAGAAAAAACAGAGACAAAAGAATAGGGACGGGACCTGCACTTCTGCGAGGGAGCTGTGAAGGTGGAAAAGTTTCCACACACTAGGAAGACTCTTCACTGGTGGAGATGAGGGTGGGTGGGGGGGAAGCTTCGGAGCCACAGAGGAGAGTGCAGCAACAGGGGTGCAGAGGGCAAAGTGGAGAGATTCCCGTACAGAGGATTGGTGCTGACCAGAACTCACCAGCCAGAGAGGCTTGTCTGCTCATCTGCCGTGGCAGGTGAGGGCTGGGAGCTGAGGCTCTGGCTTCAGAGGTCAGATCCCAGGGAGAGGACTGGGGTTGGCTGCGTGAACACAGCCTGAAGGGGCTAGTGTGCCACAGCTAGCCGGGAGGGAGTCCGGGAAAAAGTCTGGAACTGCCTAAGAGGCAAGAGACCATTACTTCGGGGTGCGCCAGGAGAGGGGATTCAGAGCACTGCCTAAATGATCTCCAGAGATGGGCGCGAGCCTCGGCTATCAGCGCAGACACCACAGACATGCATGAAACGCTAAGGCTGCTGCTGCAGCCACCAAGAAGCCTGTGTGCAAGCACAGGTCACTATCCACACCATCCCTCCTGGGAACCTGTGTAGCCCGCCACTGCCAGGGTCCCGTGCTCCAGGGACAACTTCCCCAGGAGAACAAACAGTGCCCCTCAGGCTGTTGTAACGTCACGCTGGCATCTGCCGCTGCAGGCTCGCCCCGCATTCCATACACCTCCCTCCTCCCCGGGCTGAGTGAGCCAGAGCCCCTTAATCAGCTGCTACTTTAACCCTGTCCTTTCTGAGTGAAGAACAAATGCCCTCAGGTGACCTAAATGCAGAGACGGAGCCAAATCCAAAGCTGAACCTCAGGAGCTGGGCGAACAAAGAAGAGAAAGGGAAATTTCTCCCAGCAGCCTCAGGAGCAGCGGATTAAATCTCCACAATCAACTTGATGTACCCTGCATCTCTGGAATAACTGAACAGACAACGAATCATCTGAAGATTGAGGCGGTGGGCATTGGTAGCAAATGTAGACTTGGGGTTTGTATTCTACATCTAATTTGTTTCTGGTGTTATGTTTATCTCAGCTTAGTATTCAGAGCTTATTATCATTGGTAGATTTGTTTATTGATTTGGTTGCTCTCTTCCTTTATTATTTATATATATATATATATATATATATATATATATATATATATATATATATATATATATACATATTTTCCCCTTTTTCTCTTTTTCAGAGTGTGTATATGTATGCTTCTTTGTGTGATTTTATCTGTATAGGTGTGTTTTACCATTTCTCCTAGGGTTCTGTCCGTTTTTGTTTGTTGTTTGTTTTTTTTAGTATAGATTTTAATGCTTGTTATCATTATTGGCTTTGTTTATTGGTTTGGTTGCTCTCTTTTTTCAATACCTTTTTATTTCTTTTATTTTAATAATATTTATTTTTATTTTTTTATTTTAATAACTATTTTTTTCTTCTTCTTCTTTCCTTTTTTTCCCCCCTTTTCTTCTGAATTGTGTGGCTGTCAGGGTCTTGGTGCTCTGGCCGGGTGTCAGGCCTGAGCCCCTGATGTGGGAGAGCTGAGTTCAGGACATTGATCCATCAGAGGACTCCTGGTGCCACATAATAGCAATTGGTGAGAACTCTCCCAGAGATCTCCATCTCAATGCTAAGACCCAGATCCACTCAACAACCAGCAAGCTCCAGTGCTGGACACCCTAAGCCAAAAAACTAACAAGACAGGAACAGAACCCCACCCATTAGCAGAGACACTGCGTAAAATCATAATAAGTTCACAGACACCACAAAACACACCACCGGATGTGGTCCTGTCCACCAGAAAGACAGGATCCAGCCTCATCCACCAGAACACAGGCACCAGTCCCCTCCACCAGGAAGCCTACACAACCCACTAAACCAACCTTAGCCACTGGGGGTAGACACCAAAAACAATGGGAACTACGAATCTGCAGCCTGTGAAAAGGATACCCCAAACACAGTAAGTTAAGCAAAATGAGAAGACAGAGAAATACACAGCAGATGAAGGAGCAAGATAGAAAGCCACCAGACCAAACAAATGAAGAGGAACTAGGCAGTCTACCTAGAAAATAATTCAGAGTAATGATAGTAAAGATGATCCAAAATCTTGGAAATAGAATGGAGAAAATATAAGAAACACCTAACAAGGACCTAGAAGAACAAAAGAGAAAACAAACAATGATGAACAACACAATAAATGAAATTAAAAATTCTCTACAAAGAATCAAAGGCAGAATAACTGAGGGAGAAGAACGGATAAGTGACCTGGAAGATAAAGTAGTGGAAATAACTACCACAGAGAAGAATAAAGAAAAAAGCGTGAAAATAATTGACGACAGTCTCAGAGACCTCTGGGACAACATTAAATGCACCAACATTTGAATTATAGGGGTCCCAGAAGAAGAAAAGAAACACAAAGGGACTGAGAAAATATCTGAAGAGATTATAGTAGGAAACTTCCCTAATATGGGAAAGGAAAGAGTCAATCAAGTCCAGGAAGAACAGAGAGTCCCATACACGAAAAATACAAGGAGAAACATGCCAAGACACATATTAATCAAACTATCAAAAATTAAATGCAAAGAAAAAATATTAAAAGCAGCAAGGGAAACACAACAAATAACATACAAGGGAATCCCAATAAGGTTAACAGATGATCTTTCAGCAGAAACTCTGCAAGCCAAAAAGAAGTGGCAAGACATATTTAAAGTGATGAAAGGGAAAAACCTACAACCAAGATTACCCTACCAAGCAAGGACTTCATTCAGATTCGACAGAGAAAATAAAACCATTACAGACAAGCAAAAGCTAAGAGAATTCAGCTTTACCACAAATGCTAAAGGAACTTCTCTGGGCAGGAAACACAAGAGAAGGAAAGACCTACAATAACAAACACAAGACAATTAAGAAAATGGTAAAAGGAACATACTTATTGATAACTACCTTAAATGTAAATGGATTAAATACTCCAACCAAAAGACATAGACTGGCTGAAAGCATACAAAAAACAAGACCCATATATATGCTGTCTACAAGAGACCCACTTCAGACCTAGGGACATATACAGACTGAAAGTGAGGGGATGGAAAAAGGTACTCCATGCAAATGGAAATCAAAAGAAAGCTGGAGTAGCAATTCTCATATCAGACAAAATAGACTTTAAAATAAAGACTATTACAAGAGAGAAAGAAGGACACTACATAATGATCAATAGATCAATCCAGGAAGAAGATATAACAATTATAAATATTTATGAACCCAACATAGGAGCACCCCAATATATAAGGCAAATGTTAACAGCCATAAAAGGGGAAATCGACAGTAACACAATCGTACTAGGGGACTTTAACACCCCACTTTCACCGATGGACAGAACACCCAAAATGAAAGTAAATAAGGAAACACAAGCTTTAAACGATACATTAAAGAAGACGAACTTAATTGATATTTATAGGACATTCCATCAAAAAACAACAGAATACACTTTCTTCTAAAGTGCTCATGAAATATTCTCCAGGATAGATCATATTTGGGTCACAAATCAAGCCTTGATAAATTTAAGAAAATTGAAATCATATCAAGTATCTTTTCTGACCACAGTGCTCTGAGACTAGATATCAATTACAGGAGAAAAACTATTAAAAATACAAACACATGGGGGGTAAACAATATGCTAATAAATAACCAAGAGATCACTGAAGAAATCAAAGAGGATACCAAAAAATACCTAGAAACAAATGACAATGAAAACACGACAGCCCAAAATCTAAGGGATGCAGCAAAAGTAGTTCTAAGAGGGAAGTTTATAGCAATACAATCCTACCTCAAGGAACAAGAAACATCTCAAATAAACAACCTAACTGTACACCTAAAGCAATTAGAGAAAGAAGAACAAAAAACCCCCAAAGTTAGCAGAAGGAAAGGAATCATAATGATCACATCAGAAATAAATGAAAAAGAAATGAAGGAAACAATAGCAAAGATCAATAAACTAAAAGCTGGTTCTTTGAGAAGATAAACAAAATTGATAAATCATTCGCCATACTCATCAAGAAAAAAAGGGACAAGGCTCAAATCAATAGAATTGGAAATGAAAAAGAAGAAGTAACAACTGACACTGCAGAAATACAAAGGATCATAAGAGATTACTACAAACAACTATAGGCCAATAAAATGGACAACCTGGAAGAAATGGACAAATTCTTAGAAAAGCACAATCTTCTGAGATTGAACCAGGAAGACACAGAAAATATAAACAGACAAATCACAAGCACTGAAATTGAAACTGTCATTAAAATCTTCCCACAAACAAAAGCCCAGGACCAGATGACTTCACAGGATAATTCTATCAAACATTTAGAGAAGAGCTAACACCGACCTTTCTCAAAATCTTCCAAAATATAGCAGAGGGAGAAAAACTCCCAAACTCATTCTATGAGGCCACCATCACCCTGATATCAAAACCAGACAAAGATGTCACAAGAAAGAAAATTACAGGCCAATATCAATGATGAACATAGATGCAAAAATCCTCAAATACTAGCAAACGTAATCCAACAGCACATTAAAAGGATCATACACTTGATCAAATGGGGTTTATCCCAGGAATACAAAATTTCTTCAATATATGCAAATCAATCAATGTGATAAACCATATTAACAAATAGAAGGAGAAAAACCATATGATCAACTCAATAGCTGCAGAAAAAGCTTTTGACAAAATTCAACACCATTTATGATAAAAACCCTCCAGAAAGTAAGCATAGAGGGAACTTACCTCAGCGTAATAAAGGCCATATATGACAAACCCACAGACTACATGTTTCTCAATGGTGAAAAACTGAAACCATTTCCCTTAAGATCAGGAACAAGAAAAGGTGGCCCAATCTCACCACTATTATTCAACATAGTTTTGGAAGTCCTAGCCACAGCAATCAGAGAAGAAAAAGAAATATAAGGAATCCAATTCAGAAAAGAAGTAAAGCTGTCACTGTTTGCGGATGACATGATCCTATACATAGAGAATCCTAAAGATGCTACCAGAAAACTACTAGAGCTAATCAATGAATTTGAGAAAGTAGCAGGATACAAAATTAAGGAACAGAAATCTCTTGCATTCCTATACACTAATGATGAAAAATCTGAAAGAGAAATTAAGGAAATACTCCCATTTACCATTGCAACAAAAGGAATAAAATACCTGGGAATAAACCTACCTAAGGAGACAAAAGACCTGTATGCAGAAAACTATAAGACACTGATGAAAGAAATTAAAGATGATACAAACAGATGGAGAGATATACCATGTTCTTGGATTGGAAGAATCAACATTGTGAAAATGACTATACTACCCAAAGCAAGCTACAGATTCAATGCAATTCCTATCAAACTACAATGGCATATTTCACAGAACTAGAAAAAAATTTTCACAATTTGTATGTAAACATAAAAGACCCTGAATAGACAAAGCAATCTTGAGAAAGGAAAACTGAGCAGGAGGAATCAGGCTCCCTGACTTCAGACTATACTACAAAGCTACAGTAATCAAGACAGTATGGTACTGGCACAAAAACAGAAATATAGATCAATGGAACACGATAGAAAGCCCAGAGATAAACCCACGCACATATGGTCACCTTATCTTTGATAAAGGAGGCAAGAATATACAATGGAGAAAAGGCAGCCTTTTCAATAAGAGGTTCTGGGAAAACTGGACAGCTACATGTAAAAGAATGAAATTAGAATACTCCCTAACACCATACACAAAAATAAACTCAAAATGGATTAAAGACCTAAATGTAAGGCCAGACACTATAAAACTCTTAGAGGAAAACATAGGCAGAACACTCTATGACATAAATCACAGGAAGATCCTTTTGACCCACCTCTTAGAGAAATGGAAATGAAAACAAAAATAAACAAATGGGACCTAATGAAACTTGAAAGCTTTTGCACAGCAAAGGAAACCATAAACAAGACGAAAAGAGAACCCTCTGAATTGGAGAAAACATTTGCAACTGAAGCAGCTGACAAAGGATTAAGCTCCAAAATATACAACCAGCTCATGCAGCTCAATATTGAAAAAACAAACAACCCAATCCAAAAATGGGCAGAATATCTAAATAGAGATTTCTCCAAAGAAGATTGCCAACTAGCACATGAAAAGATGTTCAACATCACTAATCATTAGAGAAATGCAAATCAAAAACTACAATGAGGTATCACCTCACACCATTCAGAATGGCCATCATCAAAAAATCTACAAACAATAAATGCTGTAGAGGGTGTGGAGGAAAGGGAACCCTCTTGCACTGTTGGTGGAAATGTAAATTGATACAGCTACTATGGAAAACAGTTTGGAATTTCCTTAAAAAACTAAACATAGAACTACCATACGACCCAGTAATCCCACTACTGGGCATATACCCTGAGAAAACCGTAATTCGACAAGAGTCATGTACCCCAATGTTCATTTCAGCTCTATTTACAATAGCCAGGTCATGGAATCAACCTAAGTGTCTATCAACAGATGAATGGATAAAGAAGATGTGGCACATATATGCAATGGAATATTACTCAGCCATAAAAAAAACAAAATTGAGTTATTTGTAGTGAGGTGGATGGACCTAGAGACTGTCATACAGACTGAAGTAATTCAGAAAGAGAAAAACAATACCATATGCTAACACATATATATGGAACCTTAAAAAAAAAAAAGGTTCTGAAGATCGTAGGGGCAGGACAGGAATAAATATGCAGACACAGAGAATGGACTTGAGTACACAGGGAGGGGGAAGGCTAAGCTGGGACGAAGTGAGAGAGAGGCAGAGACATATATACACTACCAAATATAAAATAGATAGCTAGTTGGAAGCAGCCGCATAGCACAGGAAAATCGGGTCGGTGCTTTGTGACCACACAGAGGGGTGGGATAGGGAGGGTCAGAGGGAGACGCTAGAGGGAGGGGATATGGGGATATATGTATACGTATAGCTGATTCACTTTGTTATACAGCAGAAACTAACACACCTATGTAAAGCAATTATACTCCAATAAAGATGTTAAAAATAAAAAAAAAAAAGAATTTAGAGTGGAAAGGGTTTTTCCTGGCTCAAATTCCCATTTTAATACTGTCTTCCCCTAATAAGTTCTTAATTTACTGGTAAAATTGCTATTTGCTTTTGTTTTTTTTTGTTTTTTTTTTTTTCCTGCTTTGGCTTATGTCTAGAATCTTAGACATTCAGTATCTTGGAAACATTCCTTTTTTCCAGTCATAAACTGTAATCATGAAAGTGTTCAAATTTCCCCCATATTTATTTCTGAATTGTAAGGGAGAGGGGATAGTAAAAAAAAAAAGGAAGCAAATTAGGCAGAAGTGAGAGGTTAAAAGAGAAGTTTCAGAGTAATCTCTGCATAGTGACAATTGGTGAAACAGACTTAAATTTGCCACAAGAATAACTAAGTTTAAGAATAACTAACTACCCTTTCCTTTTATCTTCAGCTTCTTTGTTTCCTTAATGATTTCCAAAAATTTTTAAATTAGAAAAGAACTTTTGTCACTATCAAATATAGAAGCAGTATTTTTTAAATAAATCGATTACTACACCCAAAGTCAGGTAGAATTGTGTTTGAGTCCCAGACCCTCCACTGTTGGTTTTAGGAGCTAGTATGAATCATTGCACCTCTCAAAGCATGCATTTCCTATGTTCAAGCATGCACGAAGAGAAAGTATCCACTCATAAGAATGATGTGGTTAATACATGAGATAATCTATATGAGAATGCTTTCTAAACTGTAAAAAGCCATTCAAATGTAAAGTATTTAATTCAACATGTTTCAGACCCTGTTTATCTCTCCAAGCATATCTTATTACTTTCTTCCTTACTAAATTTTCTACATTCCTACTGGCTTTCCTTCTGCTCCTTAAACCCACTAAATTCTTTTTTGCCCCAGGGCTTATGCACAAGCTGTTTCCTCTTCCTGGTATGTTCTTTCCTCTGATCTTTATGTTGCTGGATGCTTCTTGCTATTAGATGTCAACTTGATCGAAATTATAGTCAACAATACTGTATTATAAACATCAAAGCTGCTAAGAGACTGGATCTTAATTGTTCCCACCACACACACACACACAAAAGATAATTATATGGTAGAGGTTTAGCTAACGCTATGGTAGTAATCATATTGCAGTATATAAGTGTATCAAGTCAACATGTTGTACACCTTAAACTTACACAATGTTATATGTCAATTATATTTCAATTTAAAAAAAGCAACAGAGCACTGACTTTGGCTGCTGTGCAGCCTGGGTTCAAAACTCTGCTGTAATTCTCATTTAACTCTATGACCTTGGGGAGGGGTCAATTCAATTCTATGCATTTCAGTTTCTTCTCCTATAAAATTTCTGCAATAGTATATACCACATGCAATTGTTTGGGGGATTACATTGTTAATATTAGGACACATAGAAGCAGTATATAAATGGTTGCCATTTTTAAATGTCACTTCCCCAGAGAGGCCTTCCCAGACCACCCAATCTAGAGTAGCCACCCATTCAAGCTCTTTGCACACATTTTAATTATTGGCATAGTACTTATTATTCAGCAATATGTTTTGTATACCTGTCTATTTATTCATTTTCCTGTCTGTTTGCCTTTTCTCCCCACTAGAATCTAAGCTCCCTGAAGTTATAGACAATGTATCTCTTGTTCAATGCTATAACTCCAATGCTCCCAAATTGCCTTATACATAATAGGCATGCAATTAACTTGTGTTGGCTGAATTAATGAATCTTTTAAACTGCCTTCACCCCCATTTTATGCTTCCCTCCCTTCAAAGGAGGGAAATAACTTAACCAGGAGCAATAAGGCTAGTTAATGTCAGAACTGAGTTTTCTTGATTCATGACCCAAGCCCAGGGCCAGAAGTAAGGAGTCTTGTGTTTAAATCCCATTTCTCATTCTCATTCATCTTTGTGGAAATGGGAAAGTAATTTAAACATACTAAGCTTCATTTTTCTTATCTGTAAAAGTAGAAAAAATATATGAGATGACCCCTCAAGATTAAAAAGCCAAAACCAAAGAAGGCTTTTAGTTTTCAATTTAGCAAGGCAGTTAGAAGCTTTGGACAACAGATATAAATGTAGGGACTCTGCAAGGTCCCTTTGAACTATTAAGAATCCTTGATCCAGTCTTTCTACTTAGGAAAGATGATCGCATTCTGCATCAGTGCTAAAGTCATCTCTTGGTATGTTTAAACATTTCTTTCTACAACAGTCTTGACAATCAATCTTTTCTCTTCTTTTTTTCTCCTCAAAGTGTGTTCCTTCCAGTCATTTTAATCTGACATGATCCCTGATCCCATGTCCAGTCATTGCACCTATGAAACTGTCATGTAAGTTAAGAATATTATGAACATAAAAACTGTAATTAACAAACCATTGTAGAGCCTCCTTGATATTTTTGGCAGCTCTTGGTATTCTAGTTTCTCTTTGAAACCTTCAAAGTAGTCACTATTCCCTAATACCTGGAATGTATCTATGCCTTAATTCCTGGAATGCGTCTATTGAAGTTAAATATTGATAAATATTGATAGATATATTGATAGATAATATATATGTCAAATTATCTGGTTAGTTTATACTTTTGTTCAGTCTGTAGGCTATCTATATGCTTGGTACAGTCATCTTTTCCTATCTTGGAGTACAATACAATTGGCTGTTCTGTGATAGGCCTGGGCCCTTTTTGATGATGATATTTACTTCTTTCTCTACGAAACTTAGGACCATGGCAATTAGGTGCTGTGTAAATTAAAGGTGGAATGAAGTGTTTGGAAAGATAATTGCTCCTTTTATTCATAAGTCTGCATGCTGGAGGACAAAATCTATTAAAAAAACTGCATTAGGTGTTTTTTTCTTCCTGTTTTCAGTATTGGAAATATTTCTTAACTTATGTTCAAAGGTAAAAGACATATTTCCAAATGACCAGAGAAAAACAGGTTGGGGAACTTATTGCTTCTGTAGGAAATGTAAAGCTCATGTCCTCATGGATATTATTAAATCAAATTCAGGTTGTCTGTGTGCTTGGCGGCAGCAGGGTTTTGACCATCAGCTTAGGTCACGCTAAATTACATAGTGGAGTGAGATGTCTGGCCAAGAAGCCTGGTCAGAATGAGTCTTGGAACAAATTTCAAAACCATTTGGCCTCCATGTGAGTATTGTCTTGTCTTAAAACAAGAGGAAACCAGGCTACTAGGTCAGCAAGCTAAGAAATGGTTCTGAATGCTGGAGCACAGTATTGTAAAATATTGAAATAATTAAGTCTTCTCTTTTGTTGTGGTTTCCTGCCAGGCAAGGATTGGTTTCTTTTACTTCCATTAGACACAGTAATATATTTTTGAATGATGATGAATTGTGAAGACAGTGGTACACAGTAAGAGAAGTGACTGAAGTCTTGAATGCTGATTATTTTATATTCTATTGAGGAAGGTGATGCGTGAACATATTGACTTATTTTTAATGATGATTTCACAGATTGTACAAGCCAACTGGGGAAGTGCAGTTTAAGTGGAAATGTATTTTTCAGATAAATGAAAGAAATAATCATTCATTTTGACTTTTCAGTTGTAACCATAAGAATATAAATATGGGCAGTAAGGGAATTATAATAAAAATGTGGCAAATTTCCTAATTTTTTAGCACTAATGGAATAAACACATGAAAATAAAATCATTTATAGTTTTATAAAATAAAACTGATATTTATGATATTGAGTTTAAAATGGGAAATTATATATGTATGTATATGAAATAAATAAATAAATATATATATATATATATATATATATATAATATATATATATACCCATATAAAAGCTGCTGTAGAGTGTCCCAAAGGAATCCCAAATATATTTGGTAAGATTTGGTGAAATCGTCTAGCTTTTTTAAAAATGTGATGCAGTATAATAGAAATTTGCAGTACAAATAGAAACTTAACATTTTAAAATTAATAGTAATAACAATGTCTAATTTCTACTATTCTGAAGTCCTCTTGTGGGATTGTAAACTTTGGGGAGCATTCTGAGAATCTGATGAAAGCTATGGTCTGCATCTCTAGAAAAATTAGAGATACAGAGTCATATATTTTTGCATATCCTTTCAAGTGTCTGTGGGGGCCCTCTTAATACTCATCTGTGGATTCCTAGGGCAGAGATAGACCCCAGTTAAGAACTCTGGTAGTAAGGCAACTGGATATCCTTGTCTAGTTAGAGTTGAGATCAGTTTTGAAAATCTCTACCAGGTGAAAATTTGTCCTGGGCAACACCTTCATTAGAGCAGGTTGAGCTTTAATTCTCACTATGGTTCAGGTGTGAGATGTTATAGATAACTTTCTGTGAATTACCTGTGACACTTGGAGAAGTAGTAATTTACAAAGTCATCCCCAATCCACAGCCTACAACTTGAAATTCTAGCTCAGATTTTGTTTTGGCATAGAAGCTGATGTGCTCCAATGTTGTTTGTTTTAACAGTGAAGAAGCACATAGTTGGGGAATATATGGGGCTACAGAAACTCCCTGGGAAGATGTCTCTCAGTCTCCCTTCACCATAGGGCCACGTGAGAAGCCTAGTGGTATAGTGGAGAGGATCCTGACTCAAGTGTTAAAAAACCTGAGGTCAAGCCCTGTTCTTTATCTTATCTTGGGTAAGCCACTTAATACTGCTGAGACTCACTTTCTCTTTTGGTAAATTGGAAATAGCAATACTTGCTCTCTCTTTTTACTGGACATTGTGAGAATCAGTAAAATAATATATGTGATTTTCTTAAATATAAAGCTATCAATTGAAAGATAAAGGGACACATAGCATAATAGATACAACAAATTGGAACCTCCATTCATTCACCATGTATTTATTCATCAGTAAATACCTATAATCTAGGATGCACAAGGGCATCTTTAATTTCCCTATGCTTCTGATTGGAAACATTGCACTTCTATCTCTCAAAGATTTTTTAGAATCTATTCATCGTGTTTAGAAAAAAAGAGACTAAAAGGAGGTTTAGTGATAGAGAATGAGGAAGTCAAATGATTTGTGTAATATTTAAATTGGAAAAATCAGTGACTGAGTAGTTTATATTACCTCTCAAAATGATAGTCAAAGGAATCAGGATGCTTTTAGGCTCTTCTGAAAATAGTGAGATCTCAGCCTGCTCCATATCCTGACCTGCAGATGACCTAGTTATGGGGAAATGATAATACCTGCTGTTTTCTGAGAGCTTCCCTCTCTTTACATATGCCCTATGTCATTTAATCATCACTTGCCCAAGGTCACACCACAGTTGCTCCCAGAGCTGAAATTCCAGCCCAGGTCCTTTCACCTGCACAGTCCATGCTCATAGACACCTAGAGCAGAAAACTGGGGTTGAATTAAAATGAGATGAACTGGCATTTGCCTTTTCTGAGATTCATAGGAATCGGTGTTAATTCACATCCTTCAACCTTCAAAGTCAGAATAACCTTTGACCTTGCTCTTCAGTACTTGGCAATAATGGTAGTTGCCATCTGAAAGCAAGGTGGGACTCAGATGGAATCAAGTTTTAGCCTTATGAAACAAGGTTCTCATACATAAATTTTTTTAAGTGGAAAATTTTAAATGGAAACTTTGTGGTAGGAAACTTGGCGCTTTAGTCTATGGCATAGACTAAAAATTTGGTGAAGTTGATAATCAAATAAGGTGTACCACTCTTGAAACTGTTTTTACAGTACATAACAGGGGTATACTGAATACACATTTTGGCTGAACTCCAAGTGGCCAAGTACTAAAGTCAGTATTTGGTCAATGTTGGATATCAGCATCATTGAATGAAGTTCTAAAATAGAAGAATAAAATAATTTTATATTTTAAAGTATGAAATATTACATTTTTATAACTAATGGTCCAGAATTTCTTTACAATATTATATTCTTTAATTATTTTCTGATTATACAACTAAAGGGTGTGAATAAAACATTATGTGTTTGTAATTTCTTAATCACTAAAGTCTTCACAATGTTTACTCTATCATCAGTGGTAATTACATAGCTATTTTTAAAATTTACATTCCATTCTATAAACATTTCTTACCATACTGATGATTGTGCCAAAAGCAACAACTGAGTGCCACATTCAACTTCTGTCCCTGTTTCAAAATACACTAGGGATATCTTTATTTTTAAAATTTATTTATTTATTTATTTATTTATGGCTGTGTTGGGTCTTCGTCTCTGTGCGAGGGCTTTCTCCAGTTGCGGCGAGCGGGGTCCACTCTTCATCGCGGTGCGCGGGTCCCCCACCGTCGCGGCCTCTCCCGTTGCGGAGCACAGGCTCCAGACGCGCAGGCTCAGCAGTCGTGGCTCCCGGGCCCAGCCGCTCCGCGGCATGTGGGATCTTCCCAGACCAGGGCTCGAACCCGTGTGCCCTGCATTGGCAGGCAGACTCTCAACCACTGCGCCACCAGGGAAGCCCTAGGGATATCTTTAGAAGGAAAAGGCTTGTGTGTTCTCTTGCATGCTCTCTTTCTCTGTTTCTCTCTCATTATCTCTCTCTTCTCTCTGTCTCTCTCCCTCTGTCTCTGTCTCTGTCTCTCTCTCTATCTCTCTCTTTCTCTCTGTTTGTCTCTCCTCTTCCCACGATAATGATATCACTTGGTACTTTTCATATTTTGTTATGGGCACTTAGACTAAGCCAAATTTAAACCAAAGATTTAAATATTTCTAAATTAGTGCTGAAATTGAAATTTTATGGAAAATAACAGTCATAGTGCACACACACCTACACAGGCAGAAAGAAAATAAATGAATAGTCATATAAACCTTGTCATAACAGAATCACTAACCTGCAGAAAGAAAACGAGTTTGCTAAATATAGTACTGCACTGAATGAAGGAAAATATATGATGGTCAGTTTCGTGAAAGAATCCGATTTTGATTTGATAAAAGAAATTTTACTTTAACAACTTGTGATTTACTTCATTCTAAACTGTAGTTATATTAACTTGGAAGATTGATAAGGGATAGTAGCTGATGCTAGTTGTTTGTAATATGTCTAAGAAAACAAGTTTCAATGTATAGGTTGGTCGACTTCCAGAAAGAATTTTCCCACTGATAAAGCAAATATAGAAGAGCTGAAGTTAAGTGACAAGAGCACATTTCAGAAAGTGAGTTAGAAAAAACTAATTTGAAAAAGTTCACAGACCAGCAAAGGGAAGTATAATCAAGAATGATTGAAAAAGAATTCATGATATTGTCTTTTAAGTTGATAGTTTGTGACACACACAAAATACAATAAGTGAAAAGAAATACTTTAAATGAAAGCTAGAAAGGTTTTTTTTTTTTTCCCACTTGCTGGAACAAGTGTTCTAAATCTATGTAAAGTTTGAAATAGAAATTAACAAACATTTAGATCTAGGTGCATGATGAGTAAATTCTACTTGCTTTCTATTAAAAGAAGAAAGAAGTATATAGAAACAAAATGCCTCACTGAAGTTGTTAGATAATTTTTCCAAAGTATTTTATTTAGGACGAAATTTTACTGGTAAAATTGGGACGGGCGGGGGCATAGGTTTCCTATTTGATAGTCAGAGGGCAAGACTGCCTTATTCTAACGGGAATTTTGCTTTCAATTTTGTAGTTATATAATCCCAGCCACAGTCTGTAGCCTCCATGGACTTATTTACTCTTTCAAAATATCAGAAACTGCTTACATAATAAATTCAGCAAAATACTGAAAGAATGAAAAAAGTAATGTACTCTAAATCTGTACTTGTCAGATCTAGTTCTTCAGTTTTAGATTATTAAATTCTTTTAAAATTTGAAATGTAATTGATGTATAACATTGTGTAAATTTAAGGTGTACAAGAGTTGATTTGATGTACTTATATATGGCAATATGGTGTAGCATTAACCAACACCTCCATTACATCACATAACTGTCATTTCTTTTTGTGGTGAGAACATTTAAGATCTAGTCTTTAAGAAACTTTCAAGTGTATAATAAGGCATTGTTAACTATAATCACAATGTTGTGCATTAGATCTCCAGAATTTATTCGTCTTCTAACTGCAAGTTTGTACCCTTTAACTGACATCTCCCCAATTCCACAACCCCTCAGCCCTTGGTAACCACCATTCTACTAACTGTTTCTATGAGTTCAGCTATTTTATATTCCACTTGTTGATTTTTGCTTTTGTTGCTTGTGTTTTTGTCATATCCAAAAAATCATTGCCCAGTCCAATGTCAAAGAGTTTCTTCCCTATGTTTCCTTCTAGGAGTTTTATGGTATCAGGACTTATGTTTATGTTTTTAGTCATTTCAAGTTAATTTTTGTGAGTTGTATCAGATAGGGACCCAATTTCATTTTTCTGCATGTGGTTGTCCAGTTTTCCCAACACCATTTTATGAAGAGACTACTCTTACCCCATTGAGTGTTCCTGGCTTCCTTGTCAAGTATTAGTTGACCACATACACATGGGTTTATTTCTGGCCTCTGGATTCTGTTCCATTGGTCTATGTGTCTATTTTTATGACAGTACCATGCTGTCTTAATTACTATAGCTTTATAGTATAGTTTGCAATCAAGAACGTGATGCCTCTGACTTTGTTCTTTCTCATGATTGCTTTGGCTATTTGTGGTCTTTTGTGGTTCCAGGCAAAGTTTAGGATTTTTTTTCCTATTTCTGTGAAAAATGTCTTTGGAATTTTGATAGGGATTGCATTGAATCTGTAGATAGCTTTGGGGAGTATGGATGTTTTAACAATATTAAATCTTCTGATCCATGAACATGGATAACTTTTCATTTGTTTGTGTCTTATTCAATTTATTTCTTCAAGGTCTTACAGTTTTCATTGTACAGATCTTTCACTTCCTTGAAAAATTTTTTCCTAAGTATTTTATTGTTTTTGTTGTTATTTTGAATGGGATAGTTTTTTAAAATTTCTCTTTCAAATGTTTCATTGTTAGTGCATGGAAATGCAATTGATTTCTGTATATTGATTTTATATCCTGCAACTTTACTGAATTTGTTGATTAGTTCCAACAGCTTTTTGGTGGAGAATATAGGATTTTTCTCTCTATAAAATCATATAATTTGAAAATAATGACAATTTTACTTTTTCTTTTCTAATTTGGATGACTTTTATTTCTTTATCTTGCCTAATTGCTCTAGCTAGGATGCCCAGTACTATGCTGAATAAGAGTGGTGAGAGTGGGGAGCTCTGTTTTGTTCCTGATCTTGTATGAACAGCTTTCAGTTCTCCACTGTTGAGTGTACTATTAGCTGTGGGTTCATCACATTTGGCCTTTCTTATGTCGAGTTATGTTCCTTCTATACCCAATTTGTTGAGTGTCTTAATTATGAAAGGAGAATGCATTTTATCAAATATTTTTCCACATCTATTCAGTTACCTTCCATTTATATTAATATTGTGTCACATTTATTAGTTTGTGTATGTTGAACTGTACTTGCATCCCAGAGATAAATCCAAATTGGTCACAATGTATAATCCTTTCAATATATTGTTGAATTTGGTTTCCTAATATTTTGTTGAGAATTTTCGCATCCATATTCATCAAAGATATTGGTCTATAATATTCTTTTTTGTAGTGTCCTTATCTGACTTTGTGATCAGGATAGCGCTGACCTTATAAAATGAGTTTGAGAGTGCCCTTCTCTTCAGTTTTTTGGAAGAGTTTGGGAAGAATTTGTATTAACTTTTCTTTAAATGTTTGGTAGAATTCACCAGTGAAGCCATCTTGGTCCTAGGCTTTTTTATGTTAGGAGGATTTTGACTACTGATTCAATCTCCTTGTTATTGGTCTATTCACGTTATCTCTTTCTTCCTGATTCAGTCTTGGTGGCTTGTAAGCTTCTAGTAATTTATCCATCTCTTCTAGGTTTTCTAACTTCTTGGCACACTTTTTTAGAGGTGTCTCTTATGATTCTATGCATTTCTATGGTATCAGATGTAAAGTCTTCTCTTTCATTTCTAATTTTATTTATTTGTGTCTTCTCTTTTTTTTAGTTAGTATAGCTAAAGTTTTGAGAATTTTGTTTACCTTATCTAAAAACCAGGTTTTAGTTCTGTTGATCTTTTCGATTGTTTTGCTGGTCTCTATTTCTTTTATTTCTTCTCTAATCTTTGTTCTTTCCTTCTGCTAACTTTGGGTTTAGTTTGTTCTTTTCCTATTTCCTTGAAGTGTAAAGTTAGGTTGCTTATTTGAGATCTTTCTATTTTCTTAATATAGGCATTTATTCTTTGCTCTCAAAACTGCTTTTGCAGTCTCTAATAGAATTTGATATGTTGTGCTTACAGTTTTCATTTGTTTCAAGATATTTCTTGATTTTGCATTTGATTTCTTCATTGATCCATTGGTTGTTCAGGAGTGTGTTGTTTAATTTCCACATATTTTTAGATTTTCCAGCTTTCCTCTTGTTGATTTCTAGTTACATACTACTGTGGTCTGAAAAGATACTTGATATAATTATAATCTTAAATTTGCTAAGATATGTTTTGTGCCTTATCATATGGAAAATATTCTGTGTGCACTTGAGAAGAACGTGTATTCTGCTTCTGTTGGATGGAACATTCTATAAATGTCTGTTAGGTCTATTTGGTCTAATGTGTGGTTCAAGTCTATCATTTCCTTGTTGATTTTCTATCTGGATGATCTATCCATTGCTGAAAGTGGGGTATTGAAGTCCTCTACTCTTATCATGTGTTGTCTGTTTCTCCCTTCAGATCTGTTAATATTTGCTTAAAATATTTCAGTTGGATGTATATATATTTATAATTGTTATATCTTCTTGATGAATTGACTCCTTTATCATTATATAGTGACCTTCTTTGTCTCTTGTTACCATTTTTGGCTTAAATAAGTATAGCTACCCCCACTTTTTTCGGTTTCCACTTGCATGGGATACTTTTTCCATCCCTTCACTTTGAACCTATGTGCGTCTTTAAAGCTGAAATGAGTCTTTTGTAGGTAGTATGTTGTTGTGTCTTCTTGTTTTTAGCCATCCAGCTACTTTATCTTTTGATTGGTTAATTCAATTCATTTACATTTAGAGTTACTATTGATAATGTGAAGACTTACTAATGCCATCTTATTAACTGATTTCTGGTTATTTTGTATTTCAATTGTTTCTTTCTTCTTCTGTTTCTGCCTACCTTTGTAAATTGGTGATTTTTCCTTGTGGTATGGTCTATTTCCCCTTTCTTTATCTTTTCTGCATCTGCCCTAGGTTTTTGCTTTGTGGTTAATATGAGCTTTACATAAGACATCAAATTTTGAGTTAGCCAAAAAGTTTGTTAGGATTTTTCCATTACATCTTATGGAAAAACCTGAACGAACTTTTTGGCCAACCCAATAGATAAAACAGTCAATTTTAAAGTGATACCAAGTTAACTTTGATGATCAACAAATGCTTCACTCTTTTACTCTCCCCATTTATATTTTGATGTCATCAAGTACCTGTTTTCATATTGTGTATTTGTTACCACATGATAATAGCTATAATTATTTTTAATACTCTTTTCCTCTGACCTTCATATTATGGTAAGTGGTTAACACATCTTCCTATTACATATGTAGAGTTTTTCTAAGTCTGAGTATATATTTATCTTAACTAGCTTGTTGTATACTTTTGTGTTTTTTATGTCACTAATTAACTTCTTGTTATTTCAGCTTGAAGAACTTCTTTCAACATTTCTTGCAAGGCAAGTCTACTTATGGTGAATTTCTTCAGCTTTTGTTTATCTAGGAAAGTATTTATTTTGTTTATCCAGGAAAGCATTTCTCCTTCACATCTGAAGGGTAACTTTGTTGAGAGTATTATTAGCTGGGATTTTTTCCCCCAATACTTTGAATATGTCACTCTACTCTCTCCTGGCCTGTAAAGTCTCTAGTGAGAAATCTGCTATTAGCCTAATGGGAATTCCTTTGTAGACTACAATTTCCCCCCTGTTTTTAGAATTCTTTCTTTATCCTTGATTTTTTGACTGTTTTGTTATCTATATCTTGGAGAAGATCTTTTTGCATTGAGATGATCGGGTTATCTGCTAGCTTTGTTAAATTGGATATCCAATTCTTTCTCCAGGTTTGGAAAGTTCTTTGCTATTATTTCTTCAACTAAATTTTCTGTTCCCTTCTCCCTCTATTCTACATCTGGAATCCAGATTATTTTTATATTTGTTCTTTGAAAGGAATCCCATAGATTATGTCGACTCTCTTTCCTCTTTTCATTTTTTTTCCTTTGTTCTCTTCTAACAGTGTCATTTCAAAATTCCTATCCTCTGATTCACTTATTCTATCTTCCATTTGCTCACCTTTACTGCAGATGCTCTCTATTGCATTTTTCATTTCATTCATTGAATTCTTCAACTCCAGAATGACTGTTTGATTCTTTTTTATAATTTCTATCTCTTTTTAAAAATCTTATTTTTATCGTGTATTTTTTGGGATTTTGTTAAATTCTTTCTTACTTTTCTTGTAGCTTGTTGAGTTTCTTCAAAACAGCTACTTTGAATTTTTTTGTCAGCTAGATCACAAAATTTAGTGCCTTTGTGCTCAGTTATTGGGGAGTTACTATATTCTTTTGGTGACGGCATGTTTCCTTGATTTTTCATATTCCTTGTAGTTTTGTGTTGCTTTCACATTTGAAATAGCAGGCACCTCAAATCTTTGCTACTTGCCTACAGATGGGGTATTTTTTTTTAGGGTTTTTCCGTTTTTACTGACGTAGACTTGATATACAATAAAACTGACCAATTTTAGGTATATGGTTCGGTGAGCTGACAGTTGTATACATATGTGTATCCACCACTCCAGACAAGTTATAGACATTTCCATCCATCCGGTAAAGTTCCCACATGCACCTTTGCAGTCAATCCCCAACTCCCACCCCACTTCCCATCTAGAAAGCTGCTGGTCAGTCTTCCTTCACTGTGGATTGGATTTGTCTTTTCTGGTGTTCATGCAAGTGAAATCTGTCTTCTTTCACTCAGCGTAAAACATTTGCGATTCATCCATGCTGTTGTATGTTAGTTCCTTCTGATCGGTGAGCATCCCATGGTATGGCTGTCCATGTTTTGTTTATTCATCCAACCTATTGACAGTCATCTGGGTTGTTTCCACTTCTTGGCTATTACGAATAAACCTGCTATGGATATTCATGTACAACTCTTTGTGTGCACATATATTTTCATTTCTCTTGGGTAAATACCTGGGAGTGTAATTGCTGGGTCTAGTAGGAAGTGTATGTGTAACTTTATTAGAAGTGAGAATTGTGCCTTTAAATAGGGTGTTGAGGGCAGGCTTCACCAGGTGACATTTCAGCAGAGGCCAGAAGGAAGTGAGGGAGCCTTGTGGGTGTCTGCAGGGAAGAGTATTTTAGGCAGAGGGAACTGGGGGTTGGTGTGTCTGAAGAACAGCATGGAGGCCAATGTGTTGGGATCAGAGTGAGTGAGGAGGAGAGGCCTAGGAGGTGAGGTCAGTGCATAACAGGGCTGAATGGTGTCTAGCCCTGTAGGTCATGGTGACGACATTGGCTTTTACTTTGAGAACCCACGAGAGGGTTTTGAGCAGAGGTGGGACAGGATTGGGCTTGTATTTTAGCAACCCCCTTCCCAGATTTCCAAGTGGAGAATGGGCTGTAGGACAGAGAGCAGGGAGGCCAGCAAGAAGGCTACTGCAATAGTCCTGGTGGGATATGCAGGAGCTGACTGGGGTTAAGGTGGCGGAGGGTGAGGAGTGTCAGATTCTGGGTCTACTCTGAAGGTGGAGCCACAGGGGAAGCATTGGATATGGGAAGTTAGGGAAATAAGGACATGAAGGATGGCTTGGCCCTGAGGTGGCCTTTAGGAGCTGAGAGTTACTGCCAGCCAACAGCCAGCAAGGAAATTTTTATCTCAGGCCAGCAACCCCAAGGAACTGGACTCTGCAGATCACCTCAGATGGGATATTTTGTTCAAAGGTGTTATTATTTGGGGTTTTCTCTTTGTATGGGTACACCTGCTCCACTCTTCTTGCTCCCTCTTGTGGCAGAATTCTTAAGCTCATTCTTTTCTCATTCTTACAACTCACCAGGCTGGCTACAGGAAACCTATTTTTCTTTCCAGAAGGTGGCAGTATAGCTCAAGTTTGTGGTTTCTCCTTTGCCCCTAGACCTTGGCCTGTTTTCTGAGCATGCCCCCTGTCTACTGGAGCTCTCTCACTACAACACGTGGAAATATGCACAACGAGCTGGCAGCAGAGTAGCAGGAGGTGTGGGTTTAACACTCTGGGCATTGGGAGTGCCTCTGGACCTGGTAGGGAGATTCCTCAGGAGTGGTACTCCCAGAAGCTTGTGGGTGGACTTCCTGCTGCACACAATCCCTTTAATGCCCTTTGAAAAAAATTCTTATTTGCCTCTTTCCCAATCTCCTTCCCCCTCCAACTCATGCAGATCCTGCCAAAGTAATCTGAGTTCTACTGAAGAGAAATGGGTTTCTCCAGCCACATCCCACACCACTGGGGTAGCCAGGCACTCACTCACTGCTGTCCTTTTCCCCCATGGGAGAAGTCACTGCTACCAGATAGATCAACGCCATGCAGTGTTTCCTTAGGAAAGGGGGTGGCACTGGGAAACTTTCTCTTACCATCACCTCTGCTGCTACTAAACTCATTTATTTATTCATCATTTTTACTTCAATAGCATTCTGGCCTCTTCCTTAAGGGAGACTGGGCTTCTGTAAATTTTCTCTCCTGCATGATTACCTGCCTATGTCAGTACTCACCAGGTTTTTCCCTGATCATGTCAAGAAGGGTTTGGGTAGGTTTGCTGGCTCTTCTGGTTCTGCAACCTGTAGCGATGTCTGTCTGCCTAGTTACTGGATGCACAGGTGGGAGAGACTCCTCCTGGGTCCCTTGGCTTATGGTGCTAGATTGCATAACCCCCACAAAGGTGTTTTGGTCTGTGGATGGATTCATTGTTTAGAAACAATTCATTGTTCAAATTCATTGTTTAGAAAGAGGGATAACAAGGAGGAATGTCTTATGCAACCTTGATGGTGACATCACTCCTTTTTGATTGTTTCTTTTTCTGTGAAAATACTTTTTAGTTTAATGTACTCCCACTTGTTGATTTTTGCATTTGTTGCTTGTAATACATTATTATAATCTTAAACTTTTTGTGCTTGTACCATATAGTGGTTTATAAAATAAGAAAATAGCATCTTGATTGGTTGTCAGCAGAACAGTATTTAATATACTGTGTATTGCCAATGTATAGTTATAGTATTTATGAATGTTTCAAGTTGTTTTAAGCTGACATCTTTAAATCTGATTAAGAAGGTATTTTTTCTAATAGTGTTCTTAAGCCAGCACATTTCAGTTTTCTCCTTGTCTCTCTTCTTTACCCTTCTTTCTTCTCTAACACTCTGCCTTTCTCCTTTCTGTCCTTTGTTGTCTTCCTGTCTTGTATTTTGCCATACCAAATTGCTTCTATTGGCCACATAAAATCATTTTCCAAAAAATAGAATCAATAAATGTTTCTTTTTCATGAAACAATCCACTAGTCAACTAGCCACAGATAGTATGAGTTATAGAATATTGTTTTTAATCTCATAACAAATATCATATCTGTGAAAACTATTTTCTTTAAAAATAAATGTGTAGTTAAAAATGCATATATTCTCAACATAATCTGCAAAAGTAACAAAGTTTTTCATAAAAATAGCTCAAACACTAAGTTTATAGTAAATCAATGCAAATAGGCACAAACATCACCAAAGTAAAGTTAGTTTAATATACTGATTGGTTATAAACAGCATTAGCAGTAATAAAGGCAAACTAGACTTTTAGCAACAATTATAATGGGAAAATTACAGCAAAAATTGTCTTCTAAATTTTACTGGAAGTTCTGTTTGATAACTTGGTAAAGGAGGGAAGTAGAGGATCTAAAGTTTCTTTGGTTATAATAGATGGCATAGAAACCCTATGCCATTAAAGAAAATGTTAGCTAAATAATAATATGTCCCATTTTTTCTTACAGCATTGCCACTTACTCATTATGCTGTTGTAGGTCAAGTCTAGAGGAAAAACTATTGAGAATACAATACAAATTGAGATTGATTCAAGATATTTAAGGATCATTTTCCAAGAATGAATTTTATATTTTTTACTGAACAAAAGATCAAATATTTTGGGTAGTATTGAGGCGATGTCCTCCAAGTTTACTCCTGACTTATTCCTTGGGCTTCTGCTTCAAAAATGTAGGATTCATCTTCCCAAGAATATGCTATTTGTTAATAAAATAATATGGTAAAATATAACCAAATCATGTTTTTAATTGTATGAAATTTTAACATACTGACATACTGACTAAGCAAAATGAAAGATAAAAATTTGCTTATGCATTTAGTACATCCACATATATTGAATTCATACATGTAAATTCATGTTTTTAAAAATTATACATAAATATTTTCTATACATTTCACAGGAAGGTTGATAAAGTTACATCACAGTGTAAATAAAGCACTTATGTATTCTCATGTTAAATGTTAGTGAGGTCTTTGTACAGTTGATCAAGACATATATGTCACAAGTAGGAAACTAATATGAATACTCTAAGCACTTTAAGGGAGGGTTGTAACACATTTACTGGGAGGAATAGCAAGTACATTATTCGTCTTACCATTTTAAACAGACTGATATTGTAGTTTATGAAAATGTCATCTCTCTAACATCTATGAAAATCCATAACTCATGAACTCTCTTTGGCAGGGTAATAGCAGTTTCAATTACTTGCCTTTTAAATGTCGAATGTCAAGTCTGAACAGTGAAACTGTCAAACTGTCAAAAATATATATCATAGGCATTTCTTTCTTATCATTGTTATGAAGTATGCAAATATAGCACAGCATTCTCTTCATAGAGCTAACACTATTTCTTCCTCCTGAGTAATAACATTTTTCAGAGTGAAAGACGCTGAAATAAATTCTGTACTTAAATGCATTTTTTCCTGGGATTGGTGCAAAGAAGATTTCAGATCTGGTGGTGGATTTATTTATTGATTTGGTATTTCTTTTTCTAAGCATATAAAGAAGTCAGGAAGTGTTCACTTTGTTGATGTTGGGAGACAACAATTAAGATTAGGAAAATTATTCAGCCTACAAACAAATTTCCCAATGTGGCACCCATTATGTCCTAGAATTGACGTCTCATGGCTCAAATAATAATTATGTGAAAAGAAATCATATGAACATCTAGCTTGTTTTAGGCTGCACCAAAGTTCTATTAGGCACTAGGAACTTGAGCTGAGGCCAATTTCACTACCAATAGAATTACTTAAATTTTTATATTCTGAGCTAAAAAATGAAAATAGTTCATTGTTTTAATAACATTAGACAGCATAGAAATGGGAAGAGGTATGAAAGTGTTCGAATTCCTCTGCTTTTTTTGTACTAGTTGTGAATTTTAGAGTTGCATTTTTGTCATTAATATTTTTAGAAATTCAGAGCACATGATATACATGGGCTTCTGCATAGAATGTTGGTGCTATCACACATGTTATGTGTGAATAACATGTAATAAATTATAAGAATATACCCAGTACTAATACAAGATACTTTCTCAAATATAACCATCAGAGAATGTTAAGAATGAAAGCTCCACTGCCACCAGAGCTAAGAATAGGCTACTTAATAGTAAATGGACCCCGATCATGATTGCTATGAGTGGGCTGGACTTGAAAACTTGTAAATGAACATTTGTAGAGTGTTAATGTTCATATTATGGGAACTATGCCCAGAACCAGAATATTTAACTTTAATTCTATCATTAGCCACTCAGTCAAGTGGCTTTTATTACACTTTCATTCTGAAAAGTGCTACTTCTTCACTTCTCTATCTCCTAATTCATCTTCTTGTCCTGCCTGCTCAGGAAGCTATGTTATAATACTGTGTGTAACATTCTTTTTACTATAGTTCTGATTATAATTGTAATTCTGTAAGCTGAGATTTATGAGCAGTGATCAGTATAGTTTTCAGGATGAAAAGATGAATTAACAAATGCATTTTTAAAAAGTCATCAATAAAAGTTCTATAATTGTGAAGTTAAATTAAACATAATTAATGACATTATATAAATTTTTCATATTATAGAAGAAAGCCCTTGAGCATCTATAGCTTTTCTAGCTAAGATATTGACTAGTTCTAAAACAGTACCTATTAGTTATAGAAATTCCCCATTGTTAAAGTGTTACAAGAATTTGCTGGAAACATGTTGGTATGCCAATGCTAGATCAACCCCCTATTTTAAAAGTGTCAGTGGGATGGGAATTGTCAGGTCATTTAGATACTTAGTCTCACATATATTCTTTGATTTTCTGAAGTTCTTAGGCTTTTTTGGTTTGGTTTTTTTAACTTGACCATACTTAAAGAAATAAATAAACAAAAATATATGTATGTGCATGTGATATATCCAACAAACCATTTCTCTAAAATTGACAGTGTCTTTTGTCTTTCTGTGCATTCTCATGAAAGAGAAGATAAATTAAAACAGACAAGAATACCAGTGATTACTCAAATAACAAATCTGGAAATTATGTGTTTCTCTTCTCAGGACAGTTTCTTGCTCAGGTAACCTATCTCTCACACAGACCCTCAGAAGAGATGTATTTGATTTGTATCAAAAGACCTGCATTTACATATTTAAAGTAACTAAGTCACCATACAGTTCAATCTGTTTAGAAAACCACTTGAACCATTAATAGGATTATTGACACTGTCTTATTAAGTGAACCAAGTTTCACTACTATTGGAACTACTTCAAATGTTATATTTCTGAGCTACAAAAGAAAAATATTTCATTGATTTAAATAAAATTATTCATTTAGGCAATTATTAAGCAAGTAATTCATCAAATTGTTAAGTAAAATAGTCTTCATAACACGGTTGACTCCTCTGGCTTGAACAGATTTGAAGTATAATCAGAGAACCTATTTTTTACTACTTTAATCAACTTCAGTTGTATATGCTGGACAGTCTCAAAATTATCCAATTATCTACAAATGGCAAACTATATTTGCTTAAATCAGGCACAGGAGCTTATTCTTGTGAGAAAGTAAGAAGCGTTGGGTGAAAGCCACTCTGCAAAATAATATAGTTTGGGGTCTGACCAAATGGTATGGAATATAGTGATTTCAACAGGCTCTTTGCAATCACTAATTTATAAAAACAAACACACACACACTCATTCACACAGGAATGACTTTACTTAAGAAAACATCTAGCCTTCCCTCACCTCAGGACCAACCTCAGGACCACACTTGAAATCGAAATAACTGAAAGAAACTAATCTGTTTTCAAAAACACTAGAGATGTATAAATTTCAGAGAGAATGCTAACCAGTTTAGATTTCATGCTATAACTGGAATCTTAAACTCTTTTTCTATCTTCATTGGAAGTAAGAACAGCTTACCATTTTCTTCTGGTTATAATTTTTCATTTGGTCATCATGATCAATATTATGCTACTTCTCTTTTTTTATCTCCAGGCTGAATAATTGCAAATTTTTAAACGTGCTTTGTTTTCCCTATTTTTCTAGTTCTTTCCTCAGATATGGAACTGTTCTTCAAACTGTTTTCAAATCCACTAACTCTTTACTTAAAGAATTTTAGCAAGTCCTTGCTTATCTTTTCAGGGTTTGCCAAAGGATGAAAAAAATTGAGGGTTGGCTAATATGGATTCTTTCATTCAGCAGATGAGTACATAAAATCTACTGTATGCTGGGAACTATTTCAGGGGCCAAGGATACAATAGTGTGCAAGACAGACATATGCACGGCGTTTACAATTGACTGGGACTTACACGTAAAGTAGGTCTTAAAAATTCTTTATTAAAAAGGCAAAGTTGGTGGTTACAATCCAGCTTGTCATCCATATGATCTCCCAGTTGCCATTCCCTATCTTTAATCTATGATGATAGTTAACTGAAGGGAGGGAAGGGTGACACCACTGAGTTTACCACACAGAGTGATAGTTGAAAATTGACTGGTGGTAATAGACAATTAGTATCATGCGAAGTCTGAAGGTCATATTCCTTTATGTTTGTCAGCCATTGCCAATCCTCTCCATTACGGAACTTAAATAATCGTATGTGTTCTCCGAAACCATGGCCGACACAGTCAGGGAGGAAAATCTATTTTTCCAAAGGGGGAAAAATTAGCATTAGAAACAATTTTTATGCATGGTTTTAAAACTGCTACCTGGAATGATTGCTCCAAGCTACTTGAAGACACCATCCTGAGCATCTCAGTGAAAGCTAGTATAAGGTGCCATGCATTTTCAAAAATGTTATTTTGCAAATATCTTTATAAAATAGGAAGACCAAGAATAACAGTGCTTTAGTACAGGCTTTTCAGAGTAAAAAAAAGTTCAAATGCATTCAGATAGCAATTGCTCAATTTTAAAGCTTTATGTCTTTATTACTGAAAAATAAATTAAGGGAAATATGTATATATGAAAAGAAATGTGATTCAAACATAGTGTAAAGAACCAGCTTCCTCATATTCTCTAATACAGGCTGGTAGATGGAGGAATTTGAAAAGAGGAGAATGTGAAATTGCATCTCTAAATCATTTGTTCAATCAATTAATTACCAAATCAATAATTTTATTTAAAATTAAGCATAGTATTTTACAGAGCTTAAATAATTACTGGGAGAGAAAACTAGATGGATCGAAGGATTCATGTAAAAAAGTGTTTTCTCTATATTTTATTATGCGTTTATATCACAACAAAATTAGTATGTTAAAATAAGATGCATTTAGCATTCTCAAATGTATCATCAAGCATAAAGAGTAAGAAATCTGAACTATTGGGGAGAGGGGACATAAATTATTATAAACAAAAACTTAATCACAATAATATTAGTTACAAATGCTTTCAAGAAAAGAAAATGAGGCAAGGGATAACTTTAGATAAGGTGTTTATGGAGCAAATGCCACAATCAAATGAGATAGTAAGTCATGCAGGTACTAGGAGGACATTGCTCATGTGCTCAAGGAGCTTGAATTTAGTTGCCTTGGTAGAGCATGGCAAGTCAAATAACAGTGCAAACCATTATTAATTCACAAGACTGTCAATACCTGGTCAGTCATACTTTTTGGTTTTCATCACAGTCATCTAAAAAGGAAGAATTCCCTGAAGTAACACAAGAAGAAGCATAATGTGCAGCCTAGTTTTTAGATTCTGAGCCTAAACCTCAAACCATACCAGACTGACCTGAAGCAGATACCTCAGAAGTACGAAATTCACACTGAATGTATGCACACATCCATTCTGTTTTGTTTCTGTCTTTCCTGTCCTAGAAAGACCCTAGTCTTTCTAGTCTTTCTCTGGTTCCTCTATTGTCAAGAGCTCTGGTCCTAGTATCTAGGTTATAAAAATTCCAGCATCTTTTCTTAGCTGAAGTCCTGTTAAACCCCTTTTATTAGTCCTAATGCTAATAATAATATCAGCAGTCACTGATATTTACTAGATGGCTATTATATGGCAAAGTGCATTTACCCATATTATTTCATTCAATCCTCACAACTTTCAGGCAAAGTAGGTATTATTTTGATCCCAATTTTACAGTTTCTGAAACTCAGACTTTGAGAGATTAGATAATGTACCCTGAAGTCAAACAGCTAAGTAAGTGTAAGTGTCCATGTCTCCTTGACTCCAAAACCCATGTCCTTTGATGTCACCCTTTTTTCTTTTCAGCTCAGTTCTGATAAACTTCAACATCTTTGTACCGCTGCACTGACAAATGGGTGTGTCCCATTTTCAAAGTTTTATCTAAGAAACGTACAATATATATACCCTTGAAGTGTGGTATGATTTGATTTGGAGAAAGGGAATGATGAAGACATTTTGAGTGATGAAGAGGGGGGAAGGTTCAAGCAGAGGGTAAGTTGGGAAAAATTATGGAGGACCTAGAATGTGAGAGTAGAGAGTTTACATGATTTTAGTGCATGTGGCATAATAACATTTTATTTTATGCTGGTTTTCTATAGGAGAAATTATAGGAAGTAGAGTGGAAAGAAGTTAGGATGCAGAAAGAATAGTTGGGAAGCTGCTAAGAAAATGTAATGATGGGAGGTCTCATGTAAATTAATACTAGTGGAATAACAATGAAATAAAACATGAAAATGAAAGATACTTTGAAAAAAGAATCAGGAGGGCTTGATGACTGGATAATAATTTTATAATTCTTTGATTAGCATGAGACAATTATGACTTTTTGCTGAAAAAGGGTAAGCAAAAAGGAAAGATCAGATAATGTTTTAATATACTGAGCCCTAATAAATTTATTTATAGTAACAACATTCCAAAGATGTTGTGGGATTATACTTAATATTGAAAATGTATTGATCTAGTTCTATTAAATTTGTTCATTTTAATTGAAGTATAATTGATTTACGATATTATATTAGCTTCAGGTGTACAGCATAGTGATTCAGTATTTTTACAGTTTATATTCCATTGAGTTATTACAAGATAGTGGTTATATGAAGTTGGACCCTTACCTTCCACCATTAAAAAAAAAAAAAGCTCAAAATGAATCAAACCTTAAACGTAAGAGCAAAAATGTAAAACTCTTAGAAGAAAACATAGAGATAAATTTTTGTTCTATTGTTGAGTAGAGTGTTCTATAGATGTCTGTTAACTCTGGTTGATTTATAATGTTGTTCAAGTCCTCTATTTCCTTGTTGATCTTCTGTCTAGTTGTTCTATTTACTATTGGAGATAGAGTATAGATGTCTCCAACTTTTATTATTAAATTATCATTTTTCCCTTCATTTTTATCCATATTTGTTTACACTTTTTCAAACTCTGTTATTCGGTATGTCAATGAAAATTAATCAACAGTCAATCTATGCAAGAAGTGGAAAATTTTATTCGAGCCAAATTTGAGGACTATACCCTGGGAACAGCATCTCAGAAAGCTCTGAGAACTGTTCTACTCATTAGAAGTCAAGACACAGTTATATAAATTTTTTGAGACAGAGAGCTGGACATAAAATGATGTATTTTGACAGTTTACACAATCCAGATCTAAGCGTCCTCTTGACCCCTTACAAGATCAAGTAGGAATTTTATCTTTTAAGGAGTTGTCTTGTTGGTGTTAGGAGAATGTTGCTCTTTAAGGTTGAGCAGGTATTTCTGCCGATGGGGGAGGTCTGGTTGATGCATAATGCAGATACACAATGCACAGTAGGAGGGAGAAAGGAGGCCAAAGGGCAGAGATAAATTTTTATGTTTAAATTTTTGTCTTGCCATAAACTATGAATTTTATTTCACAAGTACATATATATTTATAACTGTATATCTTTTGATGCATTAACTCTTTTATCATTATAAAATGTCATATATCTCTAATAACATTTGGTGTTTTAAAGTCTTTTTTTGTCTGTTATTAATATATCTACTCCAGCTTTCTTGCATTTGCTATTTGCATATCTTGTACTATCTTTTTACTTTCAGTCTATTTATATCTCTGAATATAAAGTGTCTCCTGTATATTTAGTTCATAATTTTTTATATGTCTTACAATCTCTCCTTTTTGATTGGATTGTTTAATCTATTCACATTTAATGTTATTATTAATAAAATTGGAGTTACATCTGCCATTTTACTTTTGGTTTTCTGTGTGTCCCATGATTTTTTTTTTTGCTACCCTATTTCTCCTTTGCTGATTTTCTTTTCACTGAGTGGTTATTTATTGTACTTTTCTACTCCAGAATTTCCACTTGGTTCTTTTTGATAATTTTCTACTTTTTTATTGATGTTCTCTATTTGATGCAACATTGTCATCATGCCTTCTTTTATTTCTTTAACGATGCTTTCCTTTAGTTCTGTGAACATATTTACAGTGGTACTTTGAAATCTTTCTCTTGTTACTGGTGTTCCTCTCTGCCCCTGAGCTTACTATTGTTATTCGCTTGTTTATTTATTTAGTGACTAACTGGACTATTTTTGGATTATTTTAGCCAAGTCTCTCGCTCACCCTCTCCATGCCACCTACACACCCACAGTGTTGTCTTTGAAATTGCTTCTCAGGAAGATACAGCTTTGGTCATAGTCACAGTCAGCCTGTGATGGCAGTGATACTAACAGGGCTCTCTTCTAAGCTTTCTCTAACCACACACAGCTGTTACACTGCATTAATTGCTGGTCGATTGCTCTTTTCTTTGCAATAAGGCCCTGAGGCATAAAGTCCTCTACAAACTAATCTAATCAGGTAGTGGCCCCCTGCATGGTTATTTTCTGAGGTCAAAGTCTGCTACTTGTTCTCATCCCAGGAGTGTTCCTCTCAATCATCTTATTACTCTGTTGTGTCTTGCAGGCCTACAGTCTAGGCTTTATATTCATTAGATCCATAAATCTCTTCCCAGTTGCTTTTCATTACAACCTCTACTGTGCTTGAGAGCACCTTTAACTTTAAACTTCTCCAAGCTCTGTTTCAAATGAGGTTAGTTCCTTAGAGAAGAGATTAGGAACTATCTGTTTTATAGCTTGCTTCTCCCCCTAGGCAAAAATCTCTCAACCAGGGTTTTCGAGTTGGTAGTGAGGACAGTGTCAACCTTTTCTCTGAGTGACCCCCCCGCCTTGGAGCTAAGTACTCAGTGGAGAAAGGAGTAGTAGCCTGAGATGCTCTTGGTTTGCCTCTACTGGTGTGAAACCACTACCTCACCAGTTAGGGGAGAGCTATCTGGGGTCTGGAATTTTCAGCATGCCATGCCCAAGGTTCCATTCCACCAGTAGAGGAAGGGAGCCCCCTACCTTTTGACTGAATTTACTTGGGTGTCAGCAACCAGCAGCTGGGGACAGGATGAGAAAAGCTGACATTCTTCTCCTCCTGGGAAGAAAGGTCTGGGCTGAGAGCTCGAAGAGAGATAGCCTTTTGCTCTTGGCTGCAACAGTCTGAAATGAAGTCTCTGCCTCACTTAGCTGGGAGTGGGGAGGAAGGGAGTAGTTGTGGTACGAATTCCACAGACTCTCATCTTTTCCCCAACTTTTCTTAGATTTTCTTGAATAGATATATCTTAATTTTCTGTTTGCCCTTAACACCATTTCCAGAAGCTTTAAATGGTTGTGTGTGTTTTTAAAATATTTTCCACCAGATTCAATGGTGAGTAGATCAGCTGTTTCATATGCTGTCAATCTGGGACTCAATCTAGGTGCTAATGACCTTAGCCTTTGGCAGAATGGGATTTCTTGCTCTTCAACTTGCTCCTAAACATCATGGATTTTACATAAATAGGCAATGTTTTATCATATGTTTTATTGTAATAGTCATAGAAGGAGGCAAAATACAAGCTTTGCTTTTTTTCTTTTATTTCTGGTAGGAAAGTTGCTTTCCATTTTGTTGGCATAATTTGTGGTAAAATAATTCCTACTACTCTACTACAGTGTGCCAAGTAGTGTGTTAAAGAATGTTTTCACACTGTAGTGGTTAAATCAAGAACAAATTACCATTATTTCATTTACTCATTGACAAAATATTTAGTGAGTGCATATTATAGACAAAAACTAGTCTAGGATCTAGGTTTAACCTCAAAATGAAAATAGACATGATTTCTGCCAGCAATAGCATTAGTTTTAAATTCAAAGAAATAATTTGCCAATTATAAAACAGTATGATAAATGGCTATGATAGGAAACAAGTTCACATGAATGATACCTAACATATAGTGAGCAAACAATTCACAGAAAGAGGTACAAGTGAGAAAGAAAATATGAGCAAATGTATAATCTTAACTGTAATAAAGTAAATGCAAATCAAAATAATATGATACCAGGGGCTTCCCTGCTGGCGCAGTGGTTGAGAGTCTGCCTGTCAATGCAGGGGACACGGGTTCGAGCCCTGGTCTGGGAAGATCCCACATGCCACGGAGCAGCTGGGCCTGTGAGCCACAGCTACTGAGCCTGCGTGTCTAAGCCCTTGCTCCACAACAAGAGAGGCCGCGATAGTGAGAGGCCCATGCACGGCGATGAAGAGTGACCCCCACTTGCTGCATGTAGAGAAAGCCCTCACACAGAAACGAAGACCCAACACAGCCATAAATAAATAAATAAATAAAATTTAAAAAAAAAAAGAAGTGAAAAAATCGGTAACATAAATTCTTCAAAAAAAAAAATATATGATACCAACTTCCAGTCTGAAAAGATGAGGTAGTGTTGGGCTGCACCCCACAGGTCTGCAATCCCTGTACTTGCCCAGCCTCAACACTGAAGAAAGAGCCCAAAGTCAAGAACAGAGACATCAATAGTTTAGTAGATGGGAGATCTTACATGTCTGGAGCACAAGGGTCCTGGAGCGACGTCCCACCATGGAGGGCAGACAGTGGGGAGGACTCAGCAGCAGTCTTCATTCCCTGGGGGAATAGGAGACAATCAGTTATAGGGGGAATTGATGTCAGATAGGCCCATAGATTACCAGGGAGACCAGCAAAGAGGCTCGGCCCTCATAGCCCCGCAGGCTAAGTGCCTTTATGGGGTGGAGGTCTTCTCTTTGTTAAACTATCAAAGGGGAGCCATTCTGATCTAAAGATTAAAATAATCACTAGCTGGGGTGGGGGTGGGGGGATGGCCAGAATGTAGGTATTTACTGATTAGGCTGTACAATTAACGGGAAAGATCAGTCATGTGAGTGGGGTGTAGGTGAAGCAGGGACTGGAGGGACTGTTTGAGCAGTGGATATGCAGAGAAACAAACAGCTATCTTGGGTGGCCTGATCATACAGGTAGACCCATTCTTTCTTGTTTCCCTTCCACTAAGTCCTAATATAAACCCTGGGCACGTACAAGAGGCAATCAAAAAAACTGAAAAGGTGGTAAGATGAAGGTGTATTGGTTTGGGACCCCAGGATTTCTCAGCCCCAGACCTAGTAATAGAAGACAGCCTAGATAGGCTCATTCTTCTATCCAACAACACAAGACAAGGTGAGTCTGGCACCACCAGCAAGGGGGGATTGATTGGGAGACTTGCCAACATTAAGCAGTCAAGGGAAGTTCTATCTTTTTTGCAGGGCCACTATTCTGAACAGCAGAGAGAAAGAAGACTGAAAAAGAAAGAAAAGAAAAAGGACAAAACAGAACAGAGCATCAGTGTCCTATGGGACAATAACAAAAGACCCAACATTTACATCATTGGAGTCCCCAAAGAGGGGAGAAGCAAGGGCTGAAAGAAAATATATAGGAATAATGGATTAAAACATTAATGCTGAAAAACAGTAACTTACAGATTCAAGAAGATGAGTGAACTTTAATAGGATAAACTCAAAGAAATCCATATACAATAATTAGACTTCTGAAAATGAAAGAAAACTAAAGATGAAAAAATTTAATAATCTTGAAAGCAGCCAGAAAAAGATGATACATTACTGATGGGAGAATACCAATCCTAATGATAGTGGATCTCTCATCAATAAATCATTGAGGCAAGAAGTAAAGTGTCACAACATCCTCGAGGTGCTGAAAGAAAAGAACTATTAACCCTGAATCTTATATCCAGTGAAACTATACTTTGCTAATGAAGGGGAAATAAAAACATTATCAGATTAAGGAAAACTAAAAGAATTTGTCTTTAGGATACCTATCCTTAAAGACTACATGAAATTTATCAAACAGAAAGGAAATTATATTAAAAAAAAATCTTGGAACATCAGGAAGGAAGAACAAAGGAAAGAGTGGAAATATGGATATGTAAATGGATTATTGTTTTTCTCATAGGTTTTCTTTTTTTATTATTTATTTATTTATTTATAGCTGCATTGGGTCTTCGTTGCTGTGCACGGGCTTTCTCTAGCTGAAGTGAGCTGGGGCTACTTTTTGCTGCAGTGTGCGGGATTCTCATTGCCGTGGCTTCTCTTGTCGTGGAGCACGGGTTCTAGGGCACATGGGCTTCAGTAGTTGTGGCACGTGGGCTCAGTAGTTGTGGGTAATGGGCTCTAGAGTGCAGGCTCAGTAGTTGTGGCGCACGGGTTCAGTTGCTCCGCAGCATGTGGGATCTTCCCGGACCAGGGTTTGAACCCATGTCCCCTGCATTGGCAGGCGGATTCTTAACCACTGTGCCACCAGGGAAGCCCTCTCATAGGTTTTCTAAATCAAGTCAATGATATTTAAAAGTGGGGAAGGTAAAGAAACCTAAATGAAGTGAGATTTCCATACTTTAATCAAAGTAGTAAAATGTTGATACCAGTAGATTGTTATATATTTATATTGTAATACCTAAAGCAACCACTATGAAAAGTGTACAAAGATACACACTCAAAAACAATATAAATAAATCAAAAAGAAAAAACAATGTGATGCCCAAATGAACACGTGAGGGGAACTCTCCGTAGATCTCCAGAGTTCACTTTCTGTATAGCTCTCTCCTCTTGAATACTCTGTCCTGTGGATTCTAGTAGCCTTGATATCTTCAAATTCTCAGTTCTAACTCCCTGACTCAGGGAGATTACCAGGCTTCACCTGGGTTCCTTCTCCCTATACCATGGCCTGGAAACTCTCTCCAGGCAGTCTGCTCAGCATTAGTTGGACTTAACTCGTGTGTTTACTATCTCTAAGGAATGCGTCTTTTGTTGACTGATGTCCAACGTCTTGAGAGCCATTGTTTCATGTAATTTTTTTCTGATTCTTTAGTTCTTTTAGGAATGAGAATTAATCTGGTCCCTGTAAAAAAAATGGCAAGACCTATGCTGCAGTACCACTGTTTCTCATGGAATTTCCTTTAGAAAATTTAAGGGAGTCTATATTAGACAGCATAGCAAGAAGTTTTTTTGTGTGTGTGTGGGTAAAACTTTCTATTTTAAAGGGCTACTTTCTGCTTTCCAGGTTATCTTTTGAAAATCATTTTCATGTTTTTATGTTGAAATAATTTTCAAATGATTTTCATATTTTAATTGATATGTGGATGGTTTTATTATTTGATTTTCAGTCTATGCAGAATGTCAAGTGGTGTTTTTGCTTTGTTTTTATTATTGCTCCAGCCCACTCAACAGCCTTTCATTCAAAAGGAGATTTCATTTAAACGTTTAATAAATATTGGTAAATGGTACTTAAGACTTTATTAGGCAGAGCAATGATAGGGCTCTGCCTAGTTACACTGTAACTACCACCATTTACAAATAATTTATTACAAGCTAATATATTCCTTAAAAAATAGTTATGTCACCGAACACAGTATAGCTAATAAAATATATGCAAAATGATGGATGTGCATTTCTGTTGTTTTTTTGAAGATGACTGCTGGAAAGCTGGCTATAGTTATAAGGTTGCGTATTACTCATTTAATGAGCATTGAGTAAATATGAACTCCTTCTATGACTTTTGATGAATCATGTGGAAATTATTCATGGTGGAAGAAGGCAAAACCATATGGCACATCATCTGTTAAGTATATTTGTGTTCAGTGATGCCCAGAGTCATATCCCTAGCAAATCATTACATGCTGTTAATTATTCAGAGACTAAGTAAAATGAGCTGATAGTCTCACTCTAATGCCCAGTAGAACTTTGTCTACATCACAGAATTACCTGGTAGATCCTCCTTGACTGATTTATATTTAAGCTATGAGGTTAAAACAGACTAAATGAGAGAGATTTAACCCGTTCTATATATAGTGTTCTGAGAATAGTATCAAGGCTGTAAAAAAAAGAATAGACTTTTTTCTGACTTACTATACGTACCAAACACAGCAATTAGAAAATGTCATTAGTTAATTGTGAAATTTTCAGTCACTAAATTCACTTAAAGATATAACCTTTCATTCCTGCTTTACAGATTTTAATTAGTTTTAATTATCCAATTTTGTTCAATTTATAATATTTATGGCCAAGACAGTGAAAGTAGGCAAATGATTGAGAATTTTTTAGAAAAAATATCTTCAAGCAGGAGGGAGGCTACTAGAAATTATGTTTGAACATGACCCTGAAAATAATCAGCACTCTTTACTTTTTGTCCAAAATAAAATCATATGAAGCAGGCTCATTAAAACATCCACCTGTACCTAACATATGAAAACTAAGAAGTTAATTTTGAGTTACTAGTTAATTGAGAGTAATGTCTCATTGATTATAAATCTAATAACCTGATGATTGAGGGAATTCTAACAAGAATTACTGAAACATAGAAAAACATGATCATTTACTGTTTTCACTAGTTTATATGTAGTTTATTCCTTCATTCATCCATATGAATCCATATGTACATTCATTCATCAAACATTTATTAATCACTTACCTCATTACAATGTGTTATTGTATCCATTGGGGATTGAAAAAAATGAAGACAAGATGTTCAAAGTTTAGTGAAGGAAACTCAAATTACTATAAACTGAAGCCTAATGTAGGTACTACAGCAGAGGAAAGGGCAAAATATTGTGAGAACGTAAAGAAAGGTTAGCTGAATTCTGAGTAGGCAGATATAGGGAAGATTTCACACAGAAGTTGGCATTTGATGAACCTTGAACGATACGTAGGATTCTTCAAGTAGAGAATGGATGGAACTACAATCTAGGCAGAATAAATAGTATTGGAAAAGGCAGGAAATCCTGAAAATTCAAGATAGAAAGGAAGGCAAAATAAGTAGTCATTCATTATTATGGTTTAAATACTATTTATTTAATGAGAATAAAATTTAGTCAGTGAGAATTAGGGTAAGAGAGATGAAATATTGCCTACTTGGGGAATGGGAAAAACAAGCAAACAAACATGCATTTAGAAAATAGTTTAGATTCTGAAATGAGCCTTTTAAAAACATATGCTCCAGATTTCTTAGCTGGAAGGGTGATTTTAGATGGTTCCTAAATAGCTACATCAAAATAATAGTCTTAGAAATACAGATAAATACAGATAATTTTTGAAAGTCTATGTACTAGTCCTCAGTTTTGAGATGACAGGTTGTACATAGAATGCATTCTATCTTTCTCCCTAAGATTTCTTGTGCTAGAAAGCTTGACTTGTGTTTTAGTAGTCAGTTTGGGCTGCCATAACAAAAATGCCACAGATTGAGTAGTTTAAACAAGTTTATTTTTTCTCACAGTTTTAGAGGCTGGGAAGTCCAAGATCAAGGTGCTGGCCAATTCACTTTCTGGTGAGGTCCTTCTTCCTGGCTTGTCGATGACTGCCTTCTTGTTGTTAATTCAGGTGGTGCACATACGCACACACACACAGACACAGAGCTCTCTGGTGTCTCTTCTCATAAGGGTACTAATCCCATAGGACTAACGCCTCACCATCACCTAACACTGATTACTTCCCAAAGGCCCCATCTCCAAATACCATCACACTGGGGGATTAGAGTCTCAACATAAGGATTTGGTGGGTACAGAGTTATTCAGTCCATAACAATGGGTGACCTGGGATACTGCATCTGGATTAGTACCAGAAATCATCAGCAAACTTATAGACATCTTTATATATGTATTTTTCTTTTGAGTGTCTAGAAAATACATCATATTTTCAAAAAGACAAGTGACTCAAAAAAACAGAAAGCACTCTAATATAGGATTTGGATTGTACCCTGTGAAAAAATAACCCCTAGCATATTTAGACTAATGAACACTTAGAATTATCATATTTCATTCTTCCATGCTCTGTCCAGCTCACTCCATCTCATCCTTCAAGTCTCAGCTTAAATGTCACATCTTCAGAGGGGCCTTTTCTAATTGCTCAAAATAAAATATTTTCCTCAAATCTTGTTCTCTGCTTTATTGCCTTGTTTGTTTCCTTCATGGTACATAGTCCACATCTTGAACTTCTTTTCTCTACTTTATAAAATGCTTTGCTTTAGCATTGTTTCTAGAATCAGTGTCTGTCTTCTTCACTCTTATATCACCAGTGTCTACACATAGTAGTTACCATACAAAGTTTTTAAAAACTTAATTGATAAAGCAATGAATGAATGGATAAAAGAAACAGCTAGGCCTTTACAAAAATTGATTAGATTTATTTGACTTCAAATATTTCTTCTGCCCAGTTCTCTCTTTCTTATTCTGGTACAGTTTAGACACATGTTTTGTTGTTGTTGTTGTTTGTTTGTTTGTTTTTATTAATTTTTATTGGAGTATAATCGTTTTGCAATGTTGTGTTAGTTTCTACCGTACAGCAAAGTGAATCAGCTATACATATACATATATCCCCTCCTTTTTGGGTTTCCTTCCCATTTAGGTCACCAATGAGCACTGAGTAGAGTTCCCTGTGCTATACAGCAGGTTCTCATTAGTTATCTATTTTATACATAGTATCAATAGTGTATATATGTCAATCCCAATCTCCCAATTCATCCCACCCCACCCCCCCACCTTTCCCCCTTGGTATTCATACGTTTGTTCTCTACGTCTGTGTCTCTGTTTCTACTTGGCAAATAAGATCATCTATAACATTTTTCTAAATTCCACATATACGTGTTAATATACGATATTTGTTTTTCTCTTTCTGACTTACTTCACTCTGTAGGACAGTCTCTAAGTCCATCCACATCTCTACAAATGACCCAATTTCATTCCTTTTTATGGCTGAGTAATATTCCTTTGTATATATGTTCCACATCTTCTTTATCCATTCCTCTGTTGATGGATATTTAGGTTGCTCCCATGTCCTGGTTATTGTAAATAGTACTGCAATGAACATTGGGGTGCATGTAAGACACCTGTTATACCTTTGATATTGGCCCACAGTTCTTAGATGTTCTGTTTTGTGATTTTTCTTTGTCTCATATATTTTTTCCATTCTCTTTTCTCTCTGCATCGCATTTGGAAAGTTAGTACTAGAATGGTGAGGAATTTCCTTCCTCCATGTGGGAAAATGTTTTAGTACTGTCCTCTATGAATATCTTTCTCTAGAGAGTAGGCTTTTGTTATGGAGAATGATCTGGTGAGGTTCTATAATGGGTACTCTCACTCACAGCCTGCCAGGGCCCTGAGGGGAATCTTCCTCTGATCCATACTGTGAGAACCTAGTAAGGTTTCTGAAGGGAAATGATTAGGAAAGTGCTGGGGTCAGGGATGGGATACCTGTTGTGTTTGGGATCCGCCAGGAGTTTCTCACTCTCTGCTAGTCCAACAATCAGCCTCCAACAATTCATCACAATTACTAGGCAAGTAAGTGGTCCCCAAATATGACCTCTAGAAGTTTCTGCTCTAGATGAACAAATGCTTGGACACTTTATCTTTCCCATTGACCTTTTTTTCTCCATATTTCAGAGAGGCAGTTTGCTCTGCAACCTCAGTTTGCTAACTGGTCTGAGAAAAGTTGTTGATTTTCTGTTTGTTTATCTTTTTCTTGCTTTACAGACAAAAAAGATGGCTTCCTAAGTCTTTACATGTCAGAGTAAAAACCAGAAGTCTAGGTTCACTTTAAATTTGATTTGTTCATTGGCCCTTCTGATGTACGACAGCACTGGCACATCCTCCACTTGTTTGTCTTAATTCTACTAAGGAATCTTAAACATCTAGTGATCACTAATAAATTGTTTCTCTCCTAGCGCTTATCTTGTTGGCCCTGTCAAAGCAAAAAAAAGTGAACTTGTAGGGTAGTTTTCTCTGGGGCAACTGATAGATTTATCTTACCTTTGCAATGGTTTCTCTTTCATCACTGCTTGTAGGCCACAGCCTATTTTTCTATGTGAATTACAGCAATATTCTCAGAAGATGAAAATTGCAAGCTATCGTTTTCCTCTATAGGGTTCATTTCCACAATTCTAGCCTAGTAATTTTAATCACCGATGATGAAGAAAACATTGAGAGGTATTTTGGGAATAGTGAAACAGTTTTATAAGCTTGATGAGCACTGTAACAATAAAGTAAACAATACTTCTAAACTACTGATAATTTTTCAATGAATGAATTACTAGAGTAGCAAGAATTAGATCATTAAAGTGATCACAGTATTTTTGTTCAAGGAGTCCATTTCTTCATAAGAATATTCTTTCATAAGATAGATAGTATTGGAGAGACCTTCAAGATGACAGAGGAGTAAGACGTGGAGATCACCTTCCTCCCCACAAATACATCAGAAATACATCTACATGTGGAACAACTCCTACAGAACACCAAATGAATGCTGGCAGAAGACCTCAGACTTCCCCAAAGTCAAGAAACTCTCCCCACGTACCTAGTTAAGGCAAAAGAAAGAAGAAAACACAGAGACAAAAGAATAGGGAAGGAACCTGCACCTCGGAGAGGGAGCTGTGAAGAAGGAAAAGTTTCCACACACTAGGAAGCCCCTTCACTGGTGGAGACGGGGGTGGGTGGGGGGAAGCTTCAGAGCCATGGAGGAGAGAGCAACAATAGGGGTGAAGAGGGCAAAGCAGAGAGATTCCTGCACAGAAGATTGCTGCTGACCAGCACTCACCAGCCTGAGAGACTTGTCTGCTCAGCCACCAGGGCAGGTGGGGGCTGGGAGCTGAGGCTCAGGCTTTGGAGGTCCAATCCCAGGGAGAGTACTGGGGCTGGCTGTGTGAACACAGCCTGAAAGGGGCTAGTGCACCACAGCTAGCCAAGAGGGAGTCCCAGAAAAAGTCTGGAACTGCCTAAGAGGCAAGAGACCGTTGTTTCGGGGTGCAAGAGGAGAGGAGATTCAGAGCACCACCTACACAAGCTCCAGAGATGGGCACGAGCCTCAGCTATCAGCGCGGACACCAGAGACAGGCATGAAACGCTAAGGCGGCTGCTGTAGCCACCAAGAAGCCTGTGTGCAAGCACAGGTCACTATCCACACCTCACTGCCCCGGAGACTGTTTAGCCCACCACTGCCAGGGTCCCGTGATCCAGGGACAACTTCCCTGGGAGAACACACTGCATGCCTGTCACAAAGGCCTCTGCTGCCTCAGGCTTGCCCTGATTTCCGTACCCCTCCCTCCCTCCAGCCAGAGTGAGCCAGAGCCCCCTAATCAGCTGCTACTTTAACTCCATCGTATCTGAGATAAGGACAGACGCCCTCAGGAGACCTACATGCAGAGGCGGGGCCAAATCCAAACCTGAACCCCAGGAGCTGTGCAAAAAAAGAAGAGAAAAGGAAATTTCCCCCAGAAGACTCAAGAGCAGTGGATTAAATCTCCACAATCAACTTTATGTACCTTGCATCTATGGAATACTTGAATAGACAATGAATCATCCCAAAATTGAGGCAGTGGACATTAGGAGCAACTGTAGATTTGGGGTTTGCTTTCTGCATCTAATTTGTTTCTTGTTTTATGTTATCGTAGTTTAGTATTTAGAGTTTATTATCATTGGTAGATTTGTTTATTGATTTGGTTGCTCTCTTCTTTATATATATATATATATATATATATATATATATATTTCCTTTTTATCTTTTTGTGAGAGTGTATGTATATGCTTCTTTGTGTGATTCTATCTGTATAGCTTTGCTTTTACCATTTGTCCTAGGGTACTGTCTGTCTGCATTTTTTTTTTTAGTATAGTTGTTAGCGCTTGTTATCATTGGTGGATTTGTTTTTTGGTTTAGGGGCTCCTTTCTTTCTTTCTTTCTTTTTTCCTTGTTTTTATTTCTTTTTAATTTTTTTATTTTTAATACTATTTTTTATTTTAACAACTTCATTTTATTTTATTCTTTCTTTCTTTCATTTTTCTCCCTTTTGTTCTGAGCCGTGTGGCTGACAGGGCCTTGGAGCTCTGGTGGGGTGTCAGACCTGTGCAACTGTGGTGGGAGAGCTGAGTTCAGGAGATTGGTCCACCAGAGACCTCCCGTTTCCACGTAATATCAAATGGCAAAATCTCTCCCAGAGTTATCCATCTCAACACTAAGACCCAGCTCTACTCAATGACCAGCAAGCTACAGTGCTGGACACCCTATGCCAAACAACTAGCAAGACAGGAACATAACCCCACCCATTAGCAGAGAGGCTGCCGAAAATCATAATAAGTTCACAGTCACCCTAAAACACACCACCACACATGGTCCTGCCCACCAGAAAGACAAGATCCAGCCTCATCCACCAGAACACAGGCACTAGACCCCTCCACCAGGAAACCCACATAACCCAATGAACCAACCTTAGCCACTGGGGCAGACACAAAAACAATGGGAACCTGCAGCCTGCAAAAAGGAGACCCCAAACACAGTAAGTTACACAAAATGGGAAGACAGAGAAGAACACAGCAGATGAAGGAGCAAGGTAAAAACCCACCAGATGAAACAAATGAAGAGGAAATAGTCAATCTACCTGAAAAACAATTCAGAATGATGATAGTAAAGACGATCCAAAATTTTGGAAATAGAATGGAGAAAATACAAGAAACATTTAACAAGGACCTAGAAGAACTAAAGAGCAAACAAACAATGATGAACAGCATAATAAATGAAATTAAAAATTCTCTAGAAGGAATCAATAGCAGAATAACTGAGGCAGAAGAATGGATAAGTGACCTGGAAGATAAAATAGTGGAAATAACTACCACACAGCAGTATAAAGAAAAAGGAATGAAAAGAATTGAGGACAGTCTCAGAGACCTCTGGGAGAATAGTAAATGTACCGACATCCGAATTACAGGGGTTCCAGAAGAAGAAGAGGAAAAGAAAGAGATGGAGAAAACATTTGAAGAGATTATAGTTGGAAACTTCCTTAATACAGGAAAGGAAATAGTCAGTCAAGCACAGGAAGCGCAGAGTCCCATACAGGATAAATCCAAGGATAAACATGCCAAGACACATATTAATCAAACTATAAAAACTAACTACAATGAAAAAAACATTAAAAGCAGCAAGGGAAAAAACAACAAATAACATACAATGGAATCCCCATACGGATAACAGGTGATATTTTAGCAGAAACTCTGCAAAAGAGAAGGGAGCGGCAGGACATACATAGACTGATGAAAGGGAAAAACCTACAATCAAGATTACTCTGCCCAGCAAAGATCTCATTCAGATTTGACAGAGAAATTAAAAACTTTACAGGCAAGCAAAAGCTAAGAGAATTCAGCACCACCAAACTAACTTTACAACAAATGCTAAAGGAACTTCTCTAGGCAGGAAACACAAGAGAAGGAAAAGACCTACAATAAAAACCAAAAACAATTAAGAAAATGGTAACAGAAACATACATATCGATAACTACCTCAAATGTAAATGGATTAAATGCTGCAACCAAAAGCCTAGACTGGCTGAATGGATACAAAAACAAGACCAGTATATGTGCTGTCTACAAGAGACCCACTTCAGACTTAGGGACACATACAGACTGAAAGTGAGGGGATGGAAAAAGATACTCCATGCAAATGGAAATCAAAAGAAAGCTGGAGTAGCAATTCTCATATCAGACAAAATAGACTTTAAAATAAAGACTATTACAAGAGAGAAAGAAGGACACTACATAATGATCAATGGATCAATCCAGGAAGAAGATATAACAATTGTAAATATTTATGAACACAACATAGGAGCACCCCAATATATAAGGCAAATGCTAACAGCCATAAAAGGGGAAATCGACAGTAACACAATCATAGTAGGGAACTTTAACACCCCACTTTCACCAATGGACAGAACATACAAAATGAAAATAAATAAGGAAACACAAGCTTTAAGTGATACATTTAACAAGATGGATTTAATTGATATTTATAGGACATTCCATCTAAAAACAACAGAATACACTTTCTTCTCAAGTGCTCATGGAACACTCTCCAGGATAGATCATATCTTGGGTCATAAATCAAGCCTTGGTAAATTTAAGAAAATTGAAACTATATCAAGTATCTTTTCCAACCACAACACTATGAGACTAGATATCAATTACAGGAAAAAAAATCTGTAAAAAATATAAACACATGGAGGCTAAACAATACACTGCTGAATAACCAAGAGATCACTGAAGAAATCAAAGGGGAAATCAAAAAATACCTAGAAACAAATGACAATGAAAACACGATGACCCAAAACCTATGGAATGCAGCAAAAGCAGTTCTAAGAGGGAAGTTTATAGCAATACAATCCTGCCTCAAGAAACAAGAAACATCTCAAATAAACAACCTAAACTTACACCCAAAGCAATTAGAGAAAGAAGAACAAAAATACCCCAAACTTAACAGAAGGAAAGAAATCAAAGATCAGATCAGAAATAAATGAAAAAGAAATGAAGGAAATGATAGCAAAGATCAATAAAACTAAAAGCTGTTTCTTTGAGAAAATAAACAAAATTGATAAACTATTAGCAAGACAAATCGAGAAAAAAAGAGAGAAGGCTCAAATCAATAGAATTAGAAATGAAAAAGGAGAAGTAACAAGTGACACTGCAGAAATGAAAAGAATCATGAGAGATTACTACAAACAACTATAGGCCAATAAAATGGACAAACTGGAAGAAATGGACAAATTCATAGAAAAGTACAACCTTCCAAGACTGAACCAGGAAGAAATAGAAAATATAAACAGACCAATCACAAGCACTGAAATTGTGACTGGGATTAAAAATCTTCCAGCAAACAAAAGCTCAGGACCAGATGGCTTCACAGGCGAATTCTATCAAATATTTAGAGAAGAGCTAACACTTATCCTTCTCAAACTCTTCCATAATATAGCAGAGGGAAGAACACTTCCAAACTCATTCTATGAGGCCAACATAACCCTGATACCAAAACCAGACAAAGATGTCACAAAGAAAGAAAACTAGAGGCCAATATCACTGATGAACATAAATGCAAAACTCCTCAACAAAAAAGTAGGAAACAGAATCCAACAGCACATTAAATGGATCGTACACCATGATGAAGTGGGGTTTATCCCAGGAATGCAAGGATTCTTCAATATGTGCAAATCAATCAATGTGATAAACCATATTAACAAATTGAAGGGAAAAAAATGTGATCATCTCAATAGATGCAGAAGAAGCTTTCGACTAAATTCAACACCCATTTACGGTAAAAACTCTCCAGAAAGCAAGCATAGAGGGAACTTACCTCAACATAATAAAGGCCATATATGACAAACCCACAGACAGCATCATTCTCAGTGGTGAAAAAGTGAAATCATTTCCTCTAAGATCAGGAACAAGGCAATGTTGTCCACTCTCACCACTATTGTTCAACATAGTTTGGAAGTTTTAGCCACAGCAATCAGAGAAGAAAAGAAAAAGAATGAAAATCAGAAAAGAAGAAGTAAAACTGTCACTGTTTGCAGATGACATTACACTATACATAGAGAATCCTAAAGATGTTACCAGAAAACTACTAGAGCTAATCAATGAATTTGGTAAAGTAGCAGGATACAAAATTAATGCACAGAAATCTCTTGCATTCTTATACACTAATGATGAAAAATCTGAAAGAGAAATTAAGGAAACCCTTCCATTTACCATTGTAACAAAGAATAAAATACCTAGGAATAAAATTACCGAGGGAGATAAAAGACCTGTATGCAGAAAACTATAAGACACTGATGAAAGAAATTAAAGATGATACGAACAGATGGACAGATATGCCATGTTCTTGGATTGGAAGAATCAATATTTTGAAAATGACTATACTACCCAAAGCAACATACAGATTCAATGCAATCCCTATCAAACTACCAATGGCATTTTTCACAAAACTAGAACAAAAAATTTCACAATTTGTATGGAAACACAAAAGACCTCGAATAGCCTAAGCAATCTTGAGAAAGAAAAATGGAGCTGGAGAAATCAGGCTCCTGGAATTCAGACTATACTACAAAGCTACAGTAATCAACAAAGTATGGTACTGGCACAAAAACAGAAATATAGATCAATGGAACAGGATAGAAAGCCCAGAAATAAATCGACACACATATGGTCACCTTATGTTTGACAAAGGAGGCAAAAATATACAATGGAGAAAAGACAGCCTCTTCAATAAGTGGTGCTGGGAAAACTGGACAGCTACATGTAAAAAAAATGAAATTAGAACACTCCCTAACACCATACACAAAAATGAACTCAAAATGGATTAAAGACCTAAATGTAAGGCCAGACACTGTAAAACTCTTAGAGGAAAACATAGACAGAACACTCTATGACATAAATCACAGCAAGATCCTTTTTGACCCACCTCCTATAGAAATGGAAATAAAAACAAATGGGACCTAATGAAACTTAAAAGCTTTTGCATAGCAAAGGAACACATAAATATGACGAAAAGACAACCCTCAGAATGGGAGAAAATATTTGCAAATGAAGCAACTGACAAAGGATTAATCTCCAAAATATACAAGGAGCACAATATCAAAAAAACAAATAACCCAATCCAAAAATGGTCAGAAGACCTAAATAGACATTTCTGCAAAGAATATATACAGATTGCTAACAAACACATGACAGGATGCTCAACATCACTAATCATTAGAGAAAAGCAAATCAAAACTACAATGAGGTGTCACCTCACACTGGTCAGAATGGCCATCATCAAAAAGTCTACAAACAATAAATGCTGGAGATGGTGTGGAGAAAAGGGAACCCTCTTGCACTGTTGGTGGGAATGTATATTGATACAGCCACTGTGGAGAACAGTGTGGAGGTTCCTTAAAAATCTAAAAATAGAACTACCATATGACCCAGTAATCCCACTACTGGCTATATACCCCGAGTAAACCATAATTCAAAAAGAGTCATGTACTACAATGTTCATTGCAGTTCTTTTTACAATAGCCAGGACCTGGAAACAACCTAAGTGTCCATTGGCAGATGAATGGATAAAGAAGATGTGGAACAAATATAGAATGGAATATTACTCAGCTATAAAAAGAAACGAAATTGAGTTATTTGTAGTGAGGTGGATGGACCTAGAGTCTGTCATACAGAGTGAAGTAAGTCGGAAAGAGAAAAGCAAATACCACATGCTAACACATATATATGGCATGTAAAAAAAAATGGTCTTGCAGAACCTAGGGGCAGGACAGGAATAAAGATTCAGATGTAGAGAATGGACTTGAGGACACAGTGAGTGGGAAGTGTAAGCTGGGACGAAGTGAGAGAGTGGCATTGACATATATACACTACCAAATGTAAAAAAGATAGCTAGTGTGAAGCAGCTGCATAGCACAGGGATGTCAGTTCTGTGCTTTGTGACCACCTAGAGGTGTTGGATAGGGATGGTGGGAGGGAGACGGAAGAGGGAGGAGTTATGCGGATATATGTATGACTGATTCACTTTGATATAAAGCAGAAACTAACACACTATTGTAAAGCAATTATACTCCAATAAAGATGTTAAAAAAAAATAGAAGACCCCTTTTGAAAAAAAAAAGACAGAAGGTATTAAAGCAGAAAAGTAAGAATTTTATCAGATAGGAAAAAGACGCCACAAACAAAAAGTATACAGTCAAGTATACTTTTCTCACCTGGAAAACATAATTTTTCTTTTTGTTTGGTATCATCTAGTCCTTCTGCCAGCGAAATTTTACAATTATTGGACACCTTTTTGCCATACACATGTGAGCTGATCCAAGTCCTTATTTATAAGCTGTTTCTCTTCACAGGAAACTGACAGAAGAACCAATTTTTTTCCAGATAGACTGTTTAAGGAGAAATATTATAGCTTGACAAAGTGATTACACACATGGGCTATTGCAAGATTTGCTGAATTTTTTGCTCTTCTGCAGATGCCTATAATGGCAATCAATGAAAGGGGGTTGCTTAGAGGAATGTCTAGCTATCACCAAATAAAAAAACAAATCCAGGCTTAGGTAAAGAGGTATTTTATTTGAAAAGACTATTGCATAAATGGGAGAGAGATTATTGCAATAGGGCGAAAAGGGTTTGCAAGCATCAAGTCCCTCAATGGTCAGGCACAAAGGTTATTTCTTTTTTAAAATTTAGTTGTTAGTATTTTATTGAGGTGTATTTGACAATTAAGAATTATATATATTTAAGGTGTACAATTGATGATTTGATATACATCTACATTGTGATATTATCACCATATTCAAGCTAATTACCATATCCATCTCTTCAGATAGTCACCACATTTTTTGTGGTAAGAACACTTAAGATATAGCTTCTCAGTAAATTTCAAGTATACAAGAAAGTATTATTTACTATGCTCACATTGCTGTACATTAGATCTCTAGTACTTATTCATCTTGAATAACTGAAACTTAGTACCCCTTGACCAACATATCACCATGTAACTCTCCCTCCAGTCCCTAGTAAGCACCATTCTACTGTCTGCTTCTGTGACTTTATTTTAGATTGCACATTAGTGAGACCATCCAGTGCATGTCTTTCTGCACTTGACTATTTTAGTTTGCATATATAAGTGAGATATTGCAGTACTTGTATTTCTGCATCTGTCTTCATTTAGTATAATGTCCCCCCAGGTTTATCCATGTTGTTGCAAAGAGAAGGATTTCCTTATTTTTTAAAGCTGAATAATATTCCATTCTGTATACATAACACATTTTATTTATCCGTTCATGGATTGACAGACATTTAGACTATTTCCATATCTTGGCTGTTTTTTTTTTTTTAAATGCTGAAATGAACATGAGAGTACGGATATCTCTACAATATACCAATTTCATTTCCTTTAGATATATACCCTGACGTGGGATTGCTGGATCAAAAGATAGTACTATTTTTAATTTTTTGAGGAATCTTCATACTGTTTTCCATAATGGCTGAACCAGTTTCCATTCCCAGCAATAGTGTACAATGGTTCCCTCTTCTTCACATCCTTACGAACATTTGTTATCTTTCATCTTTCTGATAATAGCCATTCTAAGAGGTGCGATGTGATATCTCACTGTGGTTTTAATTTGCATTTCCCTGATAATTAGTGAAGTTGAGCACTTTTTCATATATCTGTTGGCCATTTGGATGTCTTCTTCTAGAAAATGTCTATTCAGGTCCTTTGCCCATTTTTCAATCATCTTATTTGTTTTTTTTCAATTCAGTTGTTTGAGTTCCTTATGTATTTTGGATATTAACCTCTTATGAGATATATGGTTTGCAAATATTTTCTCCCATGCTGTGTTGTCTTTTCACTCTGTAGATCACTTCCTTTGCTGTACAAAAGCTTTTTAATTTAAAGCAATCCTCTTTGTCTATTTTTGCTTTTGTTTCCTGTGCTTTTGGGGTCATATCCAATAAATAATTTCACAAACCAACTTCAAGAAGCTTTTACCCTAGTTTTCTAGTATATATATTTTTTTCAGTTTCAGGTCTTATGTTTAAATCTTTAATCCTATTTTTAGAGAATAATTTTGCCAGATGTAGTATTCTTGGTTGGCAGGTTTTTTTGTTTTGTTTTGTTTTGTTTTTCTCTTTCAGTACTTTAAATATATCATGGCACTCTCTCCTGACCTGCAAGGTTTCTGCTGAGATACCTTTGATAAATTTATGGTGGTGATGGTGGGAGACTGTTCCCTTGTTTGTGACAGTTACTTTTCTCTTACTGCTTTCAAAATTCTCTCTTTGTCCGTGACTTTTGACATTTGGTTATAATGTGTCTGGTGTAGTCTTCTTTGGGTTGATCATGTTTGGAGACTTTTGACTTTCACGAATGTGAATGTCCATATCCCTCTCCAGATTTGGGAAGTCTTCAGCCACTATTTCTTTAAATAAGCTTTCTGTCCCTTTCTCTACTTCTCCTTCTGAGACTCCCATAATGTGTATATTGATTCTTTTGATAATATACCATAAATTCCATAGGGTTTCTTCACTCTTTCATTGTTTTATCTCCTCTGACTGGGTAAGTTCAAATATCTTGTCTTTGAGTTCACAAATTCTTTCCTCTGCTTGATTGACTTAGATGTTGAAGCTTTCTATTGCATTTTTCATTTCATTTGTTGTATTCTAAAACTCCAGAATTTCTTTTTGGTTCTTCTTTTTTTTAATTTTTATGATTTCTACCTCTTTGTTGAACTTCTCATTTTGTTCATGTATTATTTTCCTTATTTGGTTCAGTTGTCTATCGTGTTCTTTTGTAGCTTGCAGAGCTTCTTTAAAACAATTATTTTGAATTATTTTTCAGACAATTTGCAGATCTTCATTTCTTGGGATCAGTTACTATAAAATAATTTGTTACTTTGAAGGTGTCATGTTTTTCTTGATTTTTTTTTTGTGTGTGTTTTTTGTAGTCTTTCCCTGGATGTCTCTATATTTGAGAGAGCAGTCACCTGTTCCAGACTTTATGGAATGGCTTCAGTGAGGAAAGTCCTACACCTAGAGGTGGGTGTGAGACTGCCATCTGGGTTAGTTCTGGCAGCTCCAGCTCAATGGGAACACAGCTGCTCGTCTAGTACAGTGGCATAGTCTCCATCAAGCTCTGTCAGCTGAGGTCTGTGTTGGCAAAGATTGCAGGAGTCCTCATCAGCCACGTCTGTAGGTGGTAAATGCTGTCAGTATCCTCAGTGGTGAAGGCTACTGTGATCTTCCTGCTCTCCTTTTCCCTGTGAAAATAATTCGTGGCTGAAAGATATACAGGCACATATGCAGCATAAGTGGTGGGGTCTGGAGAACATGTGTATTTACTGCAGTGGTGGCACTGGTTTGTGAGTTGGGGGTGCATACTGAGTGGCTGTTGAGCTGGGGCCTGGGGCATGGGAATGGTTTTGGGAGTGGGAGTCATCTCTGGCCCCAGAGTGGGTGGAGTACAGTGTAGTTCCAGCCTTGGGGGCAACACACAGCAGCTCTGTCAGGTTTATTCTTTCATTGGGAGGAGTAAACAAGGCTAGAAGAAACTCGGTATGAGGGAAAGGAATAAGCAGGTGGCTTGTTGAGATAGCTCTTCAGGCAATGTTTTTCCCGAATTTAGCCTATTTTTGGGAGGAACTGTCAAGGAAGAGATGGCAGTTCCACACTTTGAGGTTGGCTCTGTATGAGGGTGGGTCAAAGTTCAGCTGCTTTAAGGGAGGAGAGAAGCCTGACTAAAGTTTGGTCAAGTCAAGTTAGTGGATGTTTTGTACAAATTTGTCAGTAGGGACAAACAATTCAGTCAATCATTTGAGAGAAAGAATGGTAATTTGAAGTATCTGTATCTGGCCTTGTCATAGATAACCAAGGAATTCATCTGCCAGTCTTATCTAAGTCATAATAGAGAAGGGTAGGTCTGTGTGATAAGCCATTTTCTAGAACACAAAAGGTTGGGGGAACTTTTTTCTGTTTTCCAGGAGCATAGGACTCTGGTAAACTTTAACATTGTCACTATTTTTCAAGCTGTCTCTAGTATATAGTAAAAAGGGCCCAGACTTGGTGACAGATTTCTTGTGAAGGAATTCTTGGAATAATTTATCCCTGTAGTGTTCTTGTTTAGTCTCATTGAATACTAAATTAACAAATAGATTATCTATTGTTTCTCTGGACTGTTCCCTCTTTAAAATCAGAAATAAAATATTCTATAAGTTCTTTCTATAGAGGAGACAGAATCTTTCATTGTTACCATATACAAATCGCTTGAGGAAATTTTTACTATAGGAATAAAAATGTTATTTTGCTATAAACAGCAAATCTGTATGGAAGAACACAGAATACCATGGGCTTAAAAATAACAATGATAATAAATCTTGGTGTTCATTACTCATGGTAGGAGACTTGGGGAAAGTGAGGGTCTGGAGTAACAATTTTGGTTTTGATTTCTATTAGGGTATGGAACTTTGGAGTAGTGCATAGAATGAAAATATCTATTGTTTAGAAGTTGTTTCCTCTCTGCATGATCACCTTATATTTTGAGCATAATCTTAGGTTGAAAAACAAGCACACAGTTTCTATCACAATTTTAATTTACTGCTTGCCCTAGTAATTCAGACTCTATTATGTCCTCAGTGTAGATCATGAAGAATATATATGTAGCAAAATTTGTGTTGTGTTAACCTTGCATTGGCAGTAAACACTTGTGTTGGAAGCTTGCTTAGTTTACCAGAAACAGGCATAAGTCTGAGCTGCATTCTGAACACATAGAATTTTATGACATTGCAAGTTTTTCCTATTTCAGATGTGCTGGCACACATGTGCTGGTTTAAATTCTGCACAGCTCCTGTGTTGATCGCTGTCACCCATGTGATAATATATTTTCTCTTTATAAATGACTTATCAGACTGTACAGACCTCGTGATCCGTTTCATTTACTTTCTTGTTAAATACTTCCCCTACCGAAAGCTTAATGGCATGAGAACAGATGATTCCTTTTGTATACCTTAAATGTACTGAATAGCCCGGTGATTTAAATTCCATAAGGTTATGTTTCTTTCTGTTCTGCCTTGTAAACATGGTTGTGTTGGTTGAAATGATATTTTCTGTTGACGTGGGAACTTTAACATAAACAATGTATTTTGTAATAGAGAATCCTAAATTATATATCAGACAGTATTTTGGTGTATGTTGAATACTTGTATTTATCCCATTTTCTCATAAAAATATTTCAGGACAAAATTCTGGTATACATAAGCTCCAAACAATTACTCTTTACTTTATCAGTGGCTATAAACATTCAGAAAAAGTGGAGACCACTGAGGAAACAAATGTTCAAAAATATAAAATTGAAAATAATTGGACAAATAATTGTGTGACTGCTAACTGACTCAGGTATAATAGGGTTTCTTGCTCAGCTACAACACATATTTATGAAGAACAAAGAATAGGAAAGTGGCCCAAATCTGTGTATTTTTTCTCCCTGTGGGCACTGAAGTTTGTGAGGGTCTTTTAAAAAATACTTTCTCAAGACTTTTAGAAATGTAGAGACAAGTAACCTAAATCCTTTTGGGAAATACATTGTTTAACTCCAAGATAATAATACAGAATCCTAGAACTGAAAATTACCTCTGTTTCCAGAAATTATTTTATTAAAACCAGAATATAACTTCTGTTAAAGACAGTAAAAGACTGCATATCACCTTATATATGTGTTGACGCTCTTGTAATTCTTTTCCAAAATATTTTAACTCTCCTCACATTTGTGTTGCTGTCAAGAACCACCACCTCCATGGGTAACTTAAGCATTTAGTTACTGGAGGAACGTAATAATATATATATATATTTTCAAGATGCTTAGGATCAGTGCACGTCCTTATAATCCTATAGACTCCTTTCTTGATTATGTATTAAGCCATCCACAGTCCTAGCTTATAATACCAACTACAACTTTACAAACATTCTCAACTATCTTATAATATCCTGAGGCAACAGTAGAGACCATGGAGGAGAGCTTCCCAAAAAAGTAGATATGCACATTAAACCGATAACATTGACCTTTGTGCAAAATTAGATGGTTAATTCATGGATACTTATTGCTCTTTCATCCTCTGTTCTCTCATGATCGTTTCTCTGATCATTTTATATGTGTTTTGATTTAAAGTAATAATAATACATAACATATAAATAATGACTTAAAATAATGAGGTACACATTCTTACCTTATCCATCCTTAACTTTTTTCCTTTGGCCTAGTACAAAGTATTAACCCCATAGACTAGCCATCAACTCAGGGAAATGAGAAGCCAAACATGCCATTTTTACTGATGAGACTATTGAGGAACAGAGATTTGATTGTATGCCTATGGTTGCAGAACTGGTTAGTAGCAAAGTGGAAGCAAAAACTCTTAATCTTTCCACTTCTAGCCATTTCTTTGATGTTATCTTCTTTGTTTTATTTACTATCAGGAAGTATGACTCAAATTTAAAATGCTTATTCTGCCATTTAAACCTCCCTTTCTTTTGTTCTTCCTTGAATGGAGATCAGGAAAATTGATAATAAAAAGACTAAGTACAATAAAGGTAATATTAAATGTCATTTCTGGCTCAGGTAGCAAATATATAGAAAGTGAATAGATCAGGAAATGCATAAATGCATGATAATTTAAAACATTAAAATCAAGAAAACCTTAACGATAAAATTGAAATAGCATTTGAAGAAATCTTTTATTTCTTCTTATTTTCTGAAGTAGTAGCTTGTTCTGACTTTAATATGTACATATTTATTTAAAATGAAAAGTAGTAAAATGACTGAGATTGAACAGACTAACAACTGTTCTCCTAATTACCAATATATTTGATTCTCACTTGCACTTATGAAATGTGCTACTAAAGGCTTAGAATGTATAAGATTTTTGCATCTCAATGTCTTAAAATGTACAAATATTATCAATATTTTAAATAACTGAAAAAAAAACATTTGATGTGTTTCTTTTTGGCAGGTTCAATAGTGGATGATTACTAATAAGAATGTGGCAGCATGAACAAACTAAATGTATTGAGTTTTTAGAAATCTTGTAAGTTAATGAAGCTTTTCTAATAAGAAGTGGCCTATAGGCCCAGCTGCAATAATTATCACATTTAAGTGCATGACAGAGATTACATGGTACTTAGTCTAAATTCAGAAAGTGTTTTTCATTTTCTTAAAAAAAAATAGGCAAATGACTCCACTGACCCATTTTCTGAGGTGTGGGAGGCCCACGAGGTCGGTGAAACATTGCAGGGATTTGTGTAAAAGACATATGTGACCACTGGGAACCTTTGGGGGATTAGTTTAGCATGGATTTTGTGAGCAATTTATTCAAGACCTTATTCTCATTCACACAAGACTGCTCAACAGGACACCTTTGATTCTCTGGAATCAAAAGGTGAGTAGCATGTGAATGGTATTTAGTGCTTAGGCAGTCTGTTCCCTGGAAATCCCCTATATCCTACTATTTGATTAATATGGAGGAAAACCATAAAAACATATGCAAAGACAGTGAATGTTTTTAAAGAGTGGAGGAAACTGGGTCATTCCTGGTCTAATTTAACTCTTATCGGTTTTACAAATTATTTTTCTTCACCTTTTAAGTTTTTGATAAAATGTAAACTAGTGGTTTACATTTTGAAGCTACTAAAGGTCAAACTTCAAAATAATAAATTCTCTAATGGAAAGAAATAAACTTTTAGATGGCTTAATTGTAGGGCATACATTTCTGTATCATAATGGGCTACACTGTTCCCTCCATGCTTTTGTTAACTAATCGCAGCCATGTTCCCAAGATTTGAATTCTACTCCTTTCCTAGACAACTAGTATGAAAGAGAGAAAACAGACTCGGCCTTGAGTCCTTGTTCATTTATGTTGTTTCCTATTTATTTGTGTTACATTAATAATCAGAAATGTATTTTGCCATAATTTAATGTGCACCTACTCTGTGTTGAACACTCTACAATCAAGATGAATCAGATATGGTCATTGCCTTCAAAACTCTCAAAGTCTAATAGGAGATAAACATGTAGAAAATTGAAATACAGTGTGATAAAGCCAATTTACAAAGGGCTCAGAGCCTTTTGTATTTTTTGTATCCCAAAAAATGGGATATGTATATATGCTTGAGTGAAGGCAGTACCTGGGTAACCTCCATATAGAAGACAATGCTTAAGCCCCCAAACAAAAGACAGTTAGTGGATGGTTCATTCTGGATAGGGAGAATAGTGTACATGAAGGCACAGAGATATAAAAAAGATTATGGTGTCAGGCAGCAGCTAATGGTTCAGTACAGGATTCATGAGAAAAGTGGTGTAAGCTGAGATGAAAAATTAGTCAGAGTCTTGTCTGTCTCTCTAAGTGACTTTGCATACCACTCTAAGTGTTTTATAATTTATCCTATAGGTGATAGGGTGCTACAAGTGAGTAATTTAAAGCAGATAACTCAAATAGGCATTTGAGAAAGATTTCCTTGCTGTCAATGAGCAGGGTAGATGCATGGGGGGGCGGAGATAAGGGTTGGAGGGCTGTGTGGGCAGGCAGTAAAAGTGGCTTAGGAAGCTGTCGACACTGTCTACTAGATCTGTGTCACTAATGCAAAGGCAGTGGGATGGAAGAGGAAAGGGCAGAATTGAATATTATTTCAGTATAATTAACTCATCATAGTTTCTTTTCCATAATAGTGTATGGTCCAATATGATTTTAAAGTATCTTTGAATGGGAATTCTAGAGTTTCAGGCTATAAGTACCTATCTACATTCCCAATTCACAACTCCCTCCCACTGCAAACCAATGTTAGAATGTTAGTATGGTTGCAGATATTAACTATTTTTCCATTACTTGTCACTAGGGCAAGGCACGAATATTAGGCAAATGGGTTTGCATGTCCCTACTTGACTCCATTAAGATATCACATATTTTAAACTTTTTTACAATTATAAAGATGAAATATTCCTCTGATATCTTTCTTTTTTTTTAAATATATATATATTTTTAAAATATTTATTTATTTATTTGTCTGTGTCGGATCTTAGTTGTGGCACGTTGGATCATCATTGCAGCATGCAGTATCTTTAGTTGTGGCATGTGAACTCTTACTTAGCTGTGGCACGTTGGAGCTGGTTCCTTGACCAGGGATCAAACCCACGCCCCCTGAACTGGGAGTGCAGAGTGTTAGCCACTGGACCACCAGAGAAGTCCCAATACCGTTCTTTTTTACCAATCATGCACATCACCTTCTTAAACACTTGGCTTAAAATCCACATCTAGGATAAATTTATCTCTTCTTTTAGATGCTCTTTACCCTGCATCTCTCAGTATGTAGTATCAAACTTATACAGACGTAGAGAATGGACTTGAGCATACGGGGAGGGAGAAGGCTAAGCTGGGACGAAGTGAGAGAGTGGCATGGACATATATACACTACCAAATGTAAAATGGATAACTAGTGGGAAGCAGCCGCATAGCACAGGGAGATCAGCTCGGTGCTTTGTGTCCACCTAGAGGGATGGGATAGGGAGGGTGGGAGGGAGATGCAAGAGGGAGGAGATATGGGGATATATATATATATGTATAGCTGATTCACTTTGTTATACAGCAGAAAATAACACACCATTGTAAAGCAATTATACTCCAATAAAGATGTTAAAAAAGAAAAGAAAAGAAAAAAAAAACCCTTATACTAGTATTGTGCTTATTGATTTGTTGGGTTTTGTTTCTTACTACAGTTAAGATCACAGAATCTAATAATTTTCTCATCACTAACCACCATTTAGAGGACCCCCATGTAATGAAATGTATAATTATCTAGATTGAGTTAGACTTGTTTGTAATTACTTTCAAAACTTGCTTTTATTTTATTTTTTCTCTTCAACTGGATTTTAACTTTCCTAAGTTAAAGGACTAAGTCTTCTGTTTCTTTGGAATTCACTACTGGTCATAATACATGTCTCTAAATTTCAGTGATTTAGTTTAAAACTAATTTCCTTTTGACTTTCTTGGATTGATAGGCAGTCTTTCTAGTAAACCTTCATGGTGTGGAAAGAACTTCCAGAGTACTGCTTTTTGAAGATCTTGAAATACACAGGTTCTTTTTGCTTGCAAACTGGCCAATTCTTTTCTAAGCTTATCTCTTTTAATACTTTCTAAAAACAACAAATAAAAACAAGGCACAGTATGACTCTGACTCCAACTCTTACTCTTTAGAGCTATAGGCTCAGTTAGCATATGGTTTGCCTTCCAAGTTATAGCAAGCAACAATTTTTAAAAAAAGATATTTTGCCACTGTGTATCATGGGTCTTCATCTTTTCAACCTCCAAATCAGTTACCTTACTGCTCACTGTCTGAGTATTAAAGTAATGAAATTTTAGGTTCTGTTGTGGCAGCTTGCCATTTCAAAGAACTAATTTCTGTTAAAAAGATTTGGTAGCTATGGTAACAGACAAATCCCCAAATATAAGTGGCTTTACATCTACATAAAGTGAAAGACAAACATTTCAGATTAGCTGACAGCTTTCATCTAAGTGGTGATTCAGGATTCGGACTCCTTCCATCTTGTGGCTCCTCTGTCTTCAACACATAACTTCTAAAGTCACTGAAGAAAACAACATGGCTGATCACAGTGGGAGGTTTTTATTGGATAGCTTTGGAAGTAGTGCCCAACACTGCCACCCCCATTCTATTACCCAGAAATCAGACACAAGATCACACTTAAATTAAGCCAGGAAGGCTGAGAAATGTAGATGTGTGCCAAGAAGAAAGTAATGAGTTTGGTGAACTTACATTAGAATCTGTCACATTTGGTGAATTGTTTTTTTATGACTCAAAAACATCCATTTTATTACCTTCCTTTCTCCTATTTGCTCCATTTTTCCAACTAAGTACTACAACAAAATATTTTTTATCTAACATTATATATTAATGATAATGCTTATGCAGTTTTATCAACCTGTTTTTAAGGGAAAAAACATAGACTAGATGCATTAAAGTGAAACGTATTTACAGAAATCCGAAACAACCTACTATACAAGAAAATATTTTTTTCTAGCATTTCTGTTTGGGAGTAGCTCAGTTGGTCATATTTCTAGAACCCTCCACATAGTGCTCTACATGGTAGATGCTTAATAAATGACTATTTCTCCATTACTGAAGATAACATCTTGTGCTGATAACAAAGGACAAAACTGAAAAAAAAAGTCTGTTTACATTATATTCATTATTTCAACAAATACATATTGATCACCAGTTATGAGCCAAGTTAACTATTCTTTTTCTAGGCATGCTCCAAATTGCCTGTGTCAAATGTTTAGTATGGCCTGAGAAAGTGAATAAAATTCTCTAACATTGCTTTATCCATTATGGAGTGGAGATTGCTGTAGAAATTTAAAGAACCTTCACTGAATAGCTGTTTTAACTAGAATTTCTTTTACATCATCTTAGCCTCTAGCACAGTGACTTTAAAGATTTAGTGAGCATAAAAATCACTATGAGCTCTGTACTAAAATGCATATTCTTGAGTACTGACTACAGAAATTCTGTTCCAGCAGGTCTACTGCAGTGAGGCGGAAATAGCATTTTTAACAAGCTCACTAGATACTATTGCAAAGTGTTCTTGGATGACCCTTTGAGAAAACAACTATAGAATCCTTTAGATACCTTCTTTTATCATAATATACTACTGTTTATAAAACAAATGTCATAGCTAATTATTTTAAAAAATTCTAATTACTTATAATATTCCCAGTTGAGTCAAGTGATGATTGCAGAGTTTGCTTCACCTGTGCTATTTTATAGTTTACTTTGTCTAAATAGATATTAGGCATGTGGCATGGCAGAGGGTGCCTTCATGCATCGGAAGAACACATTTCATGAACTAACTATCCATAATAGTTAATAATTATCTCTTTCATTTGCAAAGTTTATTCTTTTTTTTTAAAGATTTTTTTTTTTTATTGATTGATTGATTGATTGATTGCTATGTTGGGTCTTCGTTTCTGTGTTAGGGCTTTCTCTAGTTGCGGCGAGCGGGGGCCACTCTTCATCGCGGTGCGTGAGCCTCTCACTATTGTGGCCTCTCTTGTTGCGGAGCACAGGCTCCAGACGCGCAGGCTCAGTAGTTGTGGCTCTCGGGCCTAGTTGCTCCGCGGCATGTGGGATCTTCCCAGACCAGGGCTCGAACCCGTGTCCCCTGCATTAGCAGGCAGATTCTCAACCACTGCGCCACCAGAGAAGCCTGCAAAGTTTATTCTTGAATATTTTAGTCACAGGATGGACGACTGTTAATTTACCTTTTCTACAACTAAAAAAGAAAGAAAAAAATGCAATAGTTATGGGCTCAAAAGTTTGAAAGATACAAGTATAATTAAGGTTAAAATGAATAAAGTTGTTGAAATATATTTCTAGTTTATAGTAAAATAAGCCTTGCTTTTTAATTTATTTTTTAAAAGCGTACCATGGGCTTCGGTACTATTAGGTTTGATATGGTTATCACAGCAGAAACTAAATAGGTAAAATAATCACAATATGAAAACCAAGTCCATCCAGATTCAACTTACATTTTTAATCATTTTATGCATTGTTCTGGCAAATTGATTTGAATGTATCAAAGATCTGACTTCGAATCATGACAATGTGTGTAAAATTAGCCTATATAAAATTCATGAGCACTTAGATGCTGTATTCTTTTTTTCCTCATGGGAGACTACTTTTTTTCCCCTCATTTTAACAAATCAATTTATTATATATTAGTACGTGGTTTCTAAACACCATTTTATACTTAGAAAAACAAAAACAAAACATGGGCTCCTTGGAGACGCAGAGAAGTTCCTTTCTTGTTGTATTTACATACTTTTAAAACCACGTAAGTGTATTTAAAAACCTACTATTGTGTGTTATTTGCCTTTCCATGTCAGACCGTGCTGGTGCGGCCCGTTCTGTAAGGGGCTCCACGTTATCAACACACATTCAGGTAGAGTTTTCATTTTCTCCGATGCTGGCAAAGCTGCAAAGAGTAAACTCATGCAGGTACCTTCACGCGCGTGTGTGGCTGTGGGAGCGGCTCCCGTGAAAGTTCATTTCTCAGTAGGATCGACCTGAGTCCCTCATGAGTGGGGACTTTGGGCTCCTCTTCATGGCTGTCACCCTGTGGGTTTCTTCTGGGCATTTCCCTGTTATGGGAGACTACTTTTAACCATCATCCCTTAGGAACCTCATTTATTTAGTAACTGCTGATCAATGATTTATATTAATTGTCCACAATTTTCATTTTAGTTAATGTTTATGGTGCATTTTATATGTGCAGGATTACTTATAATATTTTAAACTTTTTATTATGGAAAATTTCAAACATATATAAAAATAGAAGAGACTAATGAACCCTAATGTATTCATCATCCAGTTTCAAAGCTTGTCAACTCACCGCAAATCTAGTTTCATCTATAACACTACACGCCACTTTCTTTCTCACTGGATTATTTGAAAGCCAATTCCACATTATACAACATTCGCAATTTAGAAAATTATTCCTAAGTGAAAATCTATTATTTTTCTCTGTTTTGAGGAAAGGGACTAATCAGAGATTATGAAAATGCCTCTATGGAAATGGACTAGCAATATTCTATCATCAAACTAGGCAAGAGTCAAAATCAAATCAGTATTTCATATTGAATGTTTGTTTAGTGAAAGAAGGCATGTACTATATTATACAGTATTACAAAAGAATAAAAATTATAGCATAATATAGAACAAAAAGTACAAGAAGTAATCAAAACATAAACAAATTTCCTCCTAAGTGGCAACAGATACTCCTGTCGCTGTCTTTTTTAAAAAAAGGGTTATTTTTTCTCTCCATTCACAACAGCTATGACACCAGCATAGCACCATGTAATCTCATCTGCAGCCATGAATTCAACTAGAATCTTAAGGCAAATGACTCTTAAGGTGATTTCTCTCCTGAAGTTTCTCCTGAGATCACACTTTTATTCGCAGTATATCCACTGGCATGTCCCACTTGCATTTCCAAGTAATGGCTACTAAATCAAATTTACCATCGTCCCTCCAGAGGTTACAGTTATTTCACCACCTACTCAGGATAGATATCTGGTAGTTTCCTAGCCTCTTTTCTTTCTTTCATCTCTCACATCATTTGTTCAACATAATTGATAAATTCTTCATTTAAATATTTTCACAATCTGTCCTCTGATTTCCATCTTCACTGACATTGCCTTAGTATAACTACTCTTACCTAGATCATGGCGAAACATGCCTGACCAATGTTTTTATCTCCAGTATTGATCCCCTTCAATCAGTTTTTCACTCTGCTACTTTAGTGATTTTTTTTAAAAAAATACAAATCAGACAATGTCAGTACTACTAAAAATTATTCAGTGAGCTCCTTAGCTTAGCATGTGAGGCCTGGTGTGATCTGGCATTGGCTGCCATCCCAGTCCCATATAAAATCTATTTCCTCACTGAACACTTCCCTTGCCATACCTAACTACCTTATCATGAATGTCTTATTATTTCTCATCCTCATATCTTTGTATATGTCATTTTCTCTCCAATAAATGTCCTTCTTTATCTGCCTTTCTGCATCAATTCTCTCCTTAGAGACTTCACTATTGAGTCATGAACTTTAGTCTTCAGGGAAGAGTTCACAATGCTACAACCACCTGCAATGGCAATTTTAGATTTTTTAGGAAAAAGACAAGTTCTTCTCTTGGTGAAAAAACTCAAACACCTCTGACATTGAACATTATTGAGCATTGACAAAATGTCATTTTTCCTTATACAGATGATATTGAACTAGTAGAAATGTAATGCCTTTTAGAAATTCACTTTCTTTCAAATAGTTTGACACATGAAACATTTTCTGAAATTTATGATTTAGCCAAATTTCTTTCACATCTTGAACCTTCTTATATCATCTGAGATGGTGGTGGTTTCTTATTGTCACTGCATGACCATAATTTGGTCCCGTCAGAACAAATATTACTTGCCTAGTCCTCTAATTCATTATACCTTGTTTTAGCACCAAGAAAACACCATAGCAACAATGTCTCCCTGTTTTTCATAATAATACACTATTCATGAGATAACTCATCATCCCTTTCATGAAACTAATCAGACTGGGATGCTTACGGTGTTTTGCAACTGCATTAGTCATTAGAGAGGCTCTTGTTGGCAATTTTCTAGCCAAATGAAGCTGCAGTAACAACAGTGTTCAGGGCTGATGGAGATTATATCAGAAGTAGAGATTTTACAACTCAAACATGAAACATTCTGTCATTTTATATTAAAATCTCATAGCTACTGATTATAGTTAAGTTTCTAACTACACAAAAGACAGTAAGTAATTGAGTTGCTATTCTTTTTTTTTTTTTTTTTTAACTTTTGGGTTTATTTATTTATTTACGTATTTATTTATGGCTGTGTTGGGTCCTCGCCTCTGTGCGAGGGCTCCCCCTAGCTGCGGCAAGCGGGGGCCACTCTTCATTGCCGTGCGCGGGCCTCTCACTATCGCGGCCTCTCCCGTTGTGGAGCACAGGCTCCAGACGCGCAGGCTCAGTAACTGTGGCTCACGGGCCCAGTCGCTCCGCGAGCACGTGGGATCTTCCCAGACCAGGGCCCGAACCCGCGTCCCCCGCATTGGCAGGTAGACTCTCAACCACTGCGCCACCAGGGAAGCCCCTGAGTTGCTATTCTTATTTTAAAAAATAACCTCGCAAACCTAAATGGCAATATTTATTAAACAAAATCTAAAGTCTACCCATCTTGAAGTCTCATTGGTCTTTCTCATTAATAACTACTAAATACTGAGTATCAAAAACAACTGTGCTAAGTATTGTTTAAAGGCATTAAGCACTAATGAGAATTAACGAATCATATTTGAAGGGAAATTTTACTCAAAGTTTAGGTGGACGTATACATTAGAGAATCCACAAATTTGGAGGCTCAGATTATACAGTACTTAAGTTTTCATTTCACTTCAAGTGTTGACAGGAAAGTATCAGTTATTACATAGCTGAGTGATTATTGATCATCCTCATATTTGTATCTTAAACCAGGTGAACTAATATTAAATACACAAAGATCACAAATTGAGAATTTTCAATATTCTAAAGTGTTATGTAAGAAAAATAAAGATTAGCGGTTTCTCTTGAAGCATTTATGTGACTGAACCGAACTTTCTTTATTCTGATAAGAGTTGAGCTAGACCTCTTAAGGGTAAAAACCTTATATGTAGAGCCCTTACCTAAAAGGCCACACTACTTTTTTGTTGTTAGATACAGTAAAGTCATGATACAAAAATTAGGTCTAAATAATTGTTCTCATTCTAAATGGTGATCATATTAAAATGTATGTATTAATTTACATGGTTGCCACGGCTTTATGCTTAATATCCAAGTTCTTCTTCTAGTAATGTATTTAGTATCACAAATAAAAGAAGTTTTGTCCTGATTGAAAATATGCCATTAATGTAAAAATTCTTATTAAAGCAAAAGATGGACATAATAAGAAAAATATTCATTTAAAAATGTCTTTAGTTATTGTACTTTGTAATAAATAGCCCAGAATGTGTTTGAGCACTTGTTAATGAGATGTGGAAGTAGTACAATAAATTGTAGAGTATGTTGAGTGAAAAACTGAGCATGAAAGAGATCTCACATCAATAGTTTTATAACAAGGAAATAGATTTGGTTTAATATTGTTTTCTATTGCTTTCTTTTTCCTGGAAAATATTATTTTCCAATGAAAGTTTATGTATGACATTCAATAAATGATGAACAACTGAGTATAGGAGACTTATAATAACCTTTCCAACCTTCAGTTGAAATTGTAGCCTTCTAAATCACAGAGGAAGAGAAACCATCCTAATAAAATGCATCATTTTCAGCTCTACAAGGTGATTTGTTGCATTAAAAAAATCTAATCCTTATGGGAGAAGAATGTAAGATGAACTTTATTACTATAAAGCAATTAAGTGAAAATTAGATAATCACAAGGTGAGAAAAGCTCATTAATTAGAAAACCAGAAAAACACAGCAGGCTGTCAAAGATGAATACTTATGAAAAAGCAGATATATGCAATAGTCATTATGACAGAGTCAATATTAATTGCAAAGTTACTGAATATTAAAGTAATGACATCTTTTTGGAAACATAAATGGATACATTTTTGGAAAAGGATTACCTTGTAAATCTTAGATCTGAAGACTTTATTTCCTATTCACTTTGTTTTCAACCCCCTCTTTTTCTGCTTCCTTTAAAGGTCTCAAGCAATAAAAAATTTTTCCCTCCTTATGGCTATTAAAGAACATACGTGTATTCCATTTTACATTAATCCATTTTTTAATAGAACTAAACTCATTTCAGAATAAAAGGTCATATTTAAGAAACCAAAATGAGCTCTAAAGTGGTTATGCCCATGAATAATTCCAGACGCTAGTTCGGAGGCTGAGAAAGGAAATGTATTAGTTTGTCAAATTTGTGCTATGTCTTATGCTAAAACCATATGGTGACAGTTTTTGAAGCTGTTCTAATATATATTTACAGGATAGTCCTATGAGTTTCATTAGCTATTAGTGAAATTATGTTTTGAAGGGCATTTAATTATTAGCATTATTAGTATCATAAGAAAGCTCAAAATGTAAATTATTTAAAAATCTTATTGTGAAATAAGCAATATTTAACGTTTTTGAAAACACTGGATCCTTTCCTGGAATTCTAATCCTATGTCAACAGTCTGGCAAAATCATCAAGTTGGTATCTGATCACTAATTTTATTTTAATAAATTCCTTTGTGGAAAAAATTAAAATTTTCACATAATTAGATCTCAGTACTGATCAATATAGTGTCCCATAAGAAATAATTAATTTCCAGCATTTAACTATCATTAGTTCTGTGCTTATACAATAATCTCCTATTTAGAATAGTGCCCTCTGTTGGAGCACTGGTGTTGTGTGTTACAAATCAATTACTGTGAGATTGACTTAGGAGCTTTTTATAGGAAGGACATAGGTAGGAAAAAACACCTAAAAGTGCAATTTGCTTTGAGGAGACATTTTGAAAGAATACCTAGATACGGATTTTATTTCCAAAGATGATTATAAGTAATTTATTCATCCCCACATTATGGAAACAATACATTTGGAAGAGTTGCTAAGATGTTTATGAATAATAAAACTGGAATTTATTCTAACTATAGGTTAGGAACTTTGTTGTTGCTAACAGTTGGTTTGTTCCATAGTCTATAAGAAAAACATGCAGATAAAATAGCCAAGTGTAGAGCAGTGTTTCTCTCATTCTTTCATTGTCAAGCTAGCACTGTCATTACCTAGTATTTTTCTCAAAAATTTCTATTAGACATTGTATGTGGAGATTGTTGCACTTTAGTGGTGTACCACAAAATAGCTATAAACCAAAATACGTGAAGACAAGTTGCAGTAAAATAATAACAGCAAAGGCAACTGTGTGCATAATCCTTGGGAAACCCAGGATTTGTCTAGAAGAACCATTCAATAATGAAACAAACAGATTGTCAGTATTTTCTTAAGGTACTTCTCAAATACCTAGACAGAAATTATGTTGTATAATATCCAGAACTTTAAAAAGTAAACCATATCAAAATGCTCTCCCTTTTGACATTTTCTTTTTACCAAAATCTAGCTAAATTTTGATATGTATTTGAATGTGAATGGGGTATGCAAAAATTTCTTAGATAGTCTTACTGTGTATATATTCATCAGAGGGTGGGGGAATTGAAGAAATTAATCGTATATTTTACTTGGCAATATCTTGGCCATGTATAATGTCCTAATTTTTATAAAAACGTGCATTATTGTGAATGCATTTATAACCATTTATTTGAAAGCAACTCCATTTTCTTGGAGTCCAAATATAGTATTTTAGCAGAGCTTAATTTTTTTCAGATTTAAATACCATAGTGAAGAGCTGACTCTGAATTCAACAAGAGTACTTTCCATCTCTTCATTAAGCCATAGTTAAGCACTTCCTATGCATTGGGAATTGTATTTAGTAGTAGAGATAGGGAGATGAATACACACCCAATTCTGGCACTGTAAAATACACAGTAGTAAGGTAAACATGAAAATATAATTTCAGGGCAGTGTATGAATTGTCATGGAAAGCATGAAGAAATTGCTTTCAGATAAAAGGAAAGATTGAGAAACACTCTCTAGGAGGGTCAAGGAGCCATTTATAGAAAAGTTGGGGTTTGTGCAGTGCTGCGAAGGATAAACACATCACCTAGTAGACAGAGAAAAATAGCGTGTCCTTGAATTTTTTTCATGAAGTAATTCCCCCAATTTTGTTCATGGAGTGCTTTTGTCTATTTAGTTTTTCAGTAGTTTAAATCAATTCTAATGAAAGTGGAAAGTATATTTTGGAGAAAGAAGGAAGTATTTTAAATTGATTAAGTAAATATTGGTTACATTAATTCAACTCTTTTTTAAAAAATTCAACTTCTCACATAACTGACCCCCTAGTGGAAAAAGCGTTCCTGTCAAACAATCATTATTTTGGGGCAGTTGTTCACGGGAATGCAAGCCGACATGTTGGTCATCATGTCTAGAGGCAGCACACTTGTTAGACACAGTTTGTTCCTTCATTTGCCTGACTTCCTTTCTTAGTATTAAACAAATGAAAGTCTTCCTACATCTGTGAGGCAGTGTAGTATTGTGGATAAGAGAAGGCATCAGGAATCAGACTACATTTAATCACTACCATTTGTTAACAGCATAAACTTGGAGAAATCACTTTAAGTATCAGAGGTTGAGATTCCTCACTTCTGAAATAGGGATACTATATGTCTTTATGTATATTAAATGGTATTATACCCATAAAACCCATGGCACTATATCTGGCACATGGTATCGTCCAAGGTGTGCCATATTCTCTATTTGAATAGATATAAGCATTCATTTTCCTTTTGTCTTCAACTTAAAACTTACTTCATTCTCAGAATTCTGTTAATATTTTCAACCAAATGTAATATGTTCCATATTTTTCTGCCAATACTGGGCCAGTTTCTCTAGAGATGAGTTTAAAAACATGACAGCACAAAGTAAACAATCAACAAAATGAAAAGACAACCTATAGAATGGGAAAAATATTTGCAAACCATATATCTGATAAGGGGTTAATATCCAAAAATGGATAAAACCATACAACTCAATGCCAACCCCGCCCAAATAATCCATTCCAAAATGGGCAAAGGACCTGAATAGACATTTTACCAAAGAAAATATACAAATGGTCAAGAAGTACATGAAAATGTGCTTAACGTCACTAATCACCAGGGAAATGCAAGTCAAAACCACAATGAGATTGCACCTCACATGTGTTAGAATGGCTATCATCAAAAAATAAGAAATAACAAATGCTGGCAAGGATGTGGAGAAAAAGGAACCCTTCTATAATGTTGGTGTGAATGTAAATTAGTGCAGCCAGTATGGAAAACAATATGGAGAGCCCTCAAAAAATTAAAAATAGAACTGCCAGCAGTTCTACATCTGGAAATATATACAAAGAAAATGAAAACAGTATGTTGAAGAGATATCTGCACCCCCATATTCATAACAGCATTATTTACAATAGCCAAGATATGGGAAAAGTTAAGTGGCCACTGATGGATATATGAATAAAAAAGATGTGGTACATTTATACACTGGAATATTATTCAACCATAAAAGAAGGAAATTCTGCCATTAGTGACAACATGGTTGGATGGACCTTGAGGGCATTTTGTTAACAGAAATAATTTGGACAGAGGAAGACAAATACTGTATGATCTCACTTTTGTGGGATAATTAAAAAAAAAAAAAACTCATAGTAAAAGAGATTAGATTTGTGGTTACCAGAAGTGGGGGGAGGGGGAGTTTGATGAGGATAGTCAAAAGATACAAACTTACAGTTATAAATAAGTATGATGAAATGAATAATTCATATTTTGAGGGAAGACAAGAAAAATATAAACATAATTTTTTCTCTGCCCATTTGGGCCTACTTCCTCCCCTCTAGTGCACATTATGCCTCTGCATTATGTGTTAACGCAGCCTCCCCAGTAGCAGAAATACCTGCTCAACCATAAAGATCAATTTTTCATCTTCTGGCACCAGCCATGTAACTCCTTACAAGATAACATTCCTTTCTCAATCCTGTAAGGGGTCATGATGACCCACCACTCACCTTGTATGTGCAGACATCTTTGGTGAACTTTATGTACAATGCCAATAGATCATTTCCCTTACAGATAGCTATTGGTGCAGAACAGACTGGTCAGATGACCTAGGGAGATACTGGGCCGCACCTAATGGAAGTTCTTAGCTTAAATACTTACTTATAACCTTGTTAATGTTACTGGCTATGTTACTTGTCCTGCCTATTTTACAAGATTATTGTTTCTTGCATTACCAAGTGGTGACTGAGACTCAGATAAAATTAATGATGATTAGCTGACTTGAAACGACTGACTTAATATATAGTTCTATAAGACCAATGATTGTAATAGTGTAACTCTAGATATGGGAAGAGGGAACAGTTTCGTGGACCATGCATGACAGACTAATAAGTCAGGCGATCCAGAGGCTTTTGGCTACTGTTAACAGGGTCTAGTCCAGTAAAAGCACATTGAGTGCCCATCAGCAAAATCCTCGTTTTGCCTGGGAATGAACATTCTTAGGGCCATGGGAAATACTGATCAGAAAATGTCTCTCAAACCTTGGTCAAATTTAAGACTGAAAGGAAGGGGATTGTAAAACAAATAATTTTGTCCACCATACAGTTCTACAAGAATCAAGTCATTAGCCACTCCAGTTGCTGACCTACAATACACCCTAAAAGGAATTCAGGGTGAAGATCAGGATGAGGCATTTTGTGCTCTGGGAAAACTGGCAGAACAGGCCTTCAGATAGTTAGATATTTTCAGGAGTAAATTTTATGAACTCAGTTACTTGCATCTTTCTATACTTAGAAAAGCACTAAAACCATTAACTAAGATATCCGTTCCTTGCTAATAACGACAACCTTCTACTAAGATGTGTGCTTAATTGCATGTATCCCTTATCTAAAATCACATATATACGGGCCTCCCATGTTACCTCTTTGGAACAGTCCTTAGAGCTTTCTGAAAGACTGTCTCCCAGGTTATAATCCTCAGATTGGCTTGAATAAAATTTTCCATTTCTCTCTCAGATTGACTATTGATTAATTTTTTGGTACACAAGTACTAGGGATGTAATGTACAATGTGATGAGTATGGTTAACTCTGCTGTATGGTATATTTGAAAGTTGTTAAAAGAGTAGATCCTAAGACTTCTCATCACAAGGAAAAAACATTTTTTTTTCTTTTTTGTATCTATGTGAGATGGTGGATGTTAACTAAACTTTTTGTGGCAATCACTTCACAATATATGTAAATTAAATCATTATGTTGTACACCTTAAAATTATACAGTGCTGTATGTCAATTATATCTCAATAAAACTGGACAAAATACATTCACTTGAATTAGCACTCTTGAAAAAGGAAAGAAAATTGTTAAATTTATTACTTAAAAATAATCTGGAGATCAAATTCTTTATATTTGACTTTTTAAATATGATATAACTGGCAGGGCCGTCTAAATTCGGGAGAGATGTGACATTCTTTGGTAGTTCCACTATTCCCAGTTGTAGAAATAAATTCAGATGACAAAGAGCACTTGGGATCAGTTCACAGAGCTTCATTCTAACAAATTCCAGTGACTGTACAGCTTTCCATATGATGATAGCAACTATATTCCTGCCATACTGATGGAAATCTCTGCAGAAAAGGATGTTGTCAACAGACTATTGTTATTTTAAAACATTCAGCTCTTCTAAAAACATTATCAGAAGTTGTTGTTAGCTTACTTTCCATTGTCTCGTTCCCTTTGTAAACCCCAGTTTAGGACCCAGTGTAATTCAGGATAGTAGCATGCTTATAATAAACCTTGGGTCTTCCTTCACAGGAAAAAAGGATTGATTTCCCAGCTTTCCTCAAATAATAGGTTGGTGCAGTTACTCTGAGTGTTATGAATAGGTAGTGGTCCCTTAAAGGGATGTAGCTGGCATATTGAAATTCTTAAGCAAAGTATGAAGGTCATTATAAAATCTATTCACAGGGAAGAAAAGAGGGATGCAGTTTTTTTTTAAAGAACTTTTTGCTCTTTTAAAAACAAGTTTAGCGAGTCTACCATGGTAGCAGAATACTGCCAGAGGAAACTTTTCTATCTCGAAATCTAATGATGCCCATCAAAGAAGCCATGGAAGGTATCCACTGAGGACATTTAGGTAAGAATATAAAGGAATATTTGATGTTTTAAAGGTATGTATACTTATTGTTAAACAAAATTTTGACCTGTGTAAAATATTATGTTTCATTAAAGCATATTGATATCCTTAGAGAATGGCCTGTTTTGCTTAGTGAAGTATTCTGGAGATTTTTCTTTGAAAACATTTCTTCATTCACTTAATCTTTATTTGAATTGTATTAAAAGTTTAAGTTGTACAACTGAAAAAAAAACAGCACAAAATTATTGCTATCGGCAAAAGTTTAAAGAAAAACAATGCATGTTGAAGTTACAGGTCCAATGTAATTGTCTCAACAAGTAGAAACAATTCACCCTCAGAATACATAATTACTCCTCAGTCATTCCTTACTGCCAAACAATTTAAGCTTATGCTAGTTAGGAGCATGTTTGTTTGTTTGTTGTTGTTTCTTTTAAAATGGAAATATGTACAAATAAGATACAGGTAAATGCTTAAGACGTATATTAAATAGCTTAAATGGAGGTAATATCAACATACATTATCAAATGTATTATCAACATATGATATTAAATTTCATTTTAAGAACAAGGGAAATAATTCTTTATTTATTGCATGCATGTAACCCCTGCAAAAATCACATAACACACATCAAAGAAATGAAAAAATAGCAAAAAAGTATCTACAGCTACAGATATGTGTCTCTCACATTCCAAATCTTTTATTATCTCTGATTTTTACAAAAGAAAGTAGCATTTGATATCTCCATGGTTTGTAGCTACTGACACATATCTAAATATCAAACATATGCTAGAAGATTTTATGAGATAGCAACAACTCGAGGACATGGTAACAACTGCTTATGAAAAGTATTGTACATTTCAACTGAGGTGCTTAACAGGATTGTAGGGGCACATGTTCATCTATTATGTAAATGAAAATATCTTTCTATTTCTTGAGTTAATCAATGCATTAAGGGGGCTATAGACTTTACGATTCATCGACAGTGATATACTGAAATATTCTACACAGTTAGCTGACTTTATGAGGTTTAATTCTCAGTTCAGAAGCTAACAGTAATAACTTTGGCACATATACTAAATTAGCATAAATGCTCATGGTAGCAGCACTAATGTAAAAGTGACAGTGATGCATACTGGACTACTAAAAGTCAGGAACAAGTGAGGCTGAATAAGGAAAAGAAAAACCTATAGGACCTTAACACAATATTCATACTTTCCAAAGGCAAACACTAATTTACTACTTAATCTATATATCAGGTCATGAATAGTAAAGAATCTACATAATACACCAATTCTGTTTCAAAAGTTTTACATGTTGGGAGAAAAAAGCCACATTAATAAGATGGAAGTGCTGGTTTATTATAGCCAGTAATGTTAGTAAGCCTTTCATAACTTTGCCCAGGGCACTACTATGACTGCCAGTAACAAAAAATTAGGAACTGAATTTCTCTGAACAGCTATCATTTACTATAATAACCAAAATATTGCCTTAATTTTACTGCAACACAGAACTTTCTATAACAATCTGTGAAAACTTAGAAATACCCATTCTATTTTTCAAAGAAAAATAATAGACTTTTTAAAGTTTCTCAATTATTAGTTCCTTGGGAGGTTAACTGCAAAGATGACACAGATATTTCTGAATTATTTTCTGTTAAAAATCAAGAATACTTAGGTATCATGGAGATCATATTACTTACTCTGGCTATAGTCTAGAGAATCCCCGTCGCTTACTCTGTACCTTTGTGTCCAAGAAACTTAATAGGCATAATTTATGAATTACTCTAGAACAAATAAAGTCAGTGACCTCAGAGGTAATCCCCTGATTCTCCATGAATCAGATACTGAATGAACACAGAGTATGAGGATGGGACTTTGTCAAGGCCAACTGATTAAGTCAGGATAAAGAAGTAAGTATGAGAAAGAAAGGGTTCTATAGTACACAAAGGGCTATATAGTGTACATAAGGATAAAGTGTAGAATGAGGTAGGCTGGTGAAAAGGGTGAACAAGTCTTTAGTGGAAAATACAAGCTACACCAGAATGTTTATGGACCCATGAGTTGAAGATTTTTATAAAAAGTAATAGACTCTTAAATATTGTTAATATCAACATTTATTATGAACTTGCTATTTACCAGGTACTATCCTCAGCATTATATATACAAAAATATATAACCCTATGATGTTAATATTATTTTATCTCTGCTTTACAGATGAAGAAACTGAGGCAACAGACTTACCAAAAGTCACACAGTTAATAGTGTTAGAGATGGGATTCAAATATATAAGCTCACCTTGAGAGCTTTCATTCCTAATGCATGTAAGATATAGCAGAGTGAAGGTATTTATGTGTAACTTTCCCACATAAAGGAGAGATGAACAAAAATGAGAATGCTTGTGGGACTAGAGGTTAAAGTCCAGAGTTGGAATATGTGAACTTTCCATAAGCAGAAATGAAGAACAAATATGATCATGCGGGTAGAATTAGAGGCTAGAGTCTGGAACTGGAAATACTGTAAAATAAAAGTGACTAATGTGATATCGTATTTAATGTTTATAACAGCCTTGTGGATTAGGCACTGTTAATAGTCCCACATGAGGGAATGGAGGCTCAAGGTGGTTATGCAACTTGGTCACACAGCAATTAAGTGTTAGAACTGGAATTGGACCCATATCTGATTATGCTCTACGAGATTATTTTTCATCGCTTCTGTATACATGCTTAAAAGTACACAGTGGGTAATATGGCACCTTTCTGATATAAAGCATATTAAGTGTAAATTTTAAATCATGGGACTTCAAGTGATTTCAGCTTTGCTAACAACCTGTTTTCCTGTGGACCATTTCTTTTCATTGGAGGGAGGTATTTTTTAAGTTATATCGAAGCTCACCTGTTTAAAGTGTACAATTCAGTGGTTTTTAGAGTTTTGTGACCATAGTCATAATCTGATTTTAGGATATTTTCCTCATCCCCAAAAGAAACCTCAAACCCATTAGTAGTCACTCCTCATCTCCTCCCTCCCCCAAGTCCTAAGCAGCCACTCATCTTTCTGTCTCTGTATATTTCAGTATTTTGGACATTTCATATCCTTCCCTTGACCTTGGGATTTTTAAAAACCCATTTTTCTTCAAAGGGTTTCTCTTAGTTTCTATATTTTACTTTGGAATATCTTACAGCATCTTGAAGAAGCTGAGGCAGACAGAACTATTTCAGTAGAAAACCAATTTCCACATAGGTTATGTAGTTTTATTTTCAAATAGATGTAAAAATGGAATTAGAAAAGTGGCAAAATAACGTTGTGGAAAGAGCCATATTGTCAAGCAAGTAGCACCTGTTGCCTGTTATCAGGAGTAGAAGTCTGAGCACTTCTGCCAACTGTATCTTGATATCACAGTCACCAAGGAAAACAACACAGCCAAGCATTGGGAGGAAAAATGCTTTACTCACATAGAGAAGAGGCAGAAGAAGATCAACTTCAGTAGTGGACATAGTCTCTCATGACCAGCGAATCCCTCTCAGTAGTAGGCATAGGGCAATTGGCTTGTGTGCATCCATCTTGTGCTGCAGCAGAAGGACCCTGTCCCCTCCCAAAATGGGACAGATATAGCAGTAGGGTTGGCCAGGTGCCATATGGTGCACACACTTAAGCCTAACAAAGGAGTATACCTTGAGTATGAAACAGGGAAAGATATTCTCACACAAGGTGATAAGTCTAGCACAAGCTGTGATAACTTATCTCTTAGTAAGGAAGTGTTCCCGGGCCAAGGCCCATTCTTATGAAACCAAGTGGAGGTCAAAATTCCGTGCATATGAGATTGCTTTTTCCCATCACATATTCATAAAGCCTAGGTCTAGCCCCTATTCTTTCACTTAATAATTTTGTTCAGGTAATAAACATTTTTTTTTTTGAAATTTACCAAGCACAAGGTGTGTTTGTGTGTGTTTGTGTGTGTGTGAATGCAAACGTGAATAAAAAAAATCTCTTCTTTCAAAGTGATTATAATCAAGTAAATGGACTCAATTAAATAAATGTAGTAAAAGATAGTGCAGAGTTTAAAATATGCATGCACTGTTTTGAAAGGACAAATAGGCATTTAGTTTAACATTTGAAGGTGGGGAGAATGTTAAATCAAAGATTATTAGGAGAAATGATGATTCCCTGTATAATCTCCAGGATGTCACTTTACCTCTTAACAGATCTGGGTTTTACTTTTTTAAGGTGAGATGCTTAGAAAAATGATCTTCAAGATTGCTTTCAGTTCTATAATTCTGAGTGAGGGGAAGGAATATTCTTATCTACATCCTTCACTCCCAACAAAAACAAAATAGAAACCAACCAACAAAGATTACTTATTTAGAATGTGTTTGGGCCTGAGGGATTTGAGATGAAATATTTTAATTAATTAGGACTTTTCCAGATTACTTCTATCATGTGTTCATTCATTCACTCAACAATCTTAAGTACTTAATATTACCAGGTGCTATTCTAACTGCTGGTGTTACAAATTGAAAAAAATTGAACAAATTGACCAAAAACTAGATTATTTCCCTACTTTGATGTTTGTCGACTTTGTGTAGCTTTCAATAAATTAGGATATATTTCATATATTAGAGGCTTCAGTTTTCTAGTGTTCCGATTTTCTCATGCTTGGAAAAATTGTAAGCACACTTGTATTTGATTCACAGAAATATGAGGGTTTTAAACTTATACTAAATTAATCGTCAATAACACTCACTTGAGAATTTATAACATCCTTCTCTAGTTCATCAACTGCTCTGTTGACTTCAGATAAACAAATGTGTAAGAACTATTTCTATACTCAGCTTCATTTTATTTAGTTACTGTTTGTGTTCTAGATAATAGTCTACAAATCTAAGAGAAAGATTTCTAGAGGTGCTCTGTCAAGGGGTAATTTAGGAGGTTATAGAACATGGCTCCATGGAAACTCCTAAAGAGTATTACACTCCCTAACCAAATATATAATTAGTCTGTCTTATTCAGGAAAGCACCACATTAGTTCATGGAGCCAGTGTGGCTTAGTGGTTAAAGACATTGGATTTGTAGTCAGATGGGCAAAGGTTTATTTCCATCATAGATCATAGCCCCTTAATAGCACTTTGACTACCTTTGGGAAGATAAATTTTCTTATTTGAACAATTATTTCACAGGGTTGTTTTGAAGATTAAATGGTATAAAGTATATAAAACGCTTAGTATAGGCATTGGCATATACTAAAACTTAAAACCATGTTAAAATAGAATGGGAGCTAATATTACTATAAGGCAATAAGGGTATAACTGTGACATTTAAAGGAAAGGCTATGTTGGTTTTTCCTACACAAATCCCATGAGATGTTCAATGCAAAACTGACCTATGTTCAAAGACATTTGGGACACTTTATACTGTGTAAGTTGTATAAGATTCATAAAGTACATTAATATATTAAAACTTCTACAAATTCCTATGGTAAAGAATCCAGTTTAATATTTTTAATAGAGCATTCCCTAAACTTGAACAAGACTTTAGAAAAATACCCTGGATAATACTGGGTACAGTGTAAGGTTATGATGAATTTGCTATAAAATAAAATATGTAAGAGAGCTAACCACATGGCCTAATAAAGTATTTTTTACTATCACATAAAAGAGAGGGTACTAAGAAAATTATTTTTGTATATTTAGACTTTCATGTTAATGTGATCATTACATTAGTCTCCAATATAGCCTAGTGTCAAGTATGTAAAAAGACATATGATGCTAATTTTATTTTTCTAAGTCATCCTCTTTTGTCTCACTTGCAGTACATTAGTGTGAAAATTGAGTAAGGGGAAAGGGGCATTACAGCTTTCATGGATGTGTATTAAAACTTCATGGCAGATAATTTTTAAAAATATTTTTATTGAAGTATAGTTAATTTGCAATGTATTAATTTCTGCTGTACAGCAAAGTGACTCGGTTATACATATATATATACATTGTTTTTCATATTCTTTTCCATTATGGTTTATCACAGGATATTGGATATAGTTCCCTGTGCTATACAGTAAGACCTTGTTGTTTATCCATCCTATATATAATAGTTTGCATCTACTAATTCCAAACTCCCAGTCCTTCCCTTCTCCACCCCCCTCCCTTGGCAACCACAAGTCTGCTCTCTATGTCTGTGAGTCTGTTTCTGTTTCATAGATAAGTTCATTTGTGGCATATTTCAGATTCTACCTATAAGTGATATCATATGATATTTATCTTTCCCTTTGTGACTTACTTCACTTAGTATGGTAATCTCTAGGTCCATCCATGTTGCTACAAATGGCATTATTTCATCCTTTTTAACAGCTGAGTAATATTACATTGTATATATATATATACCACATCTTCTTTATCCATTCATCTGTCGATGGACATTTGGGTTGTTTCCATGTCTTGGTTATTGTAAATAGTGCTGCAGTGAACATGGGGGTACATGTATCTTTTTGAATTATTCTTTTGTCTGGGTATATGCCCAGGAGTGGGACTGCTGGATCATATGGCAACTATATTTGTTTTATTTTATGAGGAACCTCCTTACTGTTTTCCATAGTGGCTGCACCAGTTTACATTCCCACCAACAGTGTAAGAGGGTTCATTTTTGTTTTTGATTCTAAACTTTTTATTTTGAAATTATTTTAGATATATAGATGAATTACAAAGAAAATACAGAGTTCCCACATACCCTTCATCCAGCTTCCTATAGTGTTAATATCTTAAATTACCATGGTACATTTTTCAAAACTAAGAAATTGACCTTGTTACATTATAATTATTCACTAAACTCCAGACTTTATTTATATTCACCAGTGTTTCTACTAATTTTTATTTTCCTTTCCAGGATCCAATCCAAGGTACTACATTGCATTTAGTCATTATTTCTCCTTGTTCTCCTTTAATCTCTGACAGTTCCTCAATCTTACCTTGTTTTTCATGATCTTGACACATTTGAAGATCACTGGTTAGTTATTTCTAAAGCATTCCTCAGTTTGTGTTAGTCTGATGTTTTTTTCATATGAGACCAAAGTTATAGATCTTCAGGAAGAATATGACAGAGATAAAGTACCTTTCTCATAGCATTATAGGAGGTGTTACATGGTATCAACAAGACATCACTGTTGATGTTGGCTTTGAACACTTGGTTAAGGTGGTAACCGCCAAGTTACTGATTTATTAGTAAAGTAACTATTTTTTTTTCATCCCATACTTTACTCTTTAGAATGATTCACCAAGTACAGCCCATACACAAGAAGAGGGGAATTAAGCTCCATTCTTGTAAAAAGAGTATCGAAGAACTGTGGACTTATGTTAAAATCTACCACAGTAATTATTAAAAATTCAGGGGAAAATTTTTCAAGGCTATGCAAATATCTTGTTTCTTCTTAAATCTTCACCCACTAATTTTAGTATCCCTCTGTGGATCTAACCTGCAGCAATTATTACTCTGGTGTTTTAATTGTTATTTTCTATTTTTTTCATTCCTTCCACATTTATTAACTGGTATTCTTTGAAGAGGAAGTTTTGTCCTTTCTCCCCTAATTATTTATTTATTCAATTATTTATTTATATTATTATGAACTCATGTATATTTACTTTATTCTTTGATTTACCGTCCAACACTACCTTTATTTTGCTGCTCAAAACTCTTCAGCTTTGGCCATTGGGAACTCTTTCAAGTTGGTTCCTTTTGTTCTTTTGACAGGCCCCATTCTTTTTTTAAGCAATTCTTTAATTTCCGGTACTATAAGATTATCGTCTTATATTTTATCTACCTCAGCCATTTGTCCAAGGCTGATCATTTTAGAAATCATTTTTTTGATTATTATACCAAGGGTAAGCAAAGTTTTTCTGTAAATAGGCAGAGAGTAAATATTTTAGCCTGTGTGAACCATATAATCTCTGTCACAGCTACTTAACTCTGCTATGGTAACAGAAAAGTGTGCTGTGTTATAATAACCTTTTATTTACAAAAACAAGTGGCAGACCAGTTTTGGCCCCTGGGCCATAGTTTGCCTATTCTTGGTTTAGATACCAGAAAGTCTAAAGTCAAAGTAGAAAAGACAATGATCCAGGAGACATATTGAAAATCAGGTAAGTTTTATTTTAAACCTAATTTTGAGTCTTGAAACCAAAAGGACCTGTCTATTTTTTTAAAATTATACCTAGATAGTAATACCAACAAATGCTGGAATAGGAGGTCCCTAGCTTGCATTCCCCCATGGAAGCAATGATCTGGTAACCATCCATGGACAAAAGTGCCTTTGTGGGAGTTTTCAGATCTAGGCAAGAGATTACAAATTCCTGGTAAAATCCAAGACTGAGGAGAGCCACTCTGAGAAGGCAGTCCTACACTTCAGTGGCAAGCTTTGCCAAACGTGGTCTCAGCTGCAGACTGAAAGCAACTCCATCACACTAAGAACTGGGTTGCAGCCCTCCTTGGCTACAGTCCTGCAACAACCCTGTCCACCAAGGGACCTGGGAGGAGCCACATGCATCTGTGCCCTCTGTAACAGGCCCACCTACCACAGACCTGACTGTAGATTTTGAAGCAGCCCTGTGAACCAGCTCCAGCTCTGATGCGCTATGATCAGGAGTCAGTCCTGCATGCCCAGAGACCTGGCAAGAGACACATCCATCCATGCCCTCCAATAGCAGGTCCTGTGACCCAGTTCCAGTCCCACTCTACGGTGCTCCAATATTAGTCCTACGTATTCAGGGACCCACCCAGGGACTTGCTGGGAGCCCATTCAGGGAACTAGTGGAAGCCACACACATCTGGGCCCCTAGTAACAGGTCCATCACCTGTGGACTCAACTGTGAACCCAGAAATGGCCCCATGATAGAGCTCTAGCACTGTTAGACTGTGATACCAGAAACAGTCTTGTCCACTGGGGACCTGGCACTACACTCATCTGCTGCCCAGGTAACAGACCTACAAGTCATGTATCCAACTGCAGAGCTGACAGCAGATATGTCACCTGGCCTCAGCCACACTTCATGGCAATCCTGAAAGCAATTTCGTGTGTCCAGGGACTTAGCAGCAGAAAGTCTTTACCTGTCAAAGATATGAAAAGGAATTTGCTATTTCATATGCATAGACATCAACCTGAGGTGACACAGATCACAAAGAATCAGGCAAACATAGCACCATCAAAACAAACTAATAAAAATCCAGTAATAGAGCCCAGAGAATTGGAGATCCATGAGTTGCTTGACAAAGAATTCAAAATAATTTTTTTAAGGTAGATCAATCAGCTACAAGAAAACACAGACAACTCAATGAAATAAGGAAAACAATACATGAACAAAATATGAAGTTCAAAAAAGATATAGAAATCATAATAATAAAGAACCAAACAGAAATTCTGGAGCTGAAGAATACAATAAATGAAATGAAAAATGCAATAGAAAACTTCAACAGCAGATTTAATCAAGCAGAAGAAAGAATTTACAAACTCAGAGAGAGATCATTTGAACTTACCCAATCAGGGGAGAAAAAAGAAAAATTGACAAAGAGTGAAGAAAGCCTACAGGATTTATGGGATTCTAGCAAGAGAATCAATATAAACATTATGGGACTCTCAGAAGGAGAAGAAGGAGAGAAAGGGTCAGAAAGCTTATTTAAAGAAATAGTGGCTGAAAACTTATCAAATCTTGGGAAGGATATAGATATCCAGATTCATGAAGGTAAAAAGTACCCAAACAGGATCAACCCAAAGAAAACTATGAGGCATATTATAATCAAATTATCAAAAGTTAAAGACAAAGGGAGAAGTTTGAAAGCAGTAAGACAAAAGCAACTCATCACATATAAGGGAACCTCCATAAGGCTTTCAGTGAATTTCTCAGCAGAAATCTTGAAGGCCAGGAGAGAGTGGGATGATGTATTCAAAGTGCTGAAAGAAAAGATCCTGCCAGGCAAGAATACTATACCCAACAAAGCTGTTCTTCAGAAATGAAGGAGAAATAAAGACTTTCCCAAACAAACAAACCCTGAGGGAGTTCATCACCATTAGAGCTGCCTTTCTCAAGAGTTTTTTCAAGTTAAATTTAAGAATGCTAATTAGTAACATGAAAGCATGTGAAAGTATAAAACTCACTGGTAAACATAAGTATACAGTCAAATTCAGAATATTTTAATACTGTAATGGTGGTACATAAATCACCTTTTATTCAAGTATAAAAGTTAAAAGTCCAAAGTATTAATAATAACTACATATTCAATAATTTGTTAATGTACACAACATAAAAAGATCTAAATTATGATACCAGTAGCATAAAATGTAGGAGAAGAAGAAGTAAAATTGTTATCATCTTAATATACACTGTTATAACTGTAAGATTTTTATATAAGCCTCATGGTAACCGCAAGGAAAAACAAAACAAAACAAAACAAAAAACCCTCAAGCAGATATACAAAAGGCAAAGAGAAAGGAATCACATAATACCACTGCAAAAAAATCATTAAATCACAAAGGAAGACAGCAAGAAAGGAAGTTAGAAACAAAAGGTTGACAAAACAGTTAGAAAACAGTTAACAAAATACAGAAGTAAGTCCTTACCTATCAGTAATTACTTTAAGCATAAATGGATTAATTCTCCCAATTAAAACACATAGAATGGCTGAATGGATTAAAAAAAATCCAACAATATTCTGCATACAAAAGATTCTCTATATTTAAAGACAAATATCAGGTGAAAGTGAAAGGATAGAAAAAGATACCCCATGCAAATGGTAATCAAAAGAGAGCAGGGGTCACTATACTTACAAGAGATAAAGAAGGTCTTAAATAATGACAAAAGGGTCATTTCAACAGGAAGATCTAACAATTATAAATATATATAAACTCAACATCAAAGCACCTAAATATATAATGTAAACATTGACAAATCTGAAGGAAGAAATAGCAATATAATAACAAGAGACTTCAATATCCCACACACTCTATAATGGACAGGATCTCCAGACAGCAAATCAATAAGGGAACAACAGAACTGCACAATACTATAGACTAAATGGACCTAACAGACACATACAATACTTTCCACCCAACAGCAGAAGTATATAAATTCTTCTCAAGTCCTCAAGAAACATTCCCCAAGATAGATCATATGTTATGTTGAAAAACAAGTCTTAACAAGTTAAAGGATATTGAAATCATCACAAGTATCTTTTTCGACCACAACGTAATAAAACTAGAAATTAATAACAGTAAGAAAATGGGGAACTTTACAAATATGTATAAACTAAACAACACACTCTTGAGCAACCAAAACCATTGGATCAAAGAGAAAATCAAAAGAGAATTTTGAAAGTATCCCAAGACAAATGAAAATACAATATGCCAAAGAAGATTCAAATTATACAAAATATAGGAATCTACTTTATGCAAAGAAAATAGAACTATAAAGTTGGAGAGGATCATAAGGCATAAGGGTCATGAGGTACAATTCTTCATTGAATGAATGCCTCACAGCATCTCTGAAAGGGAAGAAAGAAGTGAACGTTTATTGAGCCCTATGTGGGTGCAGTATTCCTTTTAAAATATGTCACCCAATGTCATTAGCTATTTCTCCAGGCTTTGTGTCATACCCAGATTTAATAATAATGAGTTGCATGTCTTCATTCAAGTTAGTGATACACATATTCTATAAGACTGATAACCTAGTTCTAGAAATATCCCTCTAGTCTGGAATGGATCTATTCATCTTTGGGTAGAGTTATTTTAGCAGCAGTAGCTAATGTCAAGCAGTTATTGTGTCATGGTAACATACATAGGTGCTAAAGTCAGACTTTCAGGGTTCAAGTCAAGTCCTGGCTGTATCACTTACCACTTATATGAACATGTGCAAGTAATTGGTCCTTTTTATATCTCAGTTTCCTCATCTGTAAAATTGCAACAAGAGTAATACCTGTCTCTTAGAGAAGTGAGAATTAAATGAAGCAATGAAATACATGCATAGCAAATATAGTGACAAACAGTTGAGCTCCCAATACATGTTAGCTATTGTTATTTATAAATGAAGCCCATGTTTATCAGTCCTGCCTATAAAGAGTTCATGATTATCATTGTCAGATGCCTTGTAGATGTTTTAATTAATTATGTGTATCAGCTGTAGGGATCTATGAGTCTAATGAACAGACATGAACTCTGATTTTCTTGAACAAACAGAGATTTAACTGGTAGGAAATGATCTGGGTCACAGATATAAAGAAATAAGTAACTGTTCGCAGAAAGCCTGGAATCAGAACACTTCCAGGGATTCAATTTGTAGATGAATAGCTCCTATTCCCCCATTTTATGTTCCTCCACTTTGGATTCAATTTCAAAAAGACAAAGAGAATAATGATGGGCTTGGTTAGGTTGCTTGCCTATCCCTGGGCCAGGTAGGATGAAGCACACTGGTGGTTCCATCTAGCCTGTATGCAATAATGAAGATGCAGTTTCCAAAGGAAAGGGAGAGGAATACTGGGCAGACAAAGCAGCAGATGTCCGGTACAGTATGTCTATGACATTTTTCTCATTTGATGGTCACTTTGAAAAATGGAAATGTTTTGAATTTGACATGACAATAAGATTGATTTGATATGATAAGTGTACAAAGGACAATCCCTCTTTGACAATATTAAGTGCACAATGTTGAGCAGTGAGGAAGCTTGGAGGAATTTAAGTTCAGGGCACTCTTGATTAAAGGTTACCTACATTTATTTATTAAGTCACAGATTATGTAATCATTTAAAGATTATGAAACATGTATATCTTTTTAATAATGATGTTTTGTAGAATTTTCTCTCTTGAAAAATACGTAATAATCCTCCCTCTCTGAAACGTGAAACCATGATGTTATTATAGTTTTCCTTTTGTCTTCTTACACTCTTACACCTTATCATTTACCTAGTCTTGGGTTACTTCATAATCCATTTCACATATCAGATCTGAGAATCTTGAGAACACAGAGAATAGGGTAAGACTATAAAATTAAGATCTGTGGAAAGTAGTGGATTAGAATGAATTTGTTATTGCCCAGAGAGAAGCTTTATGGCTTACCAGACACAGGATATTATTTAAATTTATAGTCTAATTTGTTTTAAAACACACACACACACACAAAAGATAGAGAAGGAGAGAGTAGGTATTGAGTACTTTCTGTGCAGCAGATTCAGTGCTAGGAGCCTGGGAATTGTCATTCAAGAATAAAATTTGAAGAACAGATGTTTTGTTTTTGTTTAATACTCTAACTTAGAGCCTCACTATGTAGTTCTTTGACAAAATGTTATCATTTTGTAACTGCTACAAATGGTGAGTTATACTAAATCACTCTTCCATAAGGAGTTTTTGATTAGAACCAAATACCTGTCATTTTAACTGCATTATATTTGTACATCAAATTTAATGAAAAGAGTATAATCTTAGGTACAAGCCAGTCCTAGAATTCAGCTTTCCTGTTAGACTGTGAATTACTTAGCCTCTAACCTGCACGCATGCAACATGGAAATAACAATTCCTCTCTCATAAGGTTATTGTGAAGATTGAAGCAGATATGATATGCAAAGTTCCAATCACAGGTCTTGACACAGTAAAGGGAATCACAAAATTTATTTCCCTAAGGAAAGTAGATTCTGGGCATTGAATAGTTAATAAATAAATGAATCTTCAGACAACAGTTTATATATTCTTTCAGTCTTAACTGTCCAATCATCGTAGTATTAAGTTTGCATTATCCTAATAAAAGTAGTAAAGTCATTTGAAAATAGCCAAGAAAACTACTTTTAACAGAACTCTGAATCTAAGTACTCTCTTGAAAGTGAACAGGTTTTCTATTTAGCTCAAGTAGGGGAGAAGGATGCTTATAAAAACAAATTTCAATCTTCCATAGTAGTTATTGGCTACACTTTTGTTTATAATGATAATTTTATTTTTCCAATTTTTAAAAAGTAAAGCATGCTGATTCTTTTTTTCTTACCTTTGTTTTACACATTCACAGACCGTATCCTCTACACACCGATTCCTGCATTTTTTGTTTTTGTCTTTAAACATATTTAATATTTTCTCTTCAAATATTTCTATTAAAGGTTCTCAAAATTCTGTATAAATGCTCCACAATATAATAGTAAGTTAATCTTTTAAAATGGCTCTAGCCTGCATGTTATGAACATGAATGAGAATGGCAGTGTTTTGTTTCCAGAGGCAGGAGGCTTACAGGTGTTTTTTTTTTAATAGCGGGAAGAAAATGTTGATTAGGTTTGGAGTGTATCCAGCTACTGAAATTAACCAGACTTAATTTGCTTCTTTCACAAATCTCATAATGTTCAGAAACCAGTTAATGTTTTAATTTTCACCACGTTATCACATAAGAAACATTTCCATTATGTTCCAAGTCACCTGAAAAAAAATGAAAGCATTTGAAAATTATGGAGATACTTATTATAAACCTATTGGATTAGTGTGATAGAATAAATTCATGGTCAGAGCTAAGGTTAGTTTCAAGCTTGGGCTTACCACAACCATGCATATATTCTTTATACTGTTTTTATTATTCTGTGTATGTGTGCGTGCACGTGCATGCCTATGCGCACGCACATGTGTGCTTTCAGGAATTTTGTTCTGTAATCCCGAAGTAGAGAGAAATCACTGAAAACATTAATATGTTGGAACACCATTAAATGCCGGCAGAATTGAGCATTTCCAACTTATTAATGAATTCCACGTATAAAAGATCTCTTTGGTGATGTTTTCAAAAATAAAAAAGAATAAGTTTGAAAAAGTAGACCCTCCAGAGTATTTCTTCAACTGCACATGTAGTATACAAAACTAAGGAAAGGAAGCAAATAATAAAATAGAAAGAAATGTGCCTGACATTCAATATACCAGTGATAAAATAAAACTTGATTTTATACAATTTCTTTTTTAAAGTTTTAAAAAAATGTAACCTTTGAAACAATCACAAATTTATAGAAAAAGTTACAAGTACACTTCAGGGAATCTTTTTTTTTTCTGAACTATTTGAGAATAGATTACCAACATGATATCCATCAACCCCTAATACTAGTTTAATGTATATTTCCTACAAACGAGGACTTTATTCAACATAACCACAGTACAACTATCAAAATCTTATATTCTCCTTGACCAGCCCCAGAATCACTCATTTCTGCAAGCAGCTCTGGTCCCTTTTATTGCAAAATGGTATTTACAATCAGGATCTGAGCACTACATGTGTTCATTGGTATTGGGATGTTGCTGAACCAAGGCTAGGGTATGTATATGTGTGTGTATGCAAACACAAACAAAACTTTAGTTATATATTTATTTGCATATCTATCTCTATGTTTTTTAAACCATGAGCTCATATTGATATCTTCAATTTCAATCTACACTATCGGGTTTATTCTAGTTTTATCCCTTTCCATATTTTATTTCCTTTTTTCTGACAGTGAAAAACCTGGCTTCTGTTATGTTTAATATATTTACTTATTTGATCAATCCCTTCTGTGTATAGCTAATCTCTTGACTTTGCCCCCATTCCCCTCCCCTGTGCAGCCCTCTTATGTAGATGTCCTTCTCACCTTGCTTGGACCCTAAACTCAAACCAGGCTGCTCCTCGCATGGAAGTCTCCCTCACCCTGCCTGGGCTATGACACCCGGTGCCAGACCACTTCCCTGCATATGTCCTCCTTAGTTATGAAGATGGAGCCCTCATGAATAGGATTAGTGCCCTTATAAGAGTCATGAAGGAGGTTGCTTCCCCTTTCTGCTCTCTCATGTGAGGCTACAAAAAGAAGTCAGCAGTCTGCACACAGGAAGAGGATCCTCACCAGAATTCGACCATGCTGGCACCCTGATCTTGGACTTCCAGCCTCCAGAACTGTGAGAGAGAAATTTCTGCCATTCATAAGCTATCCGGTATATGGTACTTTGTTATAGCAGCCCAAACTTAAGATGCTTTTCTTATTTCAGTTGGATATGACTTTAAACATACTTCGTATGCAGGGTTCCTATGGAGAGGTTCTTCTTACCCAACTCTGACACCCTAATTGGGGCCACTGCTGCTTCCATATCCTCCAGCATGATTACCTACCTTGCTTTGGCTTACTGAATAGCTTTAGGATTGATTTTTCTAGAAAGAAAGGAGATGGAAGGGGGAAAAATAGGGAAGAATAAGAGCTAGAATTTAACTTAGAAGTTGACTTGGGAAAAATGAATGTATGTATTAAGTTTGTGTCTTTATCTACAAAGTGGTAGTACATAAAAACATACAAAAGAATATACAGTGAAAAATAAGTCTTCCTTCTCTAAGTTCCATGCTCAGGAGGCAATCATTCTAACCAGATTTTTGTGTGTACACACTTCCAGACATAATCTATGCATTTACAAACAAATGCATGTGTATGTATGTGCATGCATATCAGAATGCATTTAACTGATATTCAGTCGACAGAAATTTGTTTCCATTTTTTTCTGTTAAAAAAGACTTTACAATGAATATTTTTTCCTGTATATGAATCATTTTGCACATGTGTATGACTATGAAATAGAGTATCTGAGTCATCCTTGCTAGCAGAATATGTTACAAAAGTTGTTGATATTTGACAGTTTTATAGTTGAAATCTGATAACTCATTGTAGTTTATATTTTATGTCACATATGAGTGATATTTAGCATTTTTTTCTGTTTTGTTTTTAAGTGTCATTGGCAGTTCTTTTTCTGCGTACTATTTGTTAATCTGATTTGCCCATTTTTATCATGAGTTTTTTTCTTTTTGAATTGAAAGAGCATTTTATAGATTAAGGAAGTTAGCCTTTGCCACTTGTGATTTGAGTTGCAGTATTTTTCTCAGTCTGTTTTTTTTCAAACTTTATTTTTAATTTTTTTCGCCCATAGAAAACTTCCCAATTAAAAAAAACAAAAAGAGTTGCATATACGATTTGTCACATTAGCAACAATTGTGCTCTGCCATCCAGAAATCTATGAAGACCTACTAAACATCTTTGCAATTTCCTGTTATAATGAAATAAAACATAGCAAAGTAAGTCTAACATTTACTTAATAATGCACATATTATTGTCATGCTTCATGGTAATTAGGCCTTAATCATACAGTTCACATAAATGAACTTTTGTATTACTTTTTACAAAACCAGAAAAATTAAGTGTAAGATAATATTTTCTTGTAATTGAATTAGTTTTTCCCTCCTGTAATAAGCAGCACTAAGGACTTTTTTTCTTATCATTGCACATATTTTCTAATTGACTTGAATCCTATTGTTACTTTCTTCTGAGTCTACAACATGCCCTGCAGGACCCTAAAAAATCTGTTTTGTTTTTTTTTTTTTTGACTCATCAAATAAAAGAAAAGCTGTGTCAGGAGCTGTAGAACTTGAGAAAGCATGATCTCCACACAATGTATCATGAGATATTTGCTGAGAAGAGAGAATGGTCACTGAGGTTTAAGAATAAGGGTGAACAAAATGATTTTGAAAAAAACAAATTAGAGGACTGAGATGACTTAATTTCAAGACTTAGTATAAAGCTTCAATATGGAAGCCAATGTGGTATTGGAAAAAAGATAAATAGATCAATGGAATGCATAAAGGATTTCAGAAATAGCCTCACACATATATAGTCAATTGATTTTTAACAAAACTGTACGGACAATTCAAAGGAGAAAATAGAGAAAGAATAGTCTTTTCAATAATGGTGCTGGGACTTCCCTGGTGGTCCAGTGGCTAAGACTCCATGCTCCCAATGCAGGGGCCGGGTTCGATCCTTGGTCAGGGAACTAGATCCTACATGCCACAACTGAAGATCCTGCATGCCACAACTAAAGATCCCGCATGCTGCAACTAAAAAAAAAGATCTTGCATGCTGAAGTGAAGATCCCACACGCGACAATGAAGATGCCACATGCCACAACTAAGACCCAGCTCAGCCAAATAAATAAATAAATAAATAAATAAATAAATAATCTGTGCTGGAAGAATTGGACAGACATATGCCAAGAAGGGAAGAAGAAGAAGAGGAGGAGGAGAAAAAGGAGGAGGAGGAGAGGAAGAAGAAAGATAAAAAGAACCTTAATTCATAAATTTCTCAAACCGTATACAAAATGGATCATTGGCCAAAATGGAAAACTTTAATCTATAAAACATAAAATATAAAACCTAAGAGAATATATTTATTACCTTGGCTTGCGTTAGGTAAACTTGTATTTAGATATGACTCAGAAAGCATGATGCATAAAATAAATAAACGATTAATAAGACATCATCAAAATTAAAAATTAACATTCCTGATTCTACTCCTGTTGCTTTATCACCTAGTTCATGGTTCAGACAAACTCGATCTATGCTTTCCACTTCTATGCCTTTGTTCACACTGTTCTCTCTGTTTGAAATGCCTATTACTCAAAATTTGACCCATTCTTCACAGCATAACTCTGCCTTTCTGGAGCTCTCCAGGCACAGGTAATAATCTTACCTCATTGGTGTTTCTATGCCATATGAATATATATATGAAAACATATATGTGTAGTATGTGACATATCAATTTTATTGATTTTATTGGATTAAAAATATTTTGAGGGCAAACATTACATCTTCATCTTTTCTTACCCTTAGACCCAACTGAAAACCTTATACATAATAGATACTTTAAAAATGTTAAAATGAATTCTATTACATGGGTAATGTGTAAGTACAGAGTTGCTTTAGTTCATAAACTATATTTGTCTGTGCCAAATAGAAGCTATGGGAAAATTTTCTATCCTCTATAATTGGACATGTCTGATCCATAGTAGAAATTATGCATGGAACATCAGTTGTCATTAGGTAACAAATCCAAATGCAGCCTGCTCTTCCACACACCACTGTATCTGGACTTTTGGGGCTTCTTTGTTATTGCTGTCCATGGTGGATTAGCTAATTCAAACAAGGCCCACATCATTCCTATACCTAATCAGGAGAGGAAAAGATAAGATCAATTAGGATTAAGGAAAATAAGAATATACTTCCTTAATGGTGTTCTAGAGAGGGAACCTTGAAAAGCTGAAGGTGTAATATGAAAACCTCAGCAATTCTTGGTTCTCATTTTTAGGACATCGATTTACTGCATATTAATTATAGCTTTCTCCTTTGCAAAATACTGAGTGTATTGGATAATCCTGCTCCAGTAGTAATTAGATTGTACTTATAATTTCATCTTAATTAGATGTTTTTAAGTAAACGAATAAGAAGAATTGCTCTATTCAGTAGGACACTTTAGCTATTGTTATATCAGATAGAATTTTGTAGTGAAGGATGCCTTTGTGTATTGAGGGCCCTAGGAAGAGAATAGGAAGAAAGCAGTGGTCTGGGAATAGTGTTCATAAAGTGACAAAAAACAAGTATTTTTCCAATTCATATATACTAACTGTATGTTTCACTTCATGTATGCATATATGCAGAACACACAACTGTGCTCTCACTGTAGATATATAGAGTAGAGATAGATACAGATATAGATTGCATGGAAAATGGTCTAGATTCACAAGGTTTAATTTTGTTTTCCAATTTTACATATTCATCTTTTATTAACTGAATGGAATTTGACAGTGTTTTCTTGAGTTATGGTAGTGCTGATATATTACTTAGGACTCTGTGAATATAATAAGAAATGTTATATTTAATTCTTTATAATTTGGGTGTATGATTAAAATTCATGTAATTCCCCACAATCTAATATCTATTATTTTATAGAAATAAATTTGGAATATATATAATCTAAAGTGAGTAGAAATATAAAAAAGAACATGATATTCAGCATATACAAGCTCATTTTTAATCCTAAGAATATTTTTGCACTCAACTATAATTTTTTTCTAGGTTATCTGACAGAGCAGAGTTTATAAATTTCAAATATGAGCTGAACCAACTAAGTATTGTAAGTGAGAAGTGAATCAACTTAAATGAGATGAAATTGAAAAAGTGTCTGGACACTTAGTTAACTTAATAAGCAGATCTTCAGTAGCGGAAATGTGTGCTTTCAAGAGGAAAAAAATTGTGTAAAAAATAGAAAGCGTATTTTTCTTCCTTTTTTTTTTTAAAGATTTAATTTTATTTATTTTTGGTTGCGTTGGGTCTTCATTGCTGTGCGCAGGCTTTCTCTAGTTGTGGCGAGTGGGGGGCTGTTCTTCGTTGTGGTGCACGGGCTTCTCTTTGTGATGGCTTCTCTTGTTGCAGAGCGTGGGCTCTAGGCACACGGGTTTCAGTAGTTGCGGCACGTGGGCTCAGTAGTTGTGGCACATGGACTCTAGAGTGCAGGCTCAGTAGTTGTGACACACGGGCTTAGTTTCTCTGTGACATGTGGGATCTTCCCAGACCAGGGATCAAACCCATGTCCCCTGCATTGGCAGGCAGATTCTTATCCACTGCGCCTCCAGGGAAGTACCGCATATTTTTCTTAATTAATGCATTCCCCCAAATTAAATACTGTAATCTAAATATGATACAAGACCCTTCACAAATACACAGATATTTGTTGAGCATTTACTGGGTACAAGGCACTGTGCTAAGCACAGTCTATGGAACTGGTCTGAAAAAGCTGGAGCAATACTGAGATCACTTCAGTCATTTTGTGTATAGTCATTCTTTCCATCTTTAAAGATGAGTTTATAGCTTTTGAAAATCTAGCTTGTATGTTGAAGGCAATCCAGGCTCCTCCCCAGTTTACTGCCACCCATGCCATCTTTTGGGATTTTTCCCTGTTCTCTTATCATCCCATTCAAGCAAGTTTCCCTGTTCTCTTATTGTCCCATTCAAGCAAGTTTTCCCCTGACCTAGGCTTCTATTTATTTTACTCCAGGTTCCTGGTCATCTCCCACTTGGCTCTGAAGAGCTTCTCTGCTCACTTGTACCTAAATAAACTTGTCAGAAAAGGAAAGGAGGATGTAAAAATTATGTTCTAAAAGGAACTGTAACTAGAATGTATCTCCATCAAGGCCCAGAAGTGCCCCAATAAATACCTGTTGAATGAAAAAAGAAAAGAAAAGAAAATCTAGCTTGTTTTTATATTTTTATAAACTCATATTTTATACTAACTTTATTTTAATCTATTTTTGATGTGTTGAAGTTACAGTACAACTATCAGAGACTCTAATACATGCTACGTTTTCTAATCACTTTTCCAATCATAGTTGACATACTGTTAAGCAAATTTTAAAAAGGTTTGAACAGACACTTCAAAAAAGAATATATGTGAGAAGATATTCAACTCCATTAGTTATCAGGGAAATGCAAAGGAAAACCATCACTACACACTCACTAGAATGGCTGAAATTAAAGTGACCATGCCAAGTGTTGGCAAGAATGTGGAACAACTAAAACTCTCATATATTGCTAGCAGCATTGTGAAATCATACAACCACTTTGGAAAACAATTTGATTGTTTTTTATAAAATTAAAGATACACTTACTATATAATCTGGCTATTTTCCTCCTAGGTTTTCTTCCAAAAGAAAGGGAAGCATATGTCCACACAAAGATTTGTACATGAATGTTCATACTAGTTTTATTCATAATAGGCCAAAACTGGAAACGGCCCAGATTCCTTCAATGTGTGGATTGTTAAAGAAACCGTAACACATCCATATAATGTAATGCTACTTTGCAAGAAAAAGAAAAGAACTACTGATACATACTGCAACATGCATGGATCTCTAAAACACTATGATGAACAAAAGAAACCAGATACAAAAGAGAGTATAGAGTATGATTCCATTCATATGAAACTCTAGATACGGCAAATCTAACCTATAATGACAGAAAGTACTGTTTTCCTGGGACTGATGGTGGAAATTAACTACAAAGTGGCACAAGAGAATTCTTTTTGGGTGATAGAAATATTGCATAACTGGTTTGGAATTGTGTTTGCAAGGGTGTGTATATTTTTCAAAACCCACTGAACTGTGCACTTAAAATGGATGTTTTTTGTTGTATATACATTATTCCTCAATGAAGTTTATTTTAAAATGAAAAAAAAATACCATTATTAAATATGCCCATTTAGGAGAATGAATGTTTTAAATAAATTGCCTCTAACACAACTGAATTAATTCCTTAAATTAATCTAGGTAGGGTGACCATATAATTTATTATCTAAACAAAAACACTTTCAGGAGTGACAGGAGGATGCCTCCAGAATAACAGGCATAAACCAAGACTGTTCCAGGAAAAATGGGACACATGGTCACTATAAATACAGGTAATTTTGATAATGTGACTAGGTGTCAGTGACATGGTGTCATATACTCATTATAAAGTTTCTCTTCCTTCCATCCTCTTTTGTTCCTTAATCTTACATGCCTCCTAGTCTACCTATTATTCTCTCTTCCTAGGCCATCTTTATGTCATGACAAATAACATATTTTGATAATTTTCACTGAAATACGAAACTGCTATTTTGTCCTTAAACAATTATAAACAGTGCTTCTTTACACATATTCAAATTAGTGCACATTTAGGTTACTTGTGAGATGAGTATTGCAGTTAATTAGATAGAATAGTAACCACAAGGCTAAAAGTATAAAGTAATATGCTGCTTAAACATAATATGACACTCTTTGAATTTCATATCATTTACCTTGATTTTAGCTTAGAAGTGTATAGTTAGCCCATCTTTGATGAGATATTTGAATGTTTATAAAACTCATCTAGAAGATAATGTGTTTTCTGACCTTTCTAAATGTGCAAAGTCATAATTACAAGGAACAAGATTTTTATATTGTTTTCACCACATAAATTAGTTTTATGAAATAATTCATGTGAAAAACATTATTTGTTTCTATGGCCATTAGCCCTTTCCACCTCATTCCTGAACTTATTCAAGAAAAGGTTGGAAAACCACATGTCAGGGGTAGTTGGAGTGATTACTGCTTCTCAAGACAAGTTGGCTAGCTGACCTCTTAGGTCCCTTGTAACTTTCAGTTCTATAATTCTTTTAGAGAGGAGAAAGAGAGGCAGCTGGGCAAAGCAGAGATGTAAAAGATTACTAACCAGCAGCCTAAAATATTGTGTCTTCATTTATATACAACCTGAATACAAATGCAATTCAATGCATATTTTCAGTCATGTCATACATGTAAAATTTTATTTACAAGAAGAATATTAAGTATTAAATAAGAAGTCATACAATACTTGGGGTATTACACACTTTTGGAGATTCCATGTCTATCTTAATGTAAACTTTGACCCCCTTTAGTTGATAAAAGAAAATCGTTTCTGCTTTTTAGGGAATACATGTGATTTATCTCTAAGATTTCTTTCAACTATGATTTGTGTCATTATTAATGTTTTATTTTAATGAAAGCTTAGAGGTTCTTTTCTATACAATCTAAGGACAATTAGGACACAGAAGTTTGAAAAGTATAGTGACTTATAACTGAATTAATATATTTAGCAATACTCTCATTTATCTTATTTTTTACCAGTACAGATGAAAAATAAAGCAAAAAATAAATATCTGCCTTCTAATTTTTTCCTACTTTGAGTAATCTGGGAAAACAGTGAATTAATTAATTTCTGAATTATGAACTCACTTCTGTTTTATCTAAGTCCCAAAATCACATATTTGTGAGTTGATTTCTGAACAGTAGGAAATTATTGATATTGCCATGTTATGTTATTTGTTATAGCGATATACAGCATCTTACAATTTAGATGACATTCCTCTCCATAATGGAATATTTTTGAAACCTTGTTAGTTATAGCAGTAACTCAAATATTATATCACCAGTGTAAGATATGGTTACTCACACAATTTCTATGGGAACAAAATGCATGGTTAGTATTTTTTTAATCTCTATGGAAATTTCCTCCAAACTGTTCCCCACACAATGTAGCATTCTTAGAAAGAAGCTAAAAATCAGGTTCCCTGCATGTGTAGACTTCAACAAAATAAGCATGACAGGAGGAGAAAAAGTGCTTTCCCCCGTTAAACCCAGGAGTACAGAAAATAGCTGAAGTTTGATCTAACATAATATCTTTTCTTTTTAAGCCGCAGATATAAAACAACATTGTCATATGCAAAAGAAATAGTAAGTTTGTATTTTTTAAAATGCATGGCAGGCACACAACTATAACCTCTGCTACCATGAACTAAGTATTTTTTTTCCACATTCTCATAGAACAGCACTGTTCCGTATGGAGTAAGTCATTATTTCCTAAAGCATCAAAGTATCAGACAACTCTCTATGTACCCATTAGTATAGGAACATAAATGTATCTGGCTAGGTTTTCCTCTCAACTAATCTTAAAATAGACTGAAAATGCAGGGGCAAATGAAAAGAAATTACAAAACAATTTAATCATTAAATTAATGGAAAAAATAATGTTTGAATAGCATTAGCTACCTAAGCAGACTACAATTGGTGATAACGAATTTGCACTAGGAAAAACTGAATTAATACATTCATTTAAAACACTTTTCTAAGACAATGTTGCCTAGAGGTTGTTTCTTCTTCTTCTTTTTTTTTTTTTTGTTAACATGAAAGAATGAACCTATGAGTGTGTCCAGAACTTTGAAGGATCTGAGATTTTATTCTACTTACAAGCTAATGAGTTATCCTACCACAGTTTTATAGAGGCTGGCTGGCAGGAAACTTGAGAATTCTGGATCACAAAAATAGGAACTTTATTACTCATGGTAACAGCATTAACCAGAGTGCCCGTACCTGTGCCACTTCTCTAAGCCTCAATTTACATAGAGTGATGTTAAGAGGGCCAGGTGACAACTGTGCATGAAATGGTTTACATTACAGGAAAGGAAAGGAACCCTGAGCTTAGGGAACTTGAACCTTTAGAATGGTCAGTAAGCCTGTCTGATCTTTGCCCTGGGTGAAGACACTATCTTTATCATATTCAACAGTAAACAAAATTTCTCTGTGCTCTGGGGGGAGATATTGTTTCTATCTTCTAAAGCAATTCACTATACAAACATTTTTGAACAAATAGTCTGGAAGAAGGGCAAACAATGCTACTCCTTGCAAGACTTGCAGAAATGTGAGAGACCCATGGAGAATTGTTTCTTACTGGTGTGTATCTTTTAGCTAACACTAATGAGAATAGGAAAATGTTGGATGAAAGAAATCATTAGAAACTTGATTCAAAAGGGTATTTTGACATTTTGCAATTTGAGATTATTTTCTTTTCATATAAGTATTTGAGAAGGATTTTCAAAAAGTTTCACTTTTGTAGCCAGGAAGTTTTTTACTAGCCTATGATCCAAAGACAAACCCAAAAGAAAATAGGTGAGAAACGATGTCAAAGAAGAGCTACTCTGTCAGAAAGGGAGCATGTCTAATCAAAGAGAATTGCTCTTCAGCTCTATATTCATTATTCTGTATACACTGTCACTAAGGTCTATGAAATAGTTAACAAGGTCTATTCGTGGCTTTGGAGGTTGCCCTATAATGTTGAAAGCCCAGATGTATAAACAATACAACCAGTTCCTAAGAATGATTTTCAAATTATGGCATTTAGAGTACGTTGAAGTACATTATGAATGTTAAACCCATGTCCCAAAGTCATGTCCCTAAGATACTATTATTCCCTAGGTCAATGTGATTGAAAATATAAGTGAATGATGAATATATTCTTTCTTCTAGGCATGAATCAAATTTAGTATATGTCATTTGGTTTGTGGTAAAGGCCAGTAGCTGTCTATGAATGATGTATTGCTTTGTTACTGTTGATATTCAATGCTTTGTCAAAGGTATAATTTTACCACATTAAGATGATGTTGGTTGTAGTTGGTTCACATTATTATTTATTTTTCTTACTATTTAGTGGCAATCTCACTACCTCCATAATTATTATCTCTTTGCACTACATACTCTTTTGCTGTAGTGAAGGAGGATTTGAAAAATTATCTTGATGAAACTGATTTAGAAAGCATATTTAACATATAGTATGTTGATGTGTTAGAAAGAAACATTTGAGCAATAATGATTATTTTGTCACCATGAAATTGGTTAGAAGATAATTCATCATGTGTGATTTCTAAAACACATGCCATCTCTCTCAGTTTCATGATCTACTTCTTTGTCTGTTAGTGTAACGTTAAATATTTTCCTACCCAAGTAGTATATGTATTGTTAAAGGACTTAAACTCTAGGTAATAATCAAACACTGTTCAGTGTATATACACAGTTTGTAGTACACTGGTTTATTTATTTTGGGTTCTAGATATTTTAGTAACTACCAAAGTGTCAAGAAGAACATAAGTACTATAACTGAGGTAATAATAAAATGTTACAGGAATATAGAAAAAGAAGATACTGATTTTAAGTGACAGAAAGCTTCATAGAAGTGGTGATATTTTAGCTGAATCTTGAATATTGAGTAATTTTTGTATCATTGAATACTGGGCATATGAATGGATAAAAAATCATAATGGCCATAACATAGATTACATACAGGGATATAGTAGAAAATGAGACTGGAAAGTTTGTTGGATCAGGACACATTGAATGCTTTGCTAAAGAGTGTGGATCTATTTTCCTATGTAGTGGAGAAACTCAAAATAGTTCTGAGCTGAGTAGTGGCATAAATTTACCTATGGAAATAACTCTAGCAAAAATAATGAAGAAAAGAAAAACAATTAGGAGTTTGGTAACACTTTGGGCAAGAGTTAATAAAGACATGAAGTATGGCCATAGATAGGAAGGAAAAGACAGATATAAAAGACATTGTGAAAGCAGGATTATAAGGTCTCAAAACTGTTTGAATGTGAAGTGAAAGAAAGGAATGAGTTAAAATTGTCTATGAGGTGGGCTTCCCTGGTGGCACAGTGGTTGAGAATCTGCCTGCCAATGCAGGGGACACGGGTTCGAGCCCTGGTCTGGGAAGATCCCACATGCCGCGGAGCAACTAGGCCCGTGAGCCACAATTACTGAGCCTGCGCGTCTGGAGCCTGTGCTCTGCAACAAGAGAGGCCGCGATAATGAGAGGCCCACGCACCGCGATGAAGAGTGGCCCCCACTTGCCGCAACTAGAGAAAGCCCTCGCACAGAAAACAAAGACCCAACACAGCCATAAATAAATAAATTAATTAAAAAAAATTGTCTATGAGGTTTCTAATATAAGTGATTTTAAAGGTGAGAACCAATTAATAAGGATTTGGAACATAGGAGAAGGAACAGGTTTGGTGACTCAGGTACGTTTGGTATTAGAAATGTCAGGTTTAAGATCCTCGTGGGATATTTGCATGGAGACACATGCCAAGCCATATGTTTAAAATGAGTCTGGAGTCTGAAGAAGGCAGCAGTGCCAGAATTATAGATGTGGTAGTCAACAACCTGTATGTGATAATTCAAATCATCTGGGGAAAGTGTAGCATGGAAAGAGACAAAGCACGAAAGAATACTTACAGTTAAAAGATGCAGAGGGGCAAGTTTTACAAGCAACAAATCAGGAGAGTGCAACGTTATGACAGGCAAGGAAAGAGAGTTTTGAAAATGAGATGGTGTTTACAATGGTGTTGGTGAACAATGTCAAATGCCCAGTGAGGATTAAGAAGAAGCATTTGAATTTGAAAGTTAGGAGATGACCAATTGCCTACACAAAACCCCACTTTCATTTAGAACAGAAACTAGATTATCAGGAACAAATGAAATGCCTGTTAGAAAATGAAGACAGTAATTATAGATTACACTTTTTAAAGTTTTGCCTGTGAAGGAAGGGAAGATGTAACACCATAGTATAATCAGAAAACAAGATTTAGTGGGGGTTTTTTTTGTTTTTATTTTTCAGGAGATTTGAGTTTGCTTATAAAACTTTTAACTAAATAGGCTGACTACAAAATAGGTTAGACTATCACAAGTAATTACTTATTGAAATACCTTCCCAAATTAAAGTGCAATGATTACATCACATGCTTAAAAATTTAACGGAAGACTGGAATTACTTTCCAAAGAATCATGTCAGAGAACGTGAATTAATTGTAGGAACTGATTCATGAATAGTTGTCTTATTAGAGCAAATGAATCAGCAATGTTTAGCTTTAAGATTCTGTCCCCTAATTTTTTATAATATCTTCATCTTTCATTAGCAAATATTCCATTAATATATAATTCTATTCATATTTAACCCATAACCAGACAGAAAGTCTTATTCATGTCTGGGGACCAAAGAAAGATGAAAATTTGCAATCTATATCTTCCTAACAGAGATATAATTTCAAATAACTTTAAAGCATATTGTTCAGAAGTATTTACTAGGAGGAAATAATAGTAACTCTAGGCTGTACAATTTTATGTTCTTATTAGAATACCTGCATTATTACTGCCTTTTGGGCTATTTTAAAACCAGACATTTTATTGTTTTCACTGGGCCTTTCTTCTTTGTTAAAATCTACCTTCAACTTGGTTTCTTAGTAAAATTTACCAATATCAGTAGGGCAGATAAGAGATATGTATCAAGTAATTGCAAAAGAGAATCAGTGCACTAATGAAAATATATTATGGAAGATTCATATGAAACTGAATTGTTTGAGTTTCAAAAATAGAAATTAAAACATTCTACTCTAAATTAGAAAAATAGTCTTGATTTCAGAGTTCCAAATAAAAATTATCCATTGTACACATGTTGCCAAAATCTGGTGATTCTCCCATATTTCTGGTATTATCACTTTCTATTCTTCATTATGTATTCTCGTCTCAGTGAATTACACACCACCGATTCACTTGCCTTATCTACATACCTAGGAATCATCCTTGACTGCCACTCTTCTCTACATCTATTCAGTCACTAAACCTGTCAATTATATAGTTATTCAATATTAAATAGTTCAGACCACCATAGACTGCCACCTGGATTACTTCAGTTTACTAACTCACTTTCCCATCTCTGATCACATCATTCTGTAGCTTAATATCAATGTTTCCTCATTGTTGCTTTGATCACTCTCTTTTTCCCACTCCATACTCTCTAGCTTATATCTTCAGACATACAGAACAATCAGTTCCTCCCTCTTTATCTAATTTCCTTTCTTAAACATTTATACAAGTTAGAAAATGTGACTTGAATACACTTCCCACTTTCACCTAAATCCATCTTCCCTTCATGTAGCTAACACCTTCCCAAATTGAGCATCATTTTTTCTATGAATATTTCCCTCGCTATCTCTCTCCCAAGGTTTGGTTAGATATCCCTTCAAAGTTTTCTCTTAGTACCCTGGATTTATTATTATATGATTTAACACTGAACTATTACTATTTATTTATTTGTCCATATCTTCCACTAGAATGTGAGCTTCATGAAGACTGTAACTAGTGTCTACCTTGATAGATGCTCATTCATGCATTTCTTATTGCAGTAAAAAACAAATAGCATGATATCAACCCTTTAAAAAATTTTAAGTGTACAGTACAGAATTGATAACTGAAAGTTCAAAGTTGTACAGCAGATCTTTTAGAAGTTTCCATCTTGCATAACTGAAACTTTATACCCATTTCTCACTTCCCCTAGCTCCTGGCAACCACCCTTCTTCTCTCTGCTTCTAAGAGTTTGACTACATGTCTCATGTAAGTGGAATAATGCAGGTTTTGCCCTTCTGTGACTAACTTAATTCACTTACCACAATTTCCTCAGGTTTCATCCATGTTGTCACATATGACAGGATTTCCATCTTTTTTAAGACTGAATAATATTATGTTGTATGTATATACCACATTTTCTTTATCCATTCACCTGTTTGTGAATTTTTTTTAATTTTATTTTTTTTAACATATAGTTGATTTACAATGTTGTGTTAGTTTCAGGTGTACAGCAAAGTGATTCAGTTATATATATATATGTATTCTTTTTCAGATTCTTTTCCATTATAGGTTATTACAAGATACTGAATACAGTTCCTTGTGCTATATTTTACATATAGTCGTGTGCATATGTTAATCCCAAACTCTTAATTTTCCCTCCCCGACCTTTCCCCCTTTGGTAACCATAAGTTTGTTTGCTATGTCTGTGGGTCTATTTCTGTTTTGTATATAAGTTCATTTGCATCATTTTTTAAAAAATACCACATACAAGCCATATGATATAATATTTGTCTTTCTCTGTCTGGCTTATTTCACTTAGTATGATAGTCTTCAGGTCCATCTATGTTGCTGCAAATGGCATTATTTCATTCTTTTTAATGGCTGAGTAATATTCCATTGTACCACATCTTCTTTATCCATTTATCTATTGATGGACATTTAGGTAGCTTCCATTTCTTGACTTGTTCATGGATATTTAAGTTGCTTCCACAACTTGGCTATTGTGAATGATACCACAATGAACATGGGAGTGCAAATATCTCTTCAAGATACTGATTTCAATTATTTCGGATAAGTACCCAGGAGCCAGATTGCTGTATCATATAGTAGTTATATTTTTAATTTTTTGAGAAATTGCTATACTGTTTTTCATAACAGCTTAACCATTTTACATTGCCAGCAGTAGTGCACAAAGGTTTCTATACCCATACATTCTCACCAATGTTTGTTATTTATTTATTTTGATAATGACTATCCTAACAGGTGATATTTCACTGTGCCTCTGATTTGCATTTCTCTGATGATTAGTGATGTTGTGTGTCTTTTTATGTACATGTTGGCCATTTGTATGTTTTCTCTGGAAAAATGTCTATTCAAGATTTCTGCCCATTTTTAAATCTGTTTATTTGGTTTTTTCCAATTGAGTTGTAGAAGCTCCTTATATATTTTGGATATTGATCTCTTGTCAGGTATATGGTTACCAAACTTTTTTTCCCATTCAGTATGTTGACTTTTCATTTGTTTGATTGTTTTCTTTGTTGTGCAGAAACTTTTTGCTTGAAGTCCCACTTGTCTATTTTTACTACTGTTTTCTATGCTTTTGGTGTTATATTCAACAAATTATCATCAAGATCAATGTCATGAAGCTTTCTCCTATGTTTTCCTCTAGGAGTTTTACAATAACAGGTTTTACATTTAAGTCTGTAATCCATTTTGTGTTAATTTTTGTCTATGACGTAAGATAAATGTGCAAGTTTATTCTTTTGCGTATGGCTATCAAGTTTTCCCAGAACCATCTGTTAAAGAGACTATCCCTTCCCCATTGTGTATTCTTGACACCATGTTGAAAATCATTTTACTGTATATGTGTGGATTTATTTTTGTTCTCTCAATTCTATTCCATTGATCTATATGTCTATCTTTATGCCAGTACCATCCTGTTTTGATTATATTTTGAAATTAAAAAAAATGAGGCTACTAGGTTTGTTCTTCTTTCTCCAGATTGTTTTAGCTATTTGGGGGTTCATTATGGTCCCATATGAACTTATGAATGCCTTTTCTATTTCTGTAAAAATAGTCATTGGGATTTTGATAGAGATTTTAATGAATCTGTATGGATATTTTAATATTATATCTTCAGTCCATGAACATGGGATGTCTTTTTCCTTTAGTTGTGCCTTCTTTCATCAATTTCATAGTTTTCAATGTACAAGTCTTTCACCTCCTTGCTTAGATTTATTTTTAAGTATTTTATTGTATATGATGTTACTGTCTATGGGATTTTTTTTCTTAATTTCCTTTTCAGCTTGTTCATTGATAGTGTATAGAAAGACAAGTAATATTTGTATGTTGATTTTTGTAATCTTCAACTTTACCAAACTTTATTGAATTTTCTTAATTCTAATAGTTTTTTTTTCATATATGGCCTTATGTTGAGATAATTTCCTTCTATTCCTAGTTGTTGAGTTTTTATCATAAAAGAGTATTGAATTTTGTCTAATGCTTTTTTTATGTCTATTGAGACAATCATGTACTTTATTTATTTACTTATTTTTCAACATCTTTATTGGAGTATAATTGCTTTACAATGGTGTGTTAGTTTCTACTTTATAACAAAGTGAATCAGTTATACATATACATATGTTTCCATATCTCTTGCCTCTTGCATCTCCCTCCCTCCCACCCTCCCTATCCCACCCCTCTAGGTGGTCACAAAGCACCGAGCTGATCTCCCTGTGCTATGCGGCTGCTTCCCACTAGCTATCTATTTTACATTTGGTAGTGTATATATGTCCATGCCACTCTCTCACCCTGTCACATCTTACCCCTCCCCCTCCCCATATCCTCAAGTCCATTCTCTAGTAGGTTTGTGTCTATATTCCCGTCTTGCCACTAGGTACTTCATGACTTTTTTTTTTTCCTTAGATTCCATATATATGTGTTAGTATACTGTATTTGTTTTTATCTTTCTGACTTACTTCACTCTGTATGACAGACTATAGGTCCATCCACCTCACTACAAATACCTCCATTTCGTTTCGTTTTATGGCTGAGTAATATTCCATTGTATATATGTGCCACATCTTCTTTATCCATTCATCTGACGATGGACACTTAGGTTGCTTCCATGTCCTGGCTATTGTAAATAGAGCTGCAATGAACATTTTGGTACATGACTCTTTTTGAACTATGGTTTTCTCAGGGTATATCCTAGTAGTGGGATTGCTGGGTCGTATGGTAGTTCTATTTTTAATTTTTTAAGGAACCTCCATACAGTTCTCCATAGTGGCTGTATCAATTTACATTCCCACCAACAGTGCAAGAGTATTCCCTTTTCTCCACACCCTCTCCAGCATTTATTGTTTCTAGATTTTTCGATGATGGCCATTCTGACCGGTGTGAGATGATACCTCATTGTAGTTTAGATTTGCATTTCTCTAATGATTAATGATGTTGAGCATTCTTTCATGTGTCTGTTGGCAATCTGTATATCTTCTTTGGAGAAATGTCTATTTAGGTCTTCTGCCCATTTTTGGATTGGGTTGTTTGTTTTTTTGTTACTGAGCTGCATCAGCTGCTTGTAAATCTTGGAGATTAATCCTTTGTCAGTTGCTTCATTTGCAAATATTTTCTCCCATTCTGAGGGTTGTCCTTTGGTCTTGTTTATGGTTTCCTTTGTTGTGCAAAAGCTTTTAAGTTTCATTAGGTCCCATTTGTTTATTTGTGTTTTTATTTCCATTTCTCTAAGAGGTGGGTCAAAAAGGATCTTGCTGTGATTTATGTCATAGAGTGTTCTGCCAATGTTTTCCTCTAAGAGTTTGATAGTGTCTAGTCTTATAATTAGGTCTTTAATCCATTTTGAGTTTATTTTTGTGTATGGTGTTAGGGAGTGTTCTAATTTCATACTTTTACATGTACCTGTCCAGTTTTCCCAGCACCACTTATTGAAGAGGCTGTCTTTTCTCCACTGTATATGCTTGCCTCCTTTATCAAAGATAAGGTGACCATATGTGCGTGGGTTTATCTCTGGGCTTTCTATCCTGTTCCATTGATCAATGTTTCTGTTTTTGTGCCAGTACCAAACTGTCTTGATTACTGTAGCTTTGTAATATAGACTGAAGTCACGGAGCCTGATTCCTCCAGCTCCGTTTTTCGTTCTCAAGATTGCTTTGGCTATTCGGGGTCTTTTGTGTTTCCATACAAATTGTGAAATTTTTTGTTCTAGTTCTGTGAAAAATGCCAGTGGTAGTTTGATAGGGGTTGCATTGAATCTGTAGGTTTCTATGGGTAGTAGAGTCATTTTCACAATGTTGATTCTTCCAATCCAAGAACATGGTAGATCTCTCCATCTATTTGTATCATCTTTAATTTCTTTCATCAGTGTCTTATAATTTTCTGCATACAGGTCTTTTGTCTCCTTAGGTAGGTTTATTCCTAGATATTTTATTCTTTTTGTTGCAATGGTAAATGGGAGTGTTTTCTTAATTTCATTTTCAGATTTTTCATCATTAGTGTATAGGAATGCAAGAGATTTCTGTGGATTAATTTTGTATCCTGCTACTTTACCAAATTCATTGATTAGCTTTAGTAGTTTTCTGGTAGCATCTTTAGGATTCTCTATGTATAGTATCATGTCAACTGCAAACAGTGACAGCTTTACTTCTTCTTTTCCGATTTGGATTCCTTTTATTTCTTTTTCTTCTCTGATTGCTGTGGCTAACACATCCAAAGCTATGTTCAATAATAGTGGTGAGAGTGGGCATCCTTGTCTTGTTCCTGATCTTAGAGGAAATGTTTTCAGTTTTTCACAGTTGAAAATGATGTTTGCTGTGGGTTTGTCATATATGGCCTTTATTATGTTGAGGAATGTTCCCTCTATGCCTACTTTCTGCAGGGCTTTTATCATAAATGTGTGTTGAATTTTGTTGAAAGCTTTCTCTGCATCTATTGAGATGATCATATGGTTTTGCTCCTTCAATTTGTTAATATGATGTATCACGTTAATTGATTTGCGTATATTGAAGAATCCTTGCATTCCTGGAATAAACCCCACTTGATCATGGTGTATGATCCTTTTAATGTGCTGTTGGATTCTGTTTGCTAGTATTCTGTTGAGGATTTTTGCATCTATGTTCGTCAGTGATATTGGCCTGTAGTTTTCTTTCTTTTTGACATCTTTGTCTGGTTTTGGTATCAGGGTGATGGTGGCCTCGTAGAATCAGTTGGGGGGTGTTACTCCCTCTGCAATATTTTGGAAGAGTTTGAGAAGGATAAGTGTTAGCTCTTCTCTAAATGTTTGATAGAATTCGCCTGTGAAGCCATCTGATCCTGGGCAAACAAAGTTTGTTGGAAGATTTTTAATCACAGTTTCAATTTCAGTGCTTGTGATTGGTCTGTTCATATCTTCTATTTCTTCCTGGTTCAGTCTCGGCAGGTTGTGCATTTCTAAGAATCTGTCCATTTCTTCCAGGTTGTCCACTTTATTGGCATAGAGTTGCTTGTAGTAATCTCTCATGATCGTTTGTATTTCTGCAGTGTCAGTTGTTACTTCTCCTTTTTCATTTCTAATTCTATTGATTTGAGTCTTCTTTTTTCTCTTGATGAGTCTGGCTAATGGTTTATGAATTTTGTTCATCTTCTCAAAGAACCAGGGTTTAGTTTTATTTATCTTTGCTATTGTCTCCTTCATTTCTTTTACATTTATTTCTGATCTGATCTTTATGATTTCTTTCCTTCTGCTAGCTTTGGGGTTTTTTTTGTTATTCTTTCTCTAATTGCCTTAGGTGCAAGGTTAGGTTGTTTATTCGAGATGTTTCCTGTTTCTTGATGTAGGCTTGTATTGCTATAAACTTCCCTCTTAGAACTGCTTTTGCTGCATCCCATAGGTTATGGGTCATCGTGTCTCCATTGTCATTTGTTTCTAGGTATTTTTTGATTTCCCCTTTGATTTCTTCAGTGATCACTTCGTTATTAAGTAGTGTATTGTGTAGCCTCCATATGTTTGTATTTTTTACAGATCTTTTCCTGTAATTGATATCTAGTCTCATAGGGTTGTGGTCGGAAAAGATACTTGATACGATTTCAATTTTCTTAAATTTACCAAGGCTTGATATGTGACCCAAGATATGATCTATCCTGGAGAGTGTTCCATGAGCACTTGAGAAAAATGTGTATTCTGTTGTTTTTGGGTGGAATGTCCTATAAATATCAATTAAGTCCATCTTATTTAATGTATCATTTAAAGCTTGTGTTTCCTTATTTATTTTCATTTTGGATGATCTGTCCATTGGTGAAAGTGGGGTGTTAAAGTGCCCTATTATGATTGTGTTACTGTTGATTTCCCCTTTTATGGCTGTTAGTATTTGCCTTATGTATTGAGGTGCTCCTATGTTGGGTGCATAAATATTTACAATTTTTATACCTTCTTCATGGATTGATCCCTTGATCATTATATAGTGTCCTACTTTGTTTCTTGTAATAGTCTTTATTTTAGAGTCTATTTTGTCTGATATGAGAATTGATACTCCAGCTTTCTTTTGATTTCCATTTGCATGGAATATCTTTTTCGATCCCCTCACTTTCAGTCTGTATGTGTCCCTAGGTCTGAAGTGGGTCTGTTGTAGACAGCATATATACGGGTCTTGTTTTTGTATCCATTCAGCCAGTCTGTGTCTTTTGGTGGGAGTATTTAATCCATTTACATTTAAGGTAATTATCGATATGTATGTTCCTATTCCCATTTTCTTAAATGTTTTGGGTTTGTTAGTGTAGGTGTTTTCCTTCTCTTGTGTTTCTTGCCTAGAGAAGTTCCTTTAGCATTTGTTGTAAAGCTGGTTTGGTGGTGTTGAACTCTCTCAGCTTTTGCTTGTCTGTAAAAGTTTTAAAGTCTCCTTCAAATCTGCATGAGGTCCTTGCTGGATAGAGTAATCTTGGTTGTAGGTTTTTCACCTTCATCACTTTAAGTATGTCCTGCCACTCCCTTCTGGCTTGCAGAGTTTCTGCTGAAAGATCAGCTGTTAACCTTATGGGGATTCCCTTGTGTGTTATTTGTTGTTTTTCCCTTGCTGCTTTTAATATGTTTTCTTTATATTTAATTTTTGATAGTTTGATTAGTATGTGTCTTGGCGTGTTTCTCCTTGGATTCATCCTGTATGGAACTCTCTGTGCTTCCAGGACTTGATTAACTATTTCCTTTCCCATATTAGGGAAGTTTTCATCTATAATCTCTTCAAATATTTTCTCAGTCCCTTTCTTTTTCTCTTCTTCTTCTGGGACCCCTATAATTCGAATGTTGGTGCCTTTCATGTTGTCCCAGAGGTCCCTGAGACTGTCCTCATTTCTTTTCATTCTTTTTTCTGTATTCTGTTCTGCAGTAGTTATTTCCACTATTTTATCTTCCAGGTCACTTACCCGTTCTTCTGCCTCAGTTATTTTGCTATTGATCCCTTCTAGAGTATTTTTAATTTCATTTACTGTGTTTTTCATCATTGCTTGGTTCCTCTTTAGTTCTTCTATGTCCTTGTTAAATGTTTCTTGCATTTTCTCTATTCTATTTCCAAGATTTTGGATCATCTTTACTCTCATTATTCTGAATTCTTTTTCTGGTAGACAGCCTATTTCCTCTTTATTTGTTAGGTCTGGTGTGTTTTGACCCTGCTCCTTCATCTGCTGTGTGTTTTTCTTTCTTCTCATTTTGCTTATCTTACTGTGTTTGGGGTCTCCTTTTCATGGGCTGCAGGTTCATAGTTTCCGTTGTTTTTGGTATATGTCCCCAGTGGCTAAGGTTGGTTCAGTGGGTTGTGTAGGCTTCCTGGTGGAGGGGACTAGTGCCTGTGTTCTGATGGATGAGGCTGGATCTTGTCTTTCTGGTGGGCACGTCCACGTCTGGTGGTGTGTTTTGGGGTTTCTGTGGCCTTATGATTTTAGGCAGCCTCTCTGCTAATGGATGTGGCTGTGTTCCTGTCTTGCTAGTTGTTTGGCATAGGGTGTCCAGCACTGTAGCTTGCTGGTCGTTGAGTGAAGCTGGGTCTTGTGTTGAGATGGAGATCTCTGAGAGATTTTCGCCATATTACGTGGAGCTGGGAGGTCTCTTGTGGACCACTGTCCTGAAGTTGGCTCTCTCACCTCAGAGGCACAGCCTTGATGCCTGGCTGGAGCACCAAGAGCCTTTCATCCACACGGCTCAGAATAAAAGGGAGAAAAAATAGAAAGAAAGAAAGAAAGAGGGTAAAATAAAATAAAATAAAGCTATTATAATAAAAAATAAGAAAAAAAATTAGGAAAACATTTTTTAAGAAAATTTTTTAATATAAATTTATTAGTTTTTTAAAATAAAAAAAGAAAAAAATATTAAGACAAATTTTTTTAAAATAAAAAATAAGGAAAAATTATTAAGAAAAAATTTATTAAGAAAAGAAAATTTTTAAGTAAAAAAAAAGAAAAAACAAGAAAAAAACGGACGGACCAAACCCTAGGACAAATGGCGAAAACAAAGCTATACAGACAAAATCTCACCCAGAAGCATACACATATACACTCACAAAAAAAGGAAAAGGGGAAAAATTAATATATCTTGCTCCCAAAGTCCACCTCCTGAATTTGGGATGATTCGTTGTCTATTCAGGTAATCCACAGATGCAGGTACATCAAATTGTTTGTGGAGCTTTAATCCGCTGCTCCTGAGGCTCCTGGGAGAGATTTCCCTTTCACTTCTTTGTTCGTACAGCTCCCGGGTTTCAGCTTTGGATTTGGACCCGCCTATGCGAGTAGGTCGCCTGCGGGCGTCTTTTCTTCACTCACACAGGACGGGGTTAAAGGAGCAGCTGCTTTGGGGGCTCTGGCTCACTCAGGCGTGGGGGAGGGAAGAGTATGGATGCGGGGCGAACCTGCGGTGGTAGAGGCCGATGTGACGTTGCAGCAGCCTGAGGCACGCCATGCGTTCTCCCGGGGAAGTTGTCCCTGGATCACAGGAGCCTGGCAGTGGTGGGCTGCAGAGGCTCCTGGGAGGTGCTGTGTGGATAGTTACCTGTGCTCGCACACAGGCTTCTTAGTGGCGGCAGCAGCAGCCTTAGCGTCTCATGCCCGTCTCTGGGGTCCACGCTGATAGCCACGGCTCGCACCCGTCTCTGTAGCTCGTTTAGGCGGTGCTCTGAATCCCCTCTCCTTTTGGGAGTTCTGACGTCTTCTGCCAGTGTTCAGTGGGTGTTCTGTAGGAGCAGTTCCACGTGTAGATGTATTTCTAATGTATCTGTGGGAAGGAAGGTGATCTCCGTGTCTTACTCTTCCACCATCTTCCTCTCTGTTTCAATCCTGTACTTTTATACTTTGTTGCATTAATGTAGCATATCGTGTTGATAGATTTTTATGAGCTGAAACATCCTTTCATCCCAGGGATATATCCCAGTTGGTCATGGTGTATGATCTTTTTGACGTAATGTTGATTTTGGTTTGCTGGTATGTTGTTGAGGATTTTTGCATCTATGTTCATCAGGGATATTGTCCTGTAGTTTTTTTTTTTCTCATAATGTCTTTCTCTGATTTTGGTATCAAGGTAATATTTATATCATAAAATGAGTTTAGAAGTGTTCTTTTCAATTTTTTGCAAGAGTTTGAGAAGGATTGGTGTTTATTCTTTTTTAAATGTTTAGTAGAATTCACCAGTGAAACCATCTGGTACTGGGATTTTCCTTGTTGGGAGGTTTTGATTACTGATTCAATCTCCTTACTAGTTACAAGTCTGTTCAGATTTTCCATATTACATGATTCAATCTCAATAGATTGTATGTTTTAGGAATTTATCCATTTCTTCTAGGTTATCCAACTTGTTGGCATATAATCATTCCTAGCAGTGTCTTATGATCCATTTCATTTCTGTGGCATCAGTTATAATGTCACCTTTTTTATTTTGTTTATTTAAGTGTTCTCTTTTTTTATTACTCCAGCTAAGGGTTTGTTGATTTTATGTATTTTTTCAATTAAAAACAACTCTTAGTTTCACTGATTTTTCTACTGTTTTTCTATCCTCCATTTCATTTATTTCTTTTGTAACTTTTTTTCCCCTTCCTTCTGTTAATTTTGGGCTTAGTTTGTTCTTCTTTCTCTAGTTTCATGAGGTACAAATTTAGGTTGATTATCTGAAATCTTTCTATTTTTAAATGTTAGCATTTATCAGTATAAACTTCCCTGTTAGTGCCACTTTTGCTGCAGCCCATAAGTTTTGGTATGTTGTGTTTACATCTTTGTTCGTCTCAATATATTTTCTAACTTCCTTGTTGATTTCTTCTTTAACCCATTGGCTGTTTAAGAGTGTGGTGTTCGATTTCCACATATTTGTGAATTTTCAAGTTTTTCTTCTGCTTTTAATGTCTAGATCATTTCACTGTGGTCTGTAAATGTACTTGGTATGAAATCAGTCTTCTTAAATTTGTCAAGACTTATTTTGTGACCTAATGTGATCTATCCTGTAGGATACTTTATGTGCACTTGGGAAGAATGTGTATTCTGCTTCTGTTGAGTGGAATGTTTGTATAGATCTCTTAGGTCCATTTGGTCTATAGTGTTTTCCAAGTCCTCTGTTTCCTTATTTATCTCTGTCTGGATATTCTATTCATTATTGAAAGTGGGGTACTGAAATCTCCTACTATTATTGTATTGCTGTCTGTTTTTTTCCCTTCAGTTCTGTCAATATTTACTTCATATATTTGGGTGCTCTGATGTTGGAGATATATATATATATGTATATATATATATATATATATATATATATATATAATTTTAATGTCTTCTGGATGTGTTGAATCTTTTCTCATTATATAATGTCATTATTGGTCTTTTTTGATAGATTTTGGTATAACATCTATTTTGTCTGATATAAATATGGCTCCTTCTGCTCTCCTTTGTTTAACATCTGTATGGAATATTGCTTTTCATCCTTTCCCTTTTAGCCTATGTGTGCTATTAAATCTCAAGTCTCTTACAGTCAGAATATATCTGTTTCTTGTTTTTTTAGCCACTCAGTCACTCTATTGATTGGGAATTTTATTCCATTTACAATTAAAGTAATTATTGATAGGGGAGGACTTACCATTGTCATTTTATTATTTTCCATTTGTCTTATAGCATTTTTGTCTCTTTTTCTCTCTTGATGTCTTCGTTTGTATTTTGTTGCTTTCTTATAATTACATGTTTTGATTCCTTCATTTTCTTTTGTGTGTTGTCTTTATGTATTTTCTTTGTGGTTACCAAATGGACTTAAAATGAAAAATCTAATAGTTATAAAAATTTACTTTAATCTGATAACTTCAATAGCATACAAAAACTATACACTATGTTAGTAATGTCACAAATTACATCTTTTATACTGTGTTTCCATTAACATTTTTATAGTTATAGTTATTTTTTATAATCTTGTCTTTTAATTTCTCTACCAGAATAAACAGTGATTTACATGCTACTGTTACATTAGTATGGTATCCTGTGTTTATCTATATATTTACCTTTACCAGTGAACTTTATACTTTTATATGCTTTTGTGTTCCTGTTTATCACCCCTTCACTTCAACTCAAAAGACTCACTTTAGCATTTCTTGCAAGGCAAGTCTAGTGGTAATGAACTCTCTCAGCTTTTGTTTACCTGGCAAAGTCTATTTTGCCTTCATTTTTGAAGGCTAATTTTGATGGATATTGTATTCTTTGTTGGCAGTTTTTTTTTTTTTCTTTTGATTCTTTGACTATATCAACTGGCTCCCTTCTAGCTTGCAAGGTTTCTATGGAGAAGTCTGCTGATGGTCTTTGGGTACTCTCTTATACATGAAAAGCTCTTTGATTTTATCTTGATGTTTTCGAAACCCCTCCTTTTGTCAATTTGATTATAATGTGTGTCAGCATGGATTTCTTTGGATAATTTTGGGTTTCTTGAATCTGAATGTTCATTTCCTTCTCTAGATCTGGGAATTTTTTGGCCATTATTTCTTTAAAGTTTCTGCCCCTTTCTCTCTCTTCCTTCCAGGATTTCCATATTACATATATTTGTCTGTTTGCTAGTCACTCATAAGTCCCTTAAGCTTTTTTCTTTCTTTTTCACTCTTTTATTTATTTATTTTTTGTCTTGTCTTCTGATTGGATAATTTCAAATGACCTGTCTTCAATATTGCTGATTCTTTCTTCTGCTTGATCAAGTTTGATGTTGAACCGTTCTTTCAAATCTTTCAGTTTAGTTATTGTATGTTTCAGCTCCAAAACTTGCTATTAAAAAACATTTTACTTTGTTGAAATTCTCAGTTTGTTCATGTATCATTTTCCTGAGCTCATAGAACATCTTTACAATGGTTATTTTAATTCTTTGTTAGGTAATTCATATATTGATACTTACCTTTCTTTAATATGAATTTTTTTGAGATTTATTTTGTTACTTTTGGCCATTTTTACCCATTTCTTTGTGTTCCTTGTAATTTTGTGTTGATATCAATGTACCTGAAAAACAGCCACCTCTCTCAGTCTTTATGGACTGGCTTCATACATGGGAAGCACATCCTCAATGAGCCTGGCTAGAGATTCTGGGAGGCCTTTCAGATCTTTTCTGTGGATTTGTCTTCTTTGGACTTCTGCGTGTAAATTCCTAATTAGAGGGAATTTCTGGTTTCTTTTTTCAGGAGTTTATAATCTCTTGCTCCCTCTGGTGTTTGTCTGTGATACTGCATGTCCTCTGGAGCAGCAGCAGCACACCACCCAATTGTTTTTTCTTTCTATTTTTTTCCCCAGTGGCCCTTTGGCATTGGGAGTATACTGGGTTTTATCATCACTGTGAGACATGCTAGACTGAGACCAGTCCCTCATATAGCCCACTGAAAAGTCTGAATGTTGGACATGTGTTTCAGTCTTCTTTTTCCCTCCCCAGAGAGAAGCCATAGGCTGTGAGTTTTCTCAACTAAGTTGTGCTGAGCCAGGAGAAGGGGCTCTGGCAGTGAGTGGGTAAGACTCCAAACATTCACCTTTATTTTCAGCAGTCTGCAGGCATCTAGAGTATACCATATGTCTTCAGTGTTCTGAAACTGGCAGCAAACAAGCTAGTTCCATGGGCAGCCCTCTAAAAATCCTAAACATTGTATAGATGCTCCAACTCTTTCCCTCCCAAGGGAGAAGCTAGGATTTGGGAGTTTTCACCAATGTGTTCTGTGCCAGCTAGAGGGAAGGACTATGGCCAGTGAGTGCATACTTGTCCATACTTTTGCCTTTGTTCTCAGCAGCTCCCAAACTGGGCCTTTTCCTGTCAGTGTTCAGACAGAGGCAAGACAGAAACTAGTCTTTTGGGAAGCCTCCTTAAAATTCAGAACATTGACACATGGACATATGCTCCAGTTCTCTCCTTCCTTCCCCAGGTAGAAGCTGAGAGATTGGGTATTTCCTTTTAATCATAGGGTACTGTGCCAAGTGGAGGGATTACAGTAGGAGGGTTCCACAAATTCTCCTACAGGCTTCAAGGCAGCTAGTTTCATGCTGAACCAGGGTGATCTCTGGATTCCTCCAGAGGAAATGTGTCCTTTTATTGTAGTTGAATTGTGTCTGTGGGAGGAAAAAGGCTCTGGGAATTCTTATCCCACCACCTTGCTGACATCATCCTCACACATACATGCATTTTCTGAATTTTTAAATTAATGACCATTGTATATACCATTACAAAGACCAACTAAATGTTCTATTATAAGCCTCCAATCCCACCATGCACCAAATCAACCCCCACACTATACACAAAGCTATATTTTTAGAACATAGCTCTGATAATATCACACCCATTAAAAAAGAATCTGAGTGTTTCTTATCGATATTGTACTGAATTCTTCAGCCTGGTAGATAAAAATGTCTGAATTCTGCCCAAAGAATATCTTTCTATCCTCTTTTCCTACTATACTACTCTTATATTCCCAGCCACACCAGATGACTCTAACTACCTTGAATATGCTCTAAAGTTAACTGCCTCTCTTCATTTGTACATATTAATTTTATAGTTTGTGAAGTTCTCTCTTTTTCTGTCTAATTATCTAATCTTCTCACTGCATGGATCATTTCATTTGTCTAATTTCTTTCTACTTTTCTAGGTTCTGCTCAAACCTTTTCCTCTCAGACTTTTGCAGTTATGCTATACTTTATTTAATCTCTTCCTTTCTTTGTATTCCATTGAATTTTAATTGTGATAAAATACATTACATAAAATTTACCATCATAGCAATTTTTAAGTGTACAATTCAGTAGTGTTAATAAAATTCACATTGTTATGCAATGAATCTCCTGACCATTTTTATTTTGCAAAACTAAAACTCTATACACATTAAATAACAACCCTTCATTTCCCCATATTCCCAGGCCCTGGAAACCACCATTCTACTTCCTGTGTTTATGAATTTGACTATTCTATGTAGCTCATACAAGTGAAATCACAGAGTATTTGTCTTTCTGTAACTGTCTTATTTCACTTAGCATAATGTCCTAATGTTCATCCATGTTGTAGCATGTGTCAGAATTTCCTTCCTTTTCAAGGCTAAATAATATTCTGTTGTGCATATAGAAGAAATTTACATATATCTTGTCAAGACCCTGCTTTCAATTATTTGGGGTATATACCCAAAAGTAGAATTGCTGGATTACGAGGTACTTCTATTTTTAAAAAAATTTAAGGAACCACCATACTGTATTCCATAGCGGCTGCAACTTTTACATTCCCAACAATAGTACACAAGGTATCCAATTACTCCACATCTTCATTAACATTTGTTATTTTATCTTTTTTTGATAGTAGACATTATAATGAGTGTGAGGTGGTATCTCACTGTGATTTTAATTTGCATTTGCCTAATAATTAGTGAAACAGCATTTTTCAGGTACTTATTGGCCATTTTTATATCTTGTTTGAAGAAATGTCTATTCAAGACTGTTGCCTATATAATTTTTTTTTTTTTTTTTTTTTTTTTTGAGTTGGAGGAATTCATTATATATTTTGAATGTTAACCCCTTTGCTGATACATGATATCCAAATATTTTTCCTGTTCTATGGGCTGTCTTTTCACTTTGCTGATTGTGTCCTTTGAGGCACTAAAGTTTTTAACTTTTACATAGTCTAAATTATCTATTTTCAGGGGTTGCCTGTGCTTTTAGTCACATGTCCAAAAAACTCATTGCCAAAACCAATGTTGTAAAGATTTCCCCCTATATTTTCTTTTAAGAGTTTTACAGTTTTAGCTTTTATCTTTAGGTCTTCAGCCCATTTTGACTTAATGTTTGTATATGGTGTCAGGTAAAGGTCCAACTTCATTATTTTGGATATGGATATTTTGTTTTCCCAACATCGTTTTTTGAGATTAATGCCTTTTCCCTATTCAATGGTCTTGGCATCCTTGTCAAAAATCATTTGTCCATTTATGCAAGGGTTTACTTTTTGACTCTCTATTCTATTACATTGGTTTGTATGTCTGTCTTTATGCTAGTACCACTATTTTGAATACTGTAGCTTTGTAATAGTTTTGAGATCAGGAAGTATGAGACCTCCAACTTTGTTCTTCTTTTTCAAGATTACATCAGCTATTCAATATACCTTGAGATTCCATATGAATTTCATAATGGATTATTCTATTTCCACAAAAAAATTCCATTAGGATTTTGACAGGGATTGTACTGAATCTGTAGACCACCTTGGGTAGTATGGACATCTTAATGATATTAAGTGTTCCAACTCATGTATACATAGTGTATATTTCCATCTATTTGTGTCTTTTTAATTTTTTAACCAGCATATTATAGTTCTCAGTGTATGAGTCTTTTGCCTTCTTGGTTAAGCTTATTCCTAAGTATTTTATTCTTTTTGATCCCATTGTGAATGAAATTATTTTTTTATTTCCTTTTTGGATTGAGAAGGATTGGTGTTAGTTCTTCTTTAAATATTTGGTAGAACTCACCAATGAAGCCATTTCATCCTGAGATTTTCTTTATTGGGACTTTTTTTAAATTAATGATTCAATATCCTTACTGGTTACATATATATTCAAATTTTCTATTTATTCATAAATTAATCTTTGTAGCTTGTGTGTTTCTAAGAATTTATCCATTTCATCTATGTTATACAACTTGTTGGTGTACAATTGTTCACAGTATTGTCTTACAATCTTTATTATTTTTGTGAAATCAGTTGTAATGTTCCCACTTCCCTATATGATTTAGTTTTTAAATCTTTTCTCTTTTTCTTCTTGGTCAGTACACTTAAAGCTTAACTATGCTCATCTTTTAGAAGAAACAACTCTTGGTATCATTGACTTTCTCTATTGATTTTCTATTCTCTATTTTGTTTAATTCTGCTCCAATCTTTATTATATTTTTCTTCTATGAGCTTTGGGTTTGGTTTGTTCTTTTTCTAGTTTCTAGTTGATGTATAAAGTTAGGACATTGATTTGACATCTTCTTTCTTTTTTTATATTAGCATTTACAGTTGTAAATTTTTCTCTTAGTACGTTGTGTTTTCACTTTTATTTATCTCGGGATATTTTGTACTTTCCCTTGTGAGTTATTCTTTGACCAATTTGTTGTTATAGAAGATGTTGTTTAATTTCCACATATTTGTGAATTTTCCTATTTTCCTTCTCCTACTGATTTCTAATTTCATCCCACTGTGATTAGAAAAGATACTTTATATGATTTCAATCTTTTAAAAATTTATTAAGGCTTGTGTGTAGCTTAATATATGGTTTATTCTGGAGGGTATCCTGTGTGTATTTGAGAAAAATGCATTCTAATATTGTTGGGTGGAGTATTCTATACATATCTATTAGGAAAATTTTGTATATTGTGTTGTTCAAGTCTTCTATTTCCTTATTAATATTCTGTGTGGGTTGTTCTATCTGTTAATGAAAGAGTAGTTGCCTACCATTATTGTAGAATTCTGTATTTCTCCCCTTAATTCTGTTAATGTTTGCTTCATATATCTGCAAGTTCTGTTATTTGTACCACATATATTTATAATTGTCATATCTCCTTCGTGAATTGACCCTTTTCTCATTACATAATGTTCTTTCCCTCTTGTAACAGTTTTTTTGATTAATGTCCATTTTGTCTAATATTAATATAGTCACCCTTGCTCTTTTGTTTGCTATTTGCATGGAATATCTTTTTCCAGTATGTCTCTTTAAACTTATGTGTGCCCTTAGATCTAAAGTGAGTCTCTTGTAAACAGCATATACTTTGGTATTGTTTATTTTTTCATATCCATTCTGCCAATCTTTGTCTTTTGATTGGGGAGTTTAATCCATTTAAATATAACATAATTACTGATAGGAAAGTACTTAATTTTACATTTTGTTATTTGTTTTCTGAATATCTGATAGCTTTTTTGTACCTGATTTCCTTCTTTCCTGGCTTCCTTTGTGTTTATTTGACTTTTTGTATTGACATTTTTTATTCCCTTAATTTGTGTATATTCCATAGATATTTTCTTTGTGGTTACTAGGAGGATTACATAAATCTTTCTAAAGTTTTAAGAATCTAATATAAACTGATAACAATTTGACTTGAATTGCATACAAAACCTCTACTCCTTTACATCTCTGTCACTCTCATTTTATGCTATTGATGTCACAAATTATGTCTTTAATAGTGTGTACCCATTAACATAGATGATTTATAATTATTTTTATCCTTTGCCTTTTAAATGCTATAAAATAATAAATAAAATTATGAATAATATAGCTTAAATTACAATAATATAGCTTTTTATGCCTGTCCACCTATTAACCTTTCCCAGAGTACTTTATATTTTCATATGATTCAAGTTACATCTGCTGTTTCAACTTGAAAGACTCCTTTTAGCATTTCTTTTAGGGCAACATTAATGGTAATGGACAGTTTTACCAACCAAATATCATATTCTCTGTTGAAAATTTTTTCTTTCAGCACGTTAAATGTATCATTTAACAGCCTTCTAGCATATAAGGTTTCTGCCAAGAAAGTCACTAATAACATTATTGAGGACCCCTTGTTTGTGACAAGTCACTTTTTTACTGCTGCTTTCAAGAGTCTCTCTTTGTCTTTGATTTTCAACAGTTTGATTATAATGTGTCTCTGGGTGTGTCTCTTTGGGTTCTCCTACTTGGAGATCATTGAGCTTCTTGTATTTGAATATTCATGTCTTTCCTCAAATTTGGAAGGTTCTCAGCTATTATTTATTTAAATGAGATCTCTGCCCCTTTTGCTCTTTTCCATCTGGGATTCTGAAAATGTGTATTTTGATCTTCTTGATGCTGTCTCACAAGTCCCTTACACTTTATTTACCCTCTTCTTTCTTTTCTTTTTTTTTTTTTGTTTCCTCAGATTGGATAGTTTCAAACAATCTGTCTTCATATGCACTAATTCTTTCTTCTGTCTGTTTGAATCTGGTGTTGATCTCTAGTGAATTTTTCAACTCAGTTACATTCTTCAGCCACAGAATTTTTGTTTGGTTCTTTTTTATAATTTCTACTTCTCTACTGATATTCTCATTTTGTTTATATATCCTTTTCCTGATTTGTCTGTCCATGTTCCCCCTCATTGGGCACATTTAAGATTACTATTTTGAAGTTTTTGTCAAATAAATCTAAGGCTTATTTCTTTTTAGGGTCAGTTTCTGAAAATGTATTTCTCCTTCACATGGGCCATGTTTCCCTGTTTCTTTGTATGTCACCCTTTGTTGACAGTTGGCATTTGAGAAAACAATGACCTCTCTTAGTCTTTGCAGACTTGCTCTATGCAGCAGAAGACCTTCGCTAATCATCTCAGCATGAAGGCTCAAGTTCCTCTCAGCCCTTTACCTGAGGCTGCATCTTCCCTGGGGCCGTGCATATGATTTTAACTCCAACTTTTTATACATAGCTGCTTTTACATGTCTTAATTTCCCTAAGAATCTCATCCTTGCCTCTTCTCAGGGTACATGTTCTATTGTATTCCTCTGTCTGTAATCTCTTGTCTTTAGGTGCCTACAAGTATGCATCCCCCTTGCAATGCTTTTGTATTGTGGTGCCTGACACTTCTTTAAGCAGCCTCCGACCTAATATCCAAACTATGCCAACATTCTATTCTGTGCTCTGACTCACAGGAGACAGAAACCAGTCCCTTGAGCTGTCCCCAGACAAGCCAGAACATTGTAAGCAAGTTTCATTCTTTTCATTCTATCTCAAAAGAGGAACTGGGAATTGTGCAGCTTCCTCCTGAAAGCACTGTGCTGCACAAGAGGCAGTGGGAAGGATGGGTAAAACACTATGAAATTTCCTACTGTTTTCAATATAGATTTTTTTTGGTTAGGCATTTCCTTGGTTGTTCCAAGTTTTTACCTGGTTTCTAAATTCTCATAAAGCTACTTTGGTCCATATTTGTTGTTAATTTGGTGTTTCTGTGGAGAAACAAGGGCCTGGCAACTTCTAGTCTACCATCTTGCAGATATCATGCCCACTGAATTTTGAAACTTTATTGTAACTCTATACAGAATCTGTCTATTTTGGTACTGTAATAAAAATTTCTATGATGAAGAAAATGCAGCTAATGAGCACTTGAAATGTTGCTACCATGTTTAAGGAACTGAATTTTTAATTTTATTTAAATTTAATTAATTACTTTATAATTAAATAACAATTTGTGGCTAGTCATATTGGGCAACATAAGTTTAAATTCTTACCAGGATGACGGCAGGATAGAAAAATCCAGGAACCTTTGGGAAGAGGAATCTTTGGGATTCTTTCATACACCAATATATTGATAATACTTTGTCTTGGGGTCTATGACATCCTCATGAAAAATCACTATTCTATAGAACCACTGTATCTATTGAGACTCTCTTGTGTCCCTTAATAACATTGTAATAAGAAAAAAAAAGCATCGAGAACTCATTGTTATAGAGGGAAAATACCACACATGTTTTTATTACCCATTAACCCTAAGAAAACACTTTGCAATATTACCTCTTTATTGAAAGTTTGTAGAATTATAGAGGTTGGTATATTCAGAAAATAATTTAAATATTTTAAATCCATTTGACTGTCATGCCCTTGCTTTAATATGAACTCAGATTCAAAATAAATGGAGATGAAGTTAGGTCCAACAACTGGATTGGATTTATACTACTCAAAATATTGATGAATATTTCTATCTTCATTTTGTTTTCTTGCTTGCCATTTAACAGAATTTGCATAAATCAAACTTTACTGCTTAAGTGGTATTAATCATATTATATTTTCATGATAGTTTTTAAAGTATAAATCATGGTTACTGCAGTATCTTGTCTGTTATTCATAGCAGTCCAATGAAATAGGTAGTATTGGTGATATTCTCATTTTACAGATGAGCAAATGTGAGTATGGAAAATTAAGTGAACTGCTTAATGAAACAATACGAAGCATTGGAAGAGCTAGGATTCAAACCCAGGTCTGTTGGACTCTAAAACCAATGTTGCCTCTCAATACCATTTATTAAAAATAAATTTATTTATTTTATTTATATATTTTTGGCTGCATTGGGTCCTCGTTGCTGTGAGCGGGCTTTCTCCAGTTGCAGCGAGCAAGGACCACTCTTTGTTGTGGTGTGTGGGCTTCTCATTGTGGTGGCCTCTCTTGTTGCAGAGCATGGGCTCTAGGCACATGGGCCTCAGCAGTTGTGGCACACGACTCTAGAGCACAGGCTCAGTAGTTGGGGCGAATGGGCTTAGTTGCTCTGCAGCACGTGGGATCTTCCCTGACCAGGGCTCGAACCTGTGTCCCCTGAATTGACAGGTGGACTCTTAACCACTGCACCACCAGGGAATCCCCTCAATACCATTTGTATTGATTGAAGACAGTAAAGAATTTTATCTCAAATTCAGACTAGCTTTATTCTAAAGATTTAGAAAGCATCTTGGCTTTTCACATAGGCAAATTGTTTTTAGTTTGTGGATTCATTTACAATTTTACCATGAAATTGTAAAGGAATATTTCTCAATGTATAAATACCAATATAGACAAATTAATTTGATCTTTAAATTCTAATGCAATTTTACCTTCAGATTTTACAATATTTTTATTTCTAAATTGTTTTATATTTACCAAATGGGAAAGATAACAATGATTTCCTTAAATGGACTACTACTAGAAATGTAAATCCAAAGAAACAAAATCATATTACTTGTTTATGGTTGGAAAAAAGCAAACAAGACAAACAAACAAAAAACATAATGAGGAGATCTGTAGAGTAGATTGACAGGAAAAACTGTCATAATATCAGATATAACTTAGAGGGAAATATGCAGATTCTTTTCTTGTTCTCCAGTATAGGTCTCCCCTCTATATATCATTCCCTAAATCTTATTGTGATGCTCAATATATAAAACAGGTGACACTAGAGTGGATTTAGTTGAAGTAAGATATCGGAATCCTAGCACTTCTCTGTCTTCAAACTTCACTACTCTCTTTTTACTGAAAATCCTCTTTGACAAAAGCTATGGCTTTTAAAAAAAATTTTTATTGGAGTATAGTTGATTTATAATGTTGTGTTAGCTTCAGGGATACAGCAAAGTGAATCAGTTATACATTTATATACATCTGCTCTTTTTTTTTTTGATTCATTTTACATATAGGCCATTACAGAGTATTGACTGGAGTTCCCTGTGCTATACAGAAGAGTTTTCTTTTTTTTTTTAAACATCTTTATTGGGGTATAATTGCTTTACAATGTTGTGTTAGTTTCCGCTGTATAACAAAGTGAATCAGCTATATACATACATATATCCCTATATCCCCTCCCTCTTGTGTCTCCCTCCCACCCATCCTATCTCACCCTACTAGGTGGTAACAAAGCACTGAGCTAATCTCCCTGTACTATGCAGCTGCTTCCCACTAGTTATTTTACGTTTGGTAGTGTATATATGTCAATGCCACTCTCTCACTTCGTCCCAGCTTACACTTCCCCCTCCCTGTGTCCTCAAGTCCATTCTCTATGTCTGCGTCTTTACTCCTGTCCTGCCCCTAGGTTCTTCAGAACCACTTTTTTTTTTTTTAGATTCCATATATATGTGTTAGCATACGGCATTTGTTCTTCTACTTCTGACTTTCTTCACTCTGTATGACAGACTCTAGGTCCATCCACCTCAATACAAATAATTCAGTTTCGTTTCTTTTTATGGCTGAGCAATATTCCATTGTATATATGTGCCACATCTTATCCATTCATCTGTCGATGGACACTTAAGTTGCTTGTATATTTTGGAGATTAATCCTTTGTCAATTGCTTCATATGCAAATATTTTCTCCCCTTCTGAGGGTTGTCCTTGCATCTTGTTTATGGTTTCCTTTGATGTGCAAAAGATTTTAAGTTTCATTAGGTCACATTTGTTTATTTTTGTTTTTATTTCCATATCTCTAGGAGGTGGGTCAAAAAGGATCTTGCTGTGATTTATGTCATAGAGTGTTCTGCCTATGCTTTCCTCTAAGAGTTTTATAGTGTTGGGCCTTACATTTAGGTCTTTAATCAATTTTGAGTTTATTTTTGTGTATGGGGTTAGGGAGTGTTCTAATTTCATTCTTTTACATGTAGCTGTCCAGTTTTCCCAGTACCACTTATTGAAGAGGCTGTCATTGCTCCATTGTATATTCTTGCCTCCTTTGTCAAAGATAAGGTGACCATATGTGCCTGGGTTTATCTCTGGGCTTCTATCGTGTTCCATTAATCTATATTTCTGTTTTTTGTGCCAGTACCAAACTGCCTTGATTACTATAGCTTTGTAGTATAGTCTGAAGTCAGGGAGCCTGATTCCTCCAGCTCTGTTTTTCTTTCTCAAGATTGCTTTGGCTCTTCGGGATCTTTTGAGTTTCCATACAGATTGTGAAATTTTTTGTTCTAGTTCTGTGAAAAATGCCATTGGTAGTTTTACAGTGATTGCACTGAATCTGTAGATTGCTTTGGGTAGTATAGTCATTTTCACAATGTTGATTTCTCTTTCAGATTTTTCATCATTAGTGTATAGGAATGCAAGAGATTTCTGAGCATTAATTTTGTATCCTGCTACTTTACCAAATTCATTGAGTAGCACTAGTAGTTTCTGGTAGAGTCTTTAGGATTCTCTATGTTATATGCAAACAGTGACAGCTTTACTTCTGTTCCAATTTGGATTCCTTTTATCTCTTTTTCTTCTCTGATTGCTGAGGCTAAAACTTCCAAGACTATGTTGAATAATAGTGGTGAGAGTGGGCAACCTTGTCTTGTTCCTGATCTTAGTGGAAATGGTTTCAGTTTTTCACCATGGAGAATGATGTTTGCTGTGGGTTTCTAATATATGGCCTTTATTATGTTGAGGTAAGTTCCCTCTATGCCTACTTTCTGGAGGGTTTTTCTCATAAATGGGTGTTAAAATTTGTCTAAAGCTTTTTATGCATCTATTGAGATGATCATATGGTTTTATCCTTCAATTTGTTAACACGGTGTATCACATTGATTGATTTGTGCATATTGAAGAATCCTTGCATTCCTGGGATAAACCCCACTTGATCATGGTGTATGATCCTTTTAGTGTGCTACTGGATTCTGTTTGCAGGTATTTTGTTGAGGATTTTTACATCTTTTGTCATCAATGATATTGGCCTATAGTTTTTTTTTTTTTTTTTTTTTGACATCTATGTCTGGTTTTGTTATCAGGGTGATGGTGGCCTCGTAGAATGAGTTTGGGAGTGTTCCTCCCTCTGCTATATTTTGGAAAAGTTTGAGAAGGTTAGGTGTTAGCTCTTCTCTAAATGTGTGATAGAATTCGCCTGTGAAGCCATCTGGTCCGGGGCTTTTGTTTGTTGGAAGATTTTTAATCACGGTTTCAATTTCAGTGCTAGTGATTGGTCTGTATATATTTTCTCTTTCTTCCTGGTTCAGTCTCAGAAGGTTGTGCTTTTCTAAGAATTTGTCCATTTCTTCCAGGTTGTCCATTTTATTGGCATATAGTTGCTTGTAGTGATCTCTCATAATTCTTTGTATTTCTGCAGTGTCAGTTGTTACTTCTCCTTTTTCATTTCTAATTCTATTTTTTTGAGTCTTCTCCCTTTTTTTCCTGATGAGTCTGCCTAATGATTTATCAATTTTGTTTATCCTCTTAAAGAACCAGCTTTTAGTTTTATTGATCTTTGCTTTTGTTTCCTTCATTTCTTTTTCATTTATTTCTGATCTGATTTTTATGATTTCTTTCCTTCTGCTAACTTTGGGTTTTTGTTGTTGTTGTTGTTGTTGCTCTTGTTCTTTTGCTAATTGCTTTAGGTGTAAGGTTAGGTTGTTTATTTGAGATGTTTCTTGTTTCTTGATTTAGGATTGTATTGCTATAAACTTCCCTCTTAGAACTGCTTTTGTTGCATCCCATAGGTTTTTGGTGGTCGTGTTTTCATTATCATTTGTTTCTAGGTATTTTTTGATTTCCTCTTTGATTTTTTCAGTGGTCTCTTGGTTATTTAGTAGCGTATTCTTTAGCCTCCATGTGTTTGTATTTTTTACAGGTTTTTTTTTCCCTGTAATTGATATCTAGTCTCATAGTGTTTGGTTGGAAAAGATGCGTGATACGATTTCAATTTTCTTAAATTTATCAAGGCTTGATTTGTGACCCAAGATATGATCTATCCTGGAGAATGTTCCTTGAGCACTTAGGAAGAAAGTGTATTCTGTTGTTTTTGGATGGAATGTACTATAAATATCAATTAAGTCCATGTTGTTTAATGTGTCATTCAAAACTTGTGTTTCCTTATTTATTTTCATTTTGGATGATCTGTCCATTGGTGAAAGTGGGGTGTTAATGTCCCCTAGTATGAGTGTGTTACTGTCGATTTCCTCTTTTATGGCTGTTAGCATGTGCCTTATGTATTGAGGTGTTCCTATGTTGGGTGCATATATATTTACAATTGTTATATCTTCTTCTTGGATTGATCCCTTGATCATTATGTAGTGTCCTTCTTTGTCTCTTGCAATAGTCTTTATTTTAAACTCTATTTTGTCTGATATGAGAATTGTTACTCCAGCTTTCTTTTGATTTCCATTTGCATGGAATGCCTTTTTCCATTCCCTCACTTTCAGTCTGTATGCGTCCCTAGGTCTGAAGTGGGTCTCTTGTAGACAGCATATATACAGGTCTTGTTTTTGTATCCATTCAACCAGTCTATGTCTTTTGGATGGAGCATTTAATCCACTTACATTTAACGTAATTATCGATATGTATGTTCCTATTACCATTTTCTTAGTTGTTTTGGGTTTGTTATTGTAGGTCTTTTCATTCTCTTGTGTTTCCTCCCTAGAGAAGTTCCTTTAGCATTTGTTGTAAAGCTGGTGTGCCTGTGCTGAATTCTCGCAACTTTTGCTTGCGTGTAAAGGTTTTAATTTCTCTGTCGCATCTGAATGAGTTCCTTGCTGGGTAGAGTAATCTTGGTTGTAGGTTTTTCCCTTTCATCACTTTAAATATGTCCTGCCACTCCTTTCCGGCTTGCAGAGTTTCTGCTGAAAGATCAGCTCTTAACCTTATAAGGATTCCCTTGTATGTTATTTGCTGTTTTTCCCTTGTTGCTTTTAATATTTTTTCTTTGTATTTAAATTTTGATAGTTTAATATGTTTCTTGGTGTGTTTCTCCTTGGATTTACCCTGTATAGGACTCTGCACTTCCTGTACTTGATTGACTATTTCCTTTCCCATGTTAGGTAAGTTTTCAGGTACAATCTCTTCAAATATTTTCTCAGTCCCCTTTTTGTTTCTATTCTTCTCTGGGACCCCTATAATTCCAATGTTGTTGTGTTTAAATTTGTTCCAGAAATCTCTGAGACTGTCCTCAATTCTTTTCATTCTTTTTTCTTTATTCTGCTCTGCGGTAGTTATTTCCAGTATTTTATCTTCCAGGTCACTTATCCATTCTTCTACCTCAGTTATTCTGCTATTGATTCCTTCTAGAGAATTTTTAGTTTCATTTGTTGTGTTGTTCATCATTGTTTGTTTGCTCTTTATTTCTTCTAGGTCTTTGTTAAATGTTTCTTGTATTTTCCCCATTCTATTTCCAAGATTTTGGATCATCTTTACTATCATTACTCTGAATTCTTTTTCAGGTAGACTGCCTATTTACTTTTCATTTGTTTTTTCTAGTGGGTTTTTATCTTGCTGCTTCATCTGCTGCGTATTTCTCTGTCTTCTCATTTTGCTTAACTTACTGTGTTTGGGGTCTCCTTTTCATAGGCTGCAGGTTTGTAGTTCCCGTTGTTTTGGTGTTTGTCCCTAGTAGGTAGGGCTGGTTCAGTGGGTTGTGTAGGCTTCCTGGTGGAGGGGACTGGTGTCTGTGTTCTGGTTGGTGGGTCTGGATCTTGTCTTTCTGGTGGACAGGACCACATCCAGTGGTGTGTTTTGGGGTGTCTGTGAACTTTTTATGATTTTTCGCAGCCTCTCTGCTAATAGGTGTGCTTGTGTTTCTGTCTTGCTAGTTGTTTGGCATGGGGTGTCCAGCACTGGAGCTTGCTGGTCATTGAGTGGAGCTGGGTCTTTGCATTGAGATGGAGATCTCTGGGAGAGCTTTACCTGTTTGATATTACATTGGGTCCAGAGGTCTCTGATGGTCCAATGTCCTGAACTCGGCTCTCCCACCTTAGAGTCTCAGTCCTTACACCTGGCTGGAGCACCAAGATCCTGTCAGCCACACAGTAAATTTTTAAGGTTGACTAGAGGTCCAGTGAATTTCATTCATGGATCTAAAAGTTATATATTCAGTTGGCAGGAGATATCAGAGATGGTACAATCACAGTCCAAGGTCCAAGTCTGCTGTTCTATGAGAGTCCCTTGGAGATTTGGGCCGGCTGTGCTCAGGCTGAGGCGTGTGCACTGGCAGCAGCCATATTCGGGAGCTCGTTCTCTACAGTAGGTTCTTATTAGTTATCTATTTTATATATAGTAGTGTGCATATGTCAGTACCAATCTCCCAATTTATCCCTCCCCCCAAAATCTAAGGCTTTAAGAAGCACAATTTGAAGTTCTTCTTTTTAAACCACTTCCATAGGATTGCTCTTTTTAAAATATGAATATAGTTATCATATTCATGCTAATTCTGCTTTTTCGAAGTCTCAGTCTATTCAACAACATGTCATTCTGTTCAGACCTTTTTATACTTGGTTATAGTGTCCTAGAAGCTTTCTAATATTGGCAGTTTCTCTCTTAATATTTGGTAGTCAGAAATGAGCAGACTAATTCAAATATCAAGTGTGAAGTGACCTGAACAGAGGTTTGCCACTTCCATTTTTCTTAATTCTACACTTTATTGTTTGAAGTTCCAGGCTGCAATAGCTTTGGGGTAGATCCTCACACTATTGACTCATACTAGGATCTAGATTGATCAAAACTCCAAATATTTTTTCTTAAATAGAAGCTCTTTTTAAAAATAGCAAGTTCTTTATTTTTTACTAGTGGATGCATTTCTGATCTAATTATAACAATGGTAGCAATAGAAATGATGATGACAATAATAATGGCAGTCACATTTACTTAGTTCTTATTATGTGTCAGGTTCTGGACCAAGCATTACACATGTATTATATACTTTGAAATCAATCATAGGAGATATAATTACTAATATTATTCCCACGTTACAGATAACAAAAATGAGGGAGAAAAAGTTAAATAACTTGTTCAAAATCACACAACTAGGAATGGTACAGCTTTGACTAATACCAGTTATGTCTGTCCTTACAGTTCAAGCCCTTCATTGCCAATGTTTAGAGTAGAAATATAAGGGCACATTGAAGTACCATAAACAATGAGGATGAGTTATAAACTAGTAGGAAGCTAGAAAAAAGGAGGTATTACAGATAAACTAGAGAGTACGTTGCTTGTAGAGAGAAGAAACATTGACTTTACTGGACAAATGAAGGGTGAGACAGGATTGCAACTATTACTATAAATTTTAGTGACCATAATTTGACAGTACAAAACACTGCACATTCATCATGCCACCAAAAAATCTCTTGCTAAGGTCACTAATGTAATATGAGCTAAATCTAGTGACATTATTCAGTATTTACTTTACCTCACATCTCAGACTCATTCAAAATAGTTGTACAATCTCTTCTCAAAATACTTTCTCCTCTTGGGTTTTGTGACCTTAAGTACAGAGCTTTACCCCTATCATATTTCTTTTTGTTTGTATGGCCTATCCTTACAGCCTACAAAAATTATTCTGCATTGTAATTTTGCCTCTAATTTATTTGATATCACTTCTAGATTCTTGACTTGAACCAATTTAAAAATCAGGCACTTATGTTCCCGTTTAAGTACTGGAGTTTAAAAAGTGCATAAGACAGAGTCAAGAATAGAGCTCTGTGTCATGCCATCAGTCCCCTCACTACATATATATATATATATTTTATATATATATATATTATATATATAATATATATATATAAACAAACAAAAGAACACAAGGTAAAATAAAAACAATGGCTTTTATGTACTAGTCTGCATTTTTTGTATTTAATTAAAATTTTATCAATTTATTCAATGCCCTCTTTTCTATATCTTACACTAAAGGATATCTTAAAACACTATCACATCAAATGTTTTCTTGACATTTAGAGATATTATAGCCAAGGGGATCCTCTGATTTATTATCAGTCTAATGACCTTATTTTTCAATGAGTTTGGTAAGGTATGTGGCTTTGGTGTTTAAACTCATGTCAGCTTTGAGTGATTATCTCTGTCTTTACTAACTACACAAGAGCCATCCATTTCTGGGATTGATGTCAAGCTCACTCATTTATAGTTTCTCTTCTTCCTTGTCTTTTCTTTTGGTATTAATCTTATTCTCTAGGATTCTTCTAAGATCATGGATATCAAATAAACAATCTCACCTCTAAATCATTATAGTGTTCAGGGATCTAAAAAAATTCATCAAGCTAGGAGTGTCAACATTATTTAGAGCCGTAAGAAATTTCATTACACTTTAATTCCTTCATATTTAAATTTGTCCTTTTCCAGCCAATAATGATCACTGATGGATACATAAAAAGAACTGAGTAGCTAGAGCATTTCTGCTTCCTAATTCATTCATTCATCTAATACATATTTATTTAACACCTAGTATGTGCTAAGCACTCTTTTAAATGATGAAGATACTTCAGTGAACAAAATAAGCCTTCCTGCCTAATGTGATAATTTATTCACATTAAATTATCTATCTCAATCAGCATCTCTATCTTCTTTCATTTTTTCATTGCAAAAATAAAAACATTTTATCTTGGTTTTTCACACTTTTCCAAAATCTTTAGCCATGTGGAGTTTTGCCTTTATCAGACCCTCCTTTGGGTTTGCTCTACTTTCTTGTATTTGTGCTTGTTTGTGTGTCTCTCCACCCATCCCTTGGACATGCATTTTAAATATATTGGCTCCTGTGCAAGCTATCCTGGTCTCTTTCTTCCTAATCAACATAATTTGCTTCTGCTCCTAAGGAATCTCCTGTAATCTTTTGAGGAACATTAAATGAAAATTTCCATGACTAGGTTTCTGTCTTTGCTCTTTCTCTTGGAGAGCATTTTGTTTAAGTTAGAGTTGAGTCCAAGGCCAAGTACATGTTTTGGCTCTTCTAGGTATTTTACAATGTGGTTCTCATACAATATCAGTGTAGTAAGTTGATATTTTAAAAGAGCATTCTGCTTTATACTTATAAGAAAAAAAAAAAGAGTAAGGCAGGAATTGTAAAGTATATAAGGAACAAAGCATATAGATCTAACCCCTTCTCAGTAACAGTCCAGAAAACAGGATTTTATATAATGATAGTTGCTCTTACAAATGAAATCAATGGGAAAAACTCATTAGGAAAATTTGATGGAATATTTAGATCTTATGTGTCTAGGTTGTGCACATTTACAATCCACATGCAAATGGTCACCATAAAATATTTTTAGCTGACTATTGTATGAGTAAAGGATGACAATGGGTAGTTGAGCTATCTAATTGGACATATTCTAAATTAGGAAGACATGTAAGACAATGAACAAAAAAGCAGAACTTTAGCTATTAGAGAAGAGGTTGTTGCAAATGTAATCATGAAAGGCAATTTAGGAGATAAGGATCATGAAATAGTAGGAATACAGATTTTAAGTAAATAATGAAGACGAGTACGGGGAGGAGAAAAATAAGCCAAATAACTCATTTTAAAATAGTCTTTGTTGAGAAACATAACATGGATTGTAGATCTAGCAGGGAATGTCTGGCTATGTCTATTCTGTCTTATAGCTAGCTATATGTAAAATGTGATGGGAAAAGTTTAAAAGACATAATTTATAATAAAACAATGCCAAAATTGGATGCTGAAAAGATCATTTTAGTGAATATAAAATAGAGATGAAAAGGTAGACTAAAATCTCCTTTTAGAGAAATATTTACAATCTATACAAATAATAATTTTTATGATGTGTTACATAAAGCCTGGTGTGAGAATGAACTAATATTTTAAAAATATATGCTCAGATTAGGGAGAGGATGACACTGAAGTAGCTGGGTATCCACAAGAAAAAATGAAATTAGAACTCAACTTATACCATACATAACAGTAAATAGCATATGGTTTAAAGATTTACATTCAAAAAAGAAAAGTCAAACAGTTTTAGGGAAAAAAGGTGGGTATCTTTACGGTCTCAAGATAGGGAAGAATGTATTAAATATGATATAAAAATATTTATATTTGACTACTTTTTAAAAATAGCTCTCATTTACAAAGAGAAAACCACTGTAAAAAGACTCATTAATAATGAGTCATAGACTGAGAAAAGACATTTCAAAGACATATAATCAAGAAAGGATTAGTATCTAGTATATATAAAGGACTTTTATAAATCAGTAATAGAAACAAAAAAAATCAGTAGAAAAATGGGCAAGTTTAAGTAGGTATTTCACAGAAGAGGAAATCTAAATAGTCAATTAATATATGAAAATATACTCAGCCTCACCAATAATCAAAAAAACATAATTTAAACTGTAGTGAGATATTGTTACAAACCAAGCAAATTGTAAAAAGTTTCTGGCAAAAAGAAATCAGGCAAGGATGCAAAAAAATTGCAATTTTCCGGCATGGCTATCAGACGTATATGTGCAGTATTTAGAACAAATTTGCAACATCTGGTAAATTTGAAGGTGCTCTCACCATTCAACCCAGCATTTCTATTTCTAAATATATTCTATGTAACACTACTTGTAGTTTTGTAGTGGTGCATTATCTGAAATAACAAACGCCTACATTAGGAAAATACACTGTATTATATTCATACTGTGGAACTATAATAGAAGTTATGATGACAAACTAGAGCTGCGTATACACACATGGTTAAAACTTTAAAATGTAAGTTTCAGCAAAAATAAATGATATATAGAGTATCATGATATTGATATGTTTGTTTCTCTTGTTTATTGCAGATTTGGGTCTTGCTTATGAACTAAATTGATACTTTTTTCTTTTAATGAGTAAGTTAATCTCATTCATGTATGTTGATATGATTAGTTTCAATTTTGTTACATTATTTTTGCTATATTTATTTATTCAAGTCTTCTCTTTTTCTCTTTAAAGTAGCTAAAGATTTGTCAATTCTGTTTATCTTTTTTTTTAATTTATTTATTTATTTATTTATTTATTTATTTATTTATTTTTGGCTGTGCTGGGTCCCCGCCTCTGCGCGAGGGCTCCCTCCAGCCGCGGCGAGTGGGGGCCACTCCCCACCGCGGTGCGCCGGCCCCTCACCATCGCGGCCTCTCCCGTCGCGGAGCACAGGCTCCAGACACGCAGGCCCAGCAGCCGTGGCCCACGGGCCCAGTTGCTCCGCGGCATGCGGGATCCTCCCAGACCAGGACTCGAACCCGCGTCCCCTGAACCGGCAGGCAGACTCTCAACCACCGCGCCACCAGGGAAGCCCTGTTTATCTTTTTAACAAAACCAGCTCTTAGTTTCATAGATATCTCTACATATTTTTTGTATTCTGTATTTCATTTATTTCTTCTTTGATCTTTGTTATTTCCTTCCTTCTACAAACTTTTGCCTTAGCTTTTTTTTTCTACTTCCTTGAGGTGAAAACTTAGATTGCTTAATCTGAGATCTTTCCTTTTTCTTAATGTAACTTTGGTATGTTGTGTTTCCGTTTTCATTTGTTTCAAAGTATTTTTTTTTTACTTCACTTTTGATTTCTTCTTTGACCCACTAATTGAGAACCAGAGGCCACAGGGGTTTCCTGGGTTTATGGGAGCCAGTGAGCACTGGAATGTGCAGGAAGTCTGGGTTCATGGGAGCTCATAGGGCACCGTGTGTCAAGGGAGCCACTCAGCACCAGTGTGAACTTGGAGTCTGGATTTGCAGGAGCCCACCAGGAGCCTGGGTTCCCAGGAGCCACCTGGGTCATGGGAGCCAGCCAACTCTGAGGTGGGCTTGGAGCCTGGGTTTGCTGGAGTCTAACTGGAGCCAGTGCCACCTGTGGCCACTGGAACCAGCTGGTGCTGAGGTGGACTGAAAGCTTGAGTTCATGGGAGGCCCCAGAAGCCTTGTGCCACAGAAGCTGCCTGAACTTGCAGGAGCCTCCTGGGGCTGTGATAGCTGCATGTGGCTAATAGAGCCAGCAGGCACCTGGATGAGCTGGGGGCCTAAGTTTTCAGGAGCCTTCTGGGAGCCTGGAACCACAGGAGTCACCCAGGGCTATGAAAGCCAGCCAATGCTGGGGTGAGCTGTGAGCCTGGGTTTGCTGGAGTCCACTTGGAGCTTGCTGTCATGGGAGCCACCTGAGACCATGGGAAGCAGCTGGTGCTGGCATGGACTGAGAGCCTGGGTTCATGGAAGCATTCAAGGAGCCTGGTGCCACAGAAGCTGCCTGGAGCCAAGCACCTGGGTGAGCATGGGGCCTGGGTTCACAGTAGCCTGCCAGGAGCCTGGTGCTGGGGGTTCCTCCTGGGGTCATGGAAGCTGGCAGGCACTACGTTTGGTCGAGGGCCTAGGTTCATGGGAGCTTGCTGAAAACACCTAAGGCCATGAGATTTGGCCTAGTGCTGGGGCAGGAAGCCACTGAGATCTACAGTGAAGTCAGGTGCTCACTTCACTCTTCTCCTATGGGGAGAGTGCCTCTCTCCACATTGGTACACCTAGTCTTGGGGGACGGATGATGAAGGCAGTGTGAGTATATCTTTCTTATTTTCCTCAATGCATCTTTTATTATTTCTGTGCTTCACCCAGGTGCTGTAATCTCTCACCTGAAATCCTTAGATCTTGTGAAAGAATTTTTGTACATGGATGGGAGTTCAAGTTGATGTTTCTAGGAGGGGATGGGAGCTAGAAATTTCTATACCACCGTTTTGCTGATGTCATTCCTATAAAATGTGTAAAACAAGGAAACAATTACATATTTTAACTGATACATAAGTATTAATAGTATAAGAACATGTCTTGGAATGATAAACGTTGAATAAAGGATAGTAGTTACCATTGGTGAGGGAGAGATGGAATAGGACAGTGAAGACTGCACAGCCTGCTTCAGTGTATTTGTAATACATATTTACTAAAAACACATGTGAAGAAAATATAGCAAAATATTCAGATTTGATAAAGCTGGGTAGTGGGTAAGTAGGTTTTTTTAAAAATTAATATCTATACTTTATGTGTAATTGAAGTATATTAAATAAGAAGGTTTAAGTTATATCAGTTAAGATCTTCTGGAGCTTGGATCTTTAAACAATTGTTAATTTATAAGGACACAAAAGAGTAGGGTATTATATATGGTTCTGAGTGAATCTAGCACTATTTGTTACATTACAGACTTCTCCCTAAATCATTCATTGTAGCAATTGGTCTGTTAGAAATCTTACTATTAAAAACTTAGAAATAATAGATAAGACATATTTACAGGTTTTAAATTGCTTACTGAAAAAACAAACCTTCTCAGAAAAGTTGAAAAACTGTAACATGTATAGGAAAGTTTGAGATTGGTTGGATTATAAATTTTTACAGTTTTTAAGGTGCAGAATTTGTTGTCAATGTTGTTGGATAAGTAATGTTTGGGTCCTTTTTGAAATCCCCCTTTAGTTTCCTGTGACTACTTGGAAATTTCTGTTGTTGTTTCATTCTATTTTTAAATATGATACCAGAACCCAAATGAAATAACGGCCCCTGTTACAATTTTTATTTTGTTGTTCCTCATATGAAGCAAAATTCTCATACTTGTGAGCTCATTATTCAATTAATTCCTCAAAGATAAGCCTTTTTGTTAAGGTAAACATATTTTGCTATTGTTACAAGTGAATGTCCTTGGATATAAACAACTAACATTATACACACATATATGCACATGGTCATGTGCACAACTAACTTTCTCTTAATACAGAAAGAAAAATGAATAGTATTACTATTTTAGCATAAATTGTTATTCAGTGGAAATGGTCAGAAATAAAGTAAACAGAAATAGCAAAAATTATTTTTTTAACTTTTCCAACAGAGAAACTTCTGGTCATTTTTCCCCCAGGATCTGAATGTCCTTGTTTGATGCTGTCCTCTGTGGATCAATGCTAGAGAAGAGTTGACAAACCCTTTTTAATTGTTCACTATAGTATTTGAGTCAACCTTTCTTTCCAGTGGATGTCATTATCACTATTTTTCTTTAAGATAACATTACAGGAGAGGTAATGATTTATGGTGTTACAGCACAGGTGTTGTTGAAACAAATAGCAAATAAGAACTTCATATTTATTTCGAATGTGAGATGGAGGACAGGCTTAGAGGGACTTGGAGAAGTTGGGACTTATGTAACTCGTTTTTATTACTACCAAAACTTATTGGCAGTTTAGTAATAATGGTGTCCACTTTGTTTTATTTTTAGCATAGTTTGGTTGGTAACTCATTATAATCTTAAATAAGGCTTTTTCTTATCATTTGTGTTTTTACTTAATGAAAGGGAAAAATGACAAATTTCCTTGGTGTTCTTTGGAATTATGGATCAACAAGTGAGAATAAAACAGAAACTGATTTACTGTGAGCCTTGCATAAAGCTTTCCTTGATTTTGAAACTAAACTTGAAGTCAGTATTGAACTGTCCCTGCCTTGATGCTTCAGGACACATATAACCTACACAGAACAGTTTGGCATAAGGATATATATGATTTAGCACCTTTACTGACTCTTTCACTTAGCTCTCCAACAAGACTACCAGTGCCTTGTGAATAGGAATAAATGCTATATATTTATTTTCTATCCTCACATTGTTTACTTCAAAATTCTGCACAAATTACATGCTCAGTAAACATACATTGAATTATTTATGATCTTGTCCATCCTTTTTCCCTTTGTCACTCTGGTTCTTCTTTTCCAAATATGAGTAAATGATTAAAAACTCATTCTTTTTTATTTCTAAGTTTCTGTGTAATTTCCTACACAGAACTTTAAGTAATTTTATTTATTTATTTTCAAGTAAATTAGAGAAAGTTTCCCATATAGATAATCTTTTGGCAACTAGTTGGAATGCAACTTATTTATGATACAATAGAGCAGGACTCAATAGTCACAAATAACCACACATATCAACCATCTTCACATAAGCTGACATCTGGACAACAAACTCTTTCCTGGTAGAGTCAGCCTCCTGGGCAGTGAGTGTGCCATCTCTGTGATCTGTAAATATAACCATTTCTTGCTAAGTGCCATGCCAAGCACTTTGTGCATGCTCAGGCAAACAGCTTTCAAACTGAAGTGAAGAACTGGGGAGGAAGAAGGGAAAACATTGGGAACTGATGGATCTCTTGAAATTAATCACTCAAGTAGGTGAAGGAGTTTGTTTACGCAAACTTGAAAAGCTGTATGTTTTCTGAATCTCTACTTAATCAACTTCACTTTCCCAATTCCACAGTACAACTTCAAGTCAACATTTCTTTTCCTCTTTGTCATGTAGGAAAGTGGCAATTTTGAAGACTATATTTCCAAAATTCAGTCTTTTGAGCAAATATTGCTTGATTTATTGACCAAAATTCTTGGGTTTGCCTTGCATGTTTTATTACTTTTCCAGAACAGCTGGTAGATAAATGGTTTCATTCATTTATTCATTCATTCATTCATGTATTTATACTTTATTCAATAGACATTTTGCATAAAACACACTCAAATTATATGTTGAATGCATGAATTATCTTATGACCATTCTATACTAGACATTTTCCCTAGATTTTGTCATTTTATCCTCTTCTATTCACACACACACACACACACACACACACATGCACAAAATGCCATTTAAAAAGTTAATTGCAATTTCCAAGCTCTGACCGTAAACATCCCAAACTTTTAATGTGACCTTGCAAGTCTATTGTGTTCTTCAACTTCCTCAAGGCATATTTAATAGATGAACTTTCTTTATCTTTATAGAATTCTACTTATTAAAACTGATTTATAATACATAACAGAAAAAGAAATACAAAATAGTTGCAAATTTATATCATATCTAAATAACAGAATAAAATTTAGATTTTTTATAGGCAAGGAATTTTGATAAGGCAGAGTGTGACATGTAGGGAATCTGTAAAACAGATGATGTGGTTAAAAGGTGAGATAAGGGCTTCCCTGGTGGCGCAGTGGTTAAGAATCCGCCTGCCAATGCAGGGGACACGGGTTCGTGCCCCGGTCCGGGAAGATCCCACATGCCGCGGAGCAACTAAGCCTGTGCGCCACAACTACTGAGCCTGCGTGTCTGGAGCCTGTGCTCCGCAACGGGAGAGGCCGCGACAGTGAGAGGCTCGCGCACCGCGATGAAGAGTGGCCCCCGCTTGCTGCAACTGGAGAAAGCCCTCGCACAGAAACGAAGACCCAACACAGCCAAAAATAAATAAATTAATTAAATAATTTTAAAAAAAGAAAGGTGAGATAAGAGGTGTATTGTGAGTTTATATCCAGTTCAGAAAGATTGCTATACAAATGAACATGCTTTTTATTTATTTATTTTTCAAACATGCTTTTTAGAAAAAGAAAGATTGCCAATAACTTTGGTAAGAATTTTATAATTTTGCTAACATTATTTTATAAAAATTCAATAAAGTGTTTGAATATGTATATAAAATAATAAGTTAATATTTATTTGAATGCTTACTCTCTGGGCCAGGTTCTATTCTAAGAACTTTACATACATTAACTAATGTAATGCTCCCAACGAATCTGTGAGGTAAGATACTTTTATTATCCCCGTTTTATGTATGAAAAAGTGATACCATCAAAGAGATAAATAATTTGCTCAAAATTATGTAGCTAGTAAGTAATAGAACTGGGATTTATGCCAGGGAGTCTGGTTCCAGAATCTGTGCTCTTAACCACTTTGTTTAACCATCTACCATAATAACTAAACCATTTCTTATAGCTACATCAAATTCTTTCTGTACAGCAAAGCACTTTAAAAATATTTGGTAGAAATACTTTTTAAAAATATGTATTTTTTAATTAGTAAACTTCACTTTTTAGAGTAGTTCTAGATTCATAGCAAAACTGAGCGCAAAATACAGAAAGTTCTCATTTACCCACAGACAACCTCCCCCACTATCAACAACCCACATTAGTGGTACAGTTGGAAAACTGGTGAAACTACATTGACAAAACAGTAGCCAAAGTCTATAGTTTATTGGTGTTTACAGCCTATGGATTTTGACAAATATATAATGACATATATCCACTATGAGACTATTATGCTGTATGGTTTTACTGCCCTTAAAATTCTTCAGTGCGTTGCCTGTTCATCCCTCCCTCTTCTCTATACCCAAGCAATCACAGATATTTTTACTGTCTCCATATTTTTGCCTTTTCCAGAATATCATACAGTTGGAATCATACAGTATGTAGCCTTTTCATTGTCTTCTTTCATTTACTAAGATGAATTTAAAGTTCCTCCATGTCTTTTCATGATTTGATAGCTCATTTCTTTTTGCCAATGAATAATATTCCATTATGTGGATGTAGCACAGTTTATTTCATTTGTCCACTCACCTACTGAAGGACACATTGGTTACTTCCAGGTTTTGGCAATTATGAATAAAGCTGCTATAAACATCTATGTGCAGGTTTTTGTGTGGCTATAAGTGTTCGCTTCATTTGCATAAATACCAAGGAGTGTGGTTGCTGGATCATTTGTTAAGAGTATGATTAGTTTTGTAAAAACCTGCCAAAATGTCTTCCAAACTGGCTTTACCACTTTGCATTCCCACCAGGAATGAATGAACGTTGCTTTTGCTCCACATCCTCACCAACAATGGTGTAAACGTTTTGGATTTCTGCAACTATGATAAGTATGTAGTAGTATCTCATTGTTATTGTAATTTTCAATATCCTATTGACATATGATGTTGAACATTTTTTCATATGCTCACTTGCCATCCATATGTCTTCTTTGGTGAGGTGACTGTTCAGATCTTTGACCCAATTTTAATCATGTTTATTTTCTTATTATTGAGTTTTAAGATTTCTTTGTATATTTGAGATGAGTCCCCTATCAGATGTATCCTTTGCAAATATTTTCTCTCAGTCTGTGAATTTTCTTCTCATTCTCTTGACATTGTTTTTGGCAGAGCAGAAGTTTTTAATTTTAATGAAATCCAGCTTATCAACTTTTTCTTTCATAGATGGGGCGTTTGGTGCTGTACCTAGAAAGTCATCACCATACCCAAGGTCGTCTAGATTTTTTTCCTATGTTTTCCTCTTGGAGTTTTATAGTTTCATATTTTACATTTAGGTCTATGATCCACTCTGAGTTAATTTCTGTGAAGGGTGTAAAGTTTGTCTCTAGATTCTTTTTTTTTTTTTTGCATGTGAATGTCTAGTTACCCCAGCACAATTTGTTGAAAAAAGTATCTTCGCTCCACTGTATTGCCTTTGCTCCTTTGTCAACGGTCAGTTGACTGTATTTATGTGGCTCTATTTCTGGGCTCTCTATTCTGTTTCAGTGATCTATTTATTTATTCTTTCACCAATATCACACTGTCTTAATTACTAAGGCTTTATAGTAAGTCTTGAAGTTGGGTAGTGTCTGTCCTCTAACTTCGTTCTTATCCTTCAATACTTAGTTGGTTATTCTGGTCTTTCACTTCTCCTTTTAAATGTTAGAATCAGTTTGTCAATATCCACAAAATGGTTTTGATTGGTTTTGACTGGGATTGTACCGAATCTATAAATCAAATTGGAAAGAAGTGACATTTTGACAATAGTGAGTTTTCCTATCCATGAACATAGAATGTCTCACCATTTACTTAGTTCTTTGATTTCTTTCATCAGAGTTTTGTAGTTTTCCTCATATAGATCTTATACATATTTTATTAGAGTTTTCATGTTCGGGGTTCTAATGTAAATGAATGTGTTTTTGACTTCAAATTCAACTTGTTAATTGCTGGTATGTAGGAAAGTGATTGACTTTTGTATACTAATCTTCTAACCTGCTACCTTGGTATACAGTTGGCCCTCCATATCTGTGGATTCCACATCTGCAGATTCAACCATGGGTGAAAAATATATTTTTTTTTAATTCCAGAAGTTCCATAAAGCAAAATTTGAATTTGCCATGCACCAGCAACTATTTACATAGCATTTACATTGTATTAGGCATTATAAGTAATCTAGAGATGATTTAAAGTACACAAGAGGATGTCCATAGGTTACATGCAAATGCTACACCATTTTCTAAAAGGGACTTGCACATCCACAGATATTGGTATTCATGAGGATTCCTGAAACCAATCCACCATGGATACTGAGGGATGATTGTAATTGCTTATTAGTTCTAGGAGTTTTTTCTGTCAATTCTTTCAGATTTTCTACATAGACAATCATGTTATCTGCAAAACAAGCCAGTTTTATTTCTTGCTTCCCAATCTATATACCTGTTTTTTTTTCATTTTCTTGTCTTGTTGCATTAGTTAGTACTTCCAGTACCATGTCAAAGAGCAGTGTTGAGAGAGGACATCTATACCTAGTTCCTGAATTTAGTAGGAAAGCATTGAGTTTCTCACTATTAAATATGATGTTAGCAGTAGGGATTTTTGTTGTTGTTGTTGATCTTTTTTTACCAAATTGAGGAACTTCCCTCTTATTCCTAGTTTGCTGAGAGGTTTTTCTTTTTCTTTTTTTTTTTTTCTTTAATCATGAATGAGTGCTGGATTTTTTAAATGCTTTTTCTGCATTGATATGACCATGTGATTTTTCTTCTTTAACCTGTTGATGTAGTGGATTAATTCAATTGGTTTTGGAATGCTTAACCAACCTTGCAAAATTGGGATAAATCCCACTCCATCATGGTGTTTACTTTTTTTATACATTATTGTTGGAATTGATTTACTAAATTTTTTGAGGATTTTTTCATTAGTGTTCATTCTAGATATTGGTCTGTAGTTTTATTTTTAATTTTTTTTTGTATTGTCTTTAATTTGAGTATTAGACTACTGTTGCACTTATAGATTTAGAGTGTATGCCCTCTGATTTGATTTTCTAGAAGAGATTGTAGAGAATTTATATAATTTTTTCCTTAAAACTTTGGTAGAATTTAGTAGTGAACCCATCTGGGCCTGGTGCTCTCTTTTGAAAGGTATTAATTTTTTTTTGGATTTTTTTTTATTCAAAGAGAAAGTCAGAAAAATTATAATCATCCTCATCAGTTCACTCAGTCCCATGTATTTAATTCTTTTTTTCATCTTGATCTTTTGTTAGCACTTTTATGAATTCATCAGTTTTCCAATAGAGTTCTGAAAATGCTTATTCATTCAATTCAGCAGTATAGTCAGTTACCAGAAACCTGTACTTGTCAGAGTCTTTTCCATGAATTCCTTGAAGATGAAACCCTTTTATAGGAACATTTTTGCAAAAGCATCAGAGTACACCCAGCACTGTCTGTAAATGACAAGAGACATAAAAATGACCACAGTTAAAGATTTGATGAAAGTTAATAATAAAATGCAAAGTTAATAATAATGCAATTGACAAGGAAATTTAGTTATTTCTGAGATACACATTTTAAAGTAATAACTAGAATTATGATTATAATTTTATATAAATTTTATATTAACATATTTCCATACAAATAACCCAAAGAAAGTTTAGTATTAGTTGTTTTTTTGTTTGTTTGTTTGTTTTATACTGCAGGTTCTTATAAATCATCAATTTTATACACATCAGTGTATACATGTCAATCCAAATCGCCCAATTCAGCACACCACCAACCCCACCCCACCGCAGTTTTCCCCTTTAGTGTCCATACGTTTATTCTCTACATCTGTGTCTCAACTTCTGCCCTGCAAACTGGCTCATCTGTACCATTTTTCTAGGTTCCACATACATGCATTAATATACGATATTTGTTTTTCTCTTTCTGACTTACTTCACTCTGTATGACAGTCTCTAGATCCATCCACGTCTCAACAAATGACTGAATTTCGTTCCTTTTTATGGCTGAGTAATATTCCATTGTATATATGTACCACATCTTCTTTATCCATTCGTCTGTTGATGGGCATTTAGGTTGCTTCCATGACCTGGCTATTGTAACTAGTGCTGCAATGAACATTCGGGTGCATGTGTCTTTTTGAATTACGGTTTTCTCTGGGTATATGCCCAGTAGTGGGATTGCTGGGTCATATGGTAATTCTATTTTTAGTTTTTTAAGGAACCTCCATATTGTTCTCCATAGTGGCTGTATCAATTTACATTCCCACCAACAGTGCAAGAGGATTCCCTTTTCTCCACACCCTCTCCAGCATTTATTGTTTGTAGATTTTCTGATGATGCCCATTCTAACAGGAGTGAGGTGATACCTCATTGTTGTTTTGATTTGCATTTCTCTAATAATTAATGATGTTGAGCATCTTTTCATGTGCTTTGTGGCCATCTGTATGTCTTCTTTGGAGAAATGTCTATTTAGGTCTTCTGCCCATTTTTGGATTGGGGTGTTTGTTTTTTTGATATTGAGCTGAATGAGCTGCTTATAAATTTTGGAGATTAATCCTTTGTCCGTTGATTCATTTGCAAATATTTTCTCCCATTCTAAGGGTTGTCTTTTTGTCTTGTTTATGGTTTCCTTTGCTGTGAAAAAGCTTTGAAGTTTCATTAGGTCCCACTTGTTTATTTTTGTTTTTATTTCCATTACTCTAGGAGGTGGATCAAAAAAGATCTTGCTGTGGTTTATGTCAAAGAGTGTTCTTCCTATGTTTTCCTCTAAGAGTTTTATAGTGTCCAGTCTTATATTTAGGTCTCTAATCCATTTTGAGTTTATTTTTGTGTATGGTGTTAGGGAGTGTTCTAGTTTCATTTTCTGCATGTAGCTGTCCAGTTTTCCCAGCACCACTTATTGAAGAGACTGTCTTTTCTCCATTGTATATCTTTGCCTCCTTTGTCATAGATTAGTTGACCATAGGTGCGTGGGTTTATCTCTAGGCTTTCTATCTTTTTCCATTGATCTATGTTTCTGTTTTTGTGCCAGTACCATATTGTCTTGATTACTGTAGCTTTGTAGCATAGTCTGAAGTCAGGGAGTCTGATTCCTCCAGCTCCGTTTTTTTCCCTCAAGACTGCTTTGGCTATTCGGGGCCTTTTGTGTCTCCATACAAAGTTTAAGGTGATTTGTTCTAGTTCCGTAAAAAATGCCATTGGTAATTTGAGAAGGATTGCATTGAATCTGTAGATTGCTTTGAGTAGTATAGTCATTTTCACAATATTGATTCTTCCAATCCAAGAACATGGTATATCTCTCCATCTGTTGGTATCATCTTTAATTTCTTTCATCAGTGTCTTATAGTTTTCTGCATGCAGGTCTTTTGTCTCCCTAGGTAGGTTTATTCCTAGGTATTTTATTCTTTTTGTTGCAGTGGTAAATGGGAGTGTTTCTATAATTTCTCTTTCAGATTTTTCGTCATTAGTGTATAGGAATGCAAGAGATTTCTGTGCATTAATTTTGTATCCTGCAACTTTAGCAAATTCATTGATTAGCTCTAGTAGTTTTCTGGTGGCATTTTTAGGATTTTTTATGTATAGTATCATGTCATCTGAAAACAGTGACAGTTTTACTTCTTCTTTTCCAATTTGTATTCCTTTTATTTCTTTTTCTTCCCTGATTGCCGTGGCTAGGACTTCCAAAACTATGTTGACTAAAAGTGGTGAGAGTGGACATCCTTGTCTCGTTCCTGATCCTAGAGGAAATGCTTTCAGTTTTTCACCACTGAGAATGATGTTTGCTGTGGGTTTGTCGTATATGGACTTTATTATGTTGAGGTAGGTTCCCTCTTTGCCCACTTTCTGGGGAATTTTTTATCATAAATGGGTGTTGAATTTTTTCAAAAACTTTTTCTGCATCTGTTGACATGATCATATGGGTTTTATTCTTCAATTTGTTAATATGGTTATCACATTGATTGATTTGTGTATATTGAAGAATCCTTGCATCCCTGGGATAAATCCCACTTGATCATGGTGTATGATCCTTTTAATGTGTTGTTGGATTCTGTTTGCTAGTATTTTGTTGAGGATTTTTGCATCTATATTCATCAGTGATATTGGTCTGTAATTTTTTTTTGTAGTGTCTTTGTCTGGTTTTGGTATCAGGGTGATGGTGGCCACGTAGAATGAGTTTGGGGGTCTTCATTCCTCTGTAATTTTTTGGAAGAGTTTGAGAAGGATGGGTGTTAGCTGTTCTCTAAATGTTTGATAGAATTCACCTCTGAAGCCATCTGGTCCTGGACTTTTGTTTGTTGGAAGATTTTTAATCACAGTTTCAATTTCATTACTTGTGATTGGTCTGTTCATATTTTCTGTTTCTTCCTGGTTCAGTCTTGGAAGGTTATACCTTTCTAAGAATTTGTCCATTTCTTCCAGGTTGTCCATTTTATTGGCATAGAGTTGCTTATAGTAGTCTCTTAGGATGCTTTGTATTTCTGTGGTGTCTGTTGTGACTTCTCCTTTTCATTTCTAATTTTATTGATTTGAGTCCTCTCCCTCTTTTTCTTGATGAGTCTGGCTAATGGTTTATCAATTTTGTTTATCTTCTCAAAGAACCAGCTTTTAATTTTATTGATCTTTGCTATTGTTTTCTTTGCTTCTATTTCATTTATTTCTGCTTTGATTTTTATGATTTCTTTCCTTCTGCTAACTTTGGGTTTTGTTTGTTCTTCTTTCTCTAGTTCCTTTAGGTGTAAGGTTAGATTGTTTACTTGAGATTTTTCTTGTTTCTTTATGTAGGCTTGTATAGCTATAAACTTCCCTCTTAGAACTGCTTTTGCTGCATCCCATAGGTTTTGGATTGTCGTGCTTTCATTGTCATTTGTCTCTAGGTATTTTTTGATTTCCTTGTTGATTTCTTCAGTGATCTCTTGGTTATTTAGTATTAATTTAGTATTAATTATTGATTTGATTTCTTCAATAGATATAGGCCTATTCAGATTGTTTATTTTTTCTTGTGTGAAATTTGGCAATTCCATTGGATTGATCCGTTTCTTCTAGGTTATTAAAATTGTGGGCACAGAGTTTTTAAATAATGTTTCTCTATTAACTTTTTAATGTCCATGTTATCTGCAGTGATGTCCCCTATTTCATTTCTGATATTAGTAATTTGGGTCTTCTCTCTTTTTCTTAGTTAGCTTGAATAGATTTGTATCAACTTTATTGATATTTCAAAGAACCAGCTTTGGGTTTGTTGATTTTCTCTATTGATTTACTGCTTTTAATTTCATTTATTTCTACTCTAATTATGAATAGTTGTTTCCTTCTGTTTATTTTGGATTTAATTTGCTCTTATTTTCCTAGTTTGCTAAGGTTGAAGCTTAGGCTATTGCTTTAGGTACTTATTGTTTTCTAATATACGCATTCAGTGCTATAAGATTCCCTCTAAGCATTTCTTCTGCTGCATTCCACAAATTTTGGTAAGTTGTGTTTTCACTTTCATTTAGTTCAAGATATTTTTTTAAAATTTCTCTTGAAATTTCTTTTTTGATACTTTTATAAGTGTGTTGTTTGTGGTTTTCCAACTACCTTTCTCTTGTTGATTTCTAGTTCAATCCCTCTGTGGTCTGAGAACAGACATTATATGTGTTCTATTTTTTTAAAATTTCTTAAGGTGTGTTTTATGACCCAGGATGTTTTCTATCTTGATGAATGGTTCATATGAGCTTGAGAATAATGTATATTTTGCTGTTGTTGGATGAAGTAATCTATAGTTGTCAACTACATGTAGTTGTTTGATGGTGCTATTGAGTTCAACTATGTCTTACTGAAGTTCTTCCTGCTGGTTATGTCCATTTCTGATAAAAGGGAGATCAAGTCTCTACCTATAACAATGGATATATCAATTTCTCCTTGCAGTTCTGTTGGTTTTTGTCTCTCATATTTTGATGCTCTGTTGTTAGGCACATACATATTAAGGATTGTTATGTCATTTTGGAATACTGACTCCTTTATCATTATATGTTGTCCCTCTTTATCCCTAATATTTTTTCTTGCTCCAAAGTCTACTCTGTCTGAAATTAATACAGCTACTCCTGCTTTCTTTTGGTTAGTGTTAGCGTAGTATACCTCTCTTCGTTCCTTTACTCTTAGTGTATATGTCTTTATATTTAAAGCGGGTTTCTTGCAGACAACATATAGTTGGGTCTTGTTTTTTGATCCACTCTGACAGTCACTGTCTTCTAATTGGTGTATTTAGACTGTTGATTACTGATATAGCTGGATTAATATCTACTTTATTTGTTACTGTTTTCTATTTGTTGCACTTGTTCTTTGCTCCTGCTTTTGTCTTCCAGAAGTTTTCTGCTTTTTGTTGTTTTACTTGGGCATTTTATATGATTTCACTTTTTCTCCTTTCTTGGCATATCAAGTATATTTCTTTTGTTACTTTTTATTAATGGTTTCTCTAGAGTTTTCAGTATACATTTACAACTAGTATAAGTCCACTTTCAAACAACACTATACCACTTCACAGGTAGTGCAACTACCTTAATAATAAAAAGAGAGTCTTAATTTTTCAATCCTGTCCCTTTTATCATTACTGTCATTCATTTCCTTTATACATAAACATATATATATATTCAAATACATTTGTAGCTGTTACAAACTGTTGTTAGATTAATTTTAAAAAGAAAAATGAAAACTATTTTATTTATTTCAATTATGCTTTGTCCAGTGATTTTTCCTTTCTTTGTAATCTAGATCCAAGTTTCTGAACTATATTATTTTACTTCTCTGAAGATCTCCTTTTATTATTTCTTCCAATATATGTCTATTGGTAACAAATTCTCTCTATTTTTGTTTGTCTGAGTCATTCTTTGTTTCTCTAGCCCTTAGTTTATTAATCATAGTTTTTTTTAAATTTCTGGTATGAGAATTCCAACATTCCTGTCATATATGACTCTGATCTTGATGGTTGTTCTGTGGCTTCAATTGTTTTTTTTTGTTTTTTTAGTATGCCTTGTAATTTTTTTTTGAATGGCAGACATGATGTACAGGGGAAAAGAAACTGCAGTAAATAGACCTTAAGTAATGCAGTGCAAAAGTTTTTATCCACACTGAACCTCCAGCGATTTATCAATTACAGTTTCGTTTTTCCTACCCTGGTACAGGTTCTCACAGAGATTTCTGCTTGTGGGTTTCTGTTCAGGTAAGTTGCGATTCTGCGTATCTACCTGTCTGTATCTACAATTTGGGGGCAGAAGTTTGCTTTGTAACTTCACTTCCCTGACAGACCTAAGAAAAGTTGTTGATTTTTCAATTTGTTCAACATTTTATTTGTTAGGACAGAGTTAATACTCTCAAGATCTTTACAAGCCATCCAGAAGTCTTACTTTTTTAAAATAGTATTTTAGATGATAGTAGTCTTATTAGTATTCTCAAAGTAACTCTCAAGTATGATATTTAAGAAATTCAAGGAACATAAATGAAGAATTCAACATTACTTATTCAATTTAAATTTTTCTCTTTTCCATGATTGAATCTCTATGCTTAGAATTACATACTGTGATAATTGAACAGGCCTTCTTTTTGTTAATATGTTCCATTAATTTTACTATAATAGTAGTAATATATATAGATTCATTAGCAGCAAATAGCATAAAGATGGAGAATCATTAACAATAAATCTTTCTAGAGGGCTTCCCTGGTGGCACAGTGGTTGAGAATCTGCCTGCCAATGCAGGAGACACGGGTTCGAGCCCTGGTCTGGGAAGATCCCATATGCCGCGGAGCAACTGGGCCCGTGAGCCACAACTACTGAGCCTGCGCGTCTGGAGCCTGTGCTCCGCAACAAGAGAGGCCGCGATAGTGAGAGGCCTGCACACCGCGATGAAGAGTGGCCCCTGCTCGCCGCAACTAGAGAAAGCCCTTGCACAGAAACGAAGACCCAACACAGCTAAAAATAAATAAATTAATTTAAAAAAAAAATCTTTCTAGACTTTGCTTTTATAATAGTATACAAATCCTGTACAATAACAGCATGGCATTATGTTTTCTGGCACACCATAAAAGTATTCCCTATTCTACTTTGCAATTTTATATGTCCAAATAGGCAAACATAAAGAACTGGTTGCCTAAGTGTCCATCGACAGATGAATGGCTAAAGAAGATGTGGCACATATATGCAATGGAATATCACTCAGCCATGAAAAGAAATGAAATTGAGTTATTTGTAGTGAGGTGGATGGACCTAGAGTCTGTCATACAGAGTGAAGTAAGTCAGAAAGAGAAAAACAAATACCATATGCTAACGCATATATATGGAATCTAAAAAAAAAAAATGGTTCTGATGAACCTAGGGGCAAGACAGGAATAAAGACACTGATGTAGAGAATGGACTTGAGGACACGGGGAGGGGGAAGGGTAAGCTGGGACGAAGTGAGAGAGTAGCATAGACATATATACACTATGAAATGTAAAATAGATAGCTAATGGGAAGCAGCTGCATCACACAGGGAGATCAGCTTGGTGCTGTGTGACCACCCAGAGGAATGGGATAGGGAGGGTAGGAGGGAGATGCAAGAGGAGCGGGATATGGTGATATGTGTATACATATAGCTGATTCACTTTGTTACACAGCAGAAACTAACACAACATTGTAAAGCAATTATACTCTAATAAAGATGTTTAAAAAAAAAGAAGTGGTTGCATATAAATAGGTTTGAGAACAATATGGTGAAACTATTTTTAATCAAATCCTAAACATAGAATATAATATAACATAATGGAATGAATGAATGTAGATTATGTAACCAGAATAACGTAGGTTCAAATCCTAGATTCAGCCCTGTTCTAGCTTTGCAACTGCAAGCAACTTATATGGATTTTCTGTTTCTCAGCTTTTAAAATCAAGATATTAGGTTTATTTCTCTCTTTCTTTGAGTTCCCCACAAAGTAGTCCTTGAGACAATGTCTGGGGTACAGGTACTCATTTAGAAGATGATTCCAGGAAGCACAAGAGAGAGTAGAGAAAGTGAGAGAAGGAAGGAAGTCAATTAGGAGCGTGTTTATGTGCGGATTGCTAATGTGGACAACTGATGCCCAGTCCTGCTGGTCATCCTCTGAGATATTGTGCAGAACATGCCTCTGAAATGTCCTGCTGAAGGACAAAAAAGCTGGAGTCTTCATTCACTTATTCCCATCTTTCATTGCTGAGGATTATTTTGTGAGAATTAAATCCCCTGCCCTTGGTGCTGCCCTGCCTTCATGCTGAGCAAGCTCCTGACCTGCAGGAGAAAGCGCTCAGGCAGAGAAGCAGAGGGCTGCATGTGTTTGAAGAAGGAAGTTGCTACTATCAGTGCAGGTGAGCTTGAAGATGAGCAGAGTGTATACAGAATGAGGCTACAATATTTAATATTGTATATAAAAAACCTAAGATCATCTATCACATAATAGATATTACATAAATGTAGCTATTATTTATTTTTATTTTTAATTAATTCAGAAAATAACTGGGAAGGAATAATACCTACATCAAAAATCATTTATGAAATTGAATATCATGGGATCTTTCAAATAGTACTATTTTCCTTGCAAGCTCAGTAAACTTATCGGCTGATTCCTTTGTGGAAGAGAAGATGGCAGCTATATACCTAGGGGTAAAAGTAAAAAAGAACATCTTTACTCCATTCTTGTATAATCAGATTAGACAGTGCTGACTTTGCCAGTATGGGACCCCTTTTACCATATTACCAGCAATGCTCACTGTACATCATAGGTAGATTTAAAGTTTAAAATGACACTGGAAACATATCCTGTCTTAATTTGATCCTACTCAGGTCCAACATGAGACCTAAAGAAGAAATCTAAGCTGATAGTAACATTAACATTACTTTCATGAGCATAAGAAACTACAGCTAAATTCTCAGTCTCTTTGAAGATATAATATACTTCAATCAGGATTCTAGATTTGATTCTTTTATCTATTTTAAGTGAATTAGGCACTCAATTGACATCAGTGGAAATTGAAGTTCTCTGTAACTGTTCCAGATATCACGAATTCTGCCACGTAAACTTTACAAAGGTGTCCTATAACCCTAATCTGAATAGATCGCTTCTGGCAGTGGTGCTACAGTGCCCTTCACTAGTCCTTTCTAATCAGTAAGCATCTCTTTTTTTAGAACCGATGACTAGAAAAAGATACACTGCCGCTATTTAAGGCCTATGTGAATCTTGTTGAGATATATATATATGCTGAAACATGGAAGTTAAAATGGGCCAAATCTATTCAAACTCTTTAATGCTACCCTGTTCTAACTGCTTTGAATTTGAACATGGATATAAAGTAATGGCTTCCATATTACTATGGGTGACTCTGATGACTTCATTAGGAAATAAAAATTTTCTGACAATCAAAGCCCTCTGTTACCAATACTAGGCATCTAATTACTTTATCTTCTTTGTGGATTTCTGTTTTAACCATCAGTGCTTACATTATGAAACAAAATTACTTGTTAATTTGTGCTCTAAAGGTCCACTTCATAAAACTCCTGGATGATGAGGACATCTAGAACCTGTGCTTGGATCATGGAGTCATTGTGTTCATTGTGTTTACATGTTTACTACATTACTTCCCAGTAACATAATTACTTACTAGATTCTGAAAATATTTGTTTGTTTAATAAAAGGTTTCCATTTAATAAATGATGAGAATATCATACTTCACTGTCAGAATAGCTGTCTACAATCAGTAATTTGATAAAATTACAAAGTAATTTCTATATATGTTTTAATATATTATAGGAGAGGAGCTAATTATTTGCACCCAAGACCTGATACTGTATTTTCAAATAATATATTATTTTTCTAGATTTTATAATTCTTTTGTAAATGTTTTTAGAACTGAAAGTCCAACAATTATGTTGCAAGATTATTGGCTAGAATGAATCTGGGTGGTACATTATACTCGAAAACACTTTTGTTTGTTTTTAACGCATTTATTTTTAATTATAACATATATAAAGAAACTGCATAAAGTATTCGCATAGCTTAACATTTTATTACAAAGTGAACATCTTGTAACCACCACTCAGGTCAAGAAATAGAGCACCTTCTTGATCACAAAGTTTTCTCTCTCCCTTAGAGATAAACGTTACCATATTTTTTTTGTGTGTGAAAATCACTTGTTTTCTTTATAGTTTTGCTACCTATTCACATATTCTTGAATACTATAGTTATTATCACCTGTTTTTGTACTTTATAAACTTTTGAATATATGTGTTCTCTTGAGTCTGGCCTCTTTTTTATAATATCATGTTTTATAAGATTAGTTCTTGTTGGGTGTGATTGTAGTTCCTTCATTTTCATTGCTTCATAGTGTGGTGCTTGTATGAATATATCATAATTCTATGACTGTACACTTTTTGATGGATATTTGGGTTGTTTCCTGTTGGGGCTATTATGAACAGTGCTGTATGCTGGTGGACATGTGCATGCATTTCCTCATATATAATGAGGAATGGAATTGCTAGGTCATAAGGTATGAATGTCTTCAGTTTTATAAGGTATACACAAACTATTCTCAAAAGTGGTTTTAGGAGCTTACACCCTAACCAGCATAATACAAATTTCCACACCTTAAAGTGATAGCTTTCAATGTTTCACCATTAAGAATGATATTTTTCTAGCTTTTAAAAAAGATATTCCTTATTGGACTAAAGAAATTCCCTTCTGTTAATAATGTCCTAAATGTTTTAATCTTAAATGGATTTAAGCATCCAAAGTAACCATAAATAAATTTAGATATTTTAAATTTTATCACTAATGGACGTGCAGTGGTTTCTCAGTGTGATGTTAATTTGTATTTTGTTGATTAATGTGGTTGAACAACTTTTCATATGGTTATTGTCCATTTTGATTTTCTTCTTGTGAAATTCCATTCAAATCTATTGAGCATTTTTTTTTAAATCGGCATTGTTTATTCTGTGTTTTTTTCTAATAGGTACGGGTTTACTATATATTCTGAGGACTTGTTTGCTGTTGGTTACATGCACTGTGACTGTCTACTACCACTCTATGGCTTATATTTTAATGCTTTTTTTGATGTCCTTTGATGAATATAAGTTTTAAAATTTAATATATTTTAATTTATCAAATTTTCCTTTTCTGTTATAAAGATATTCTCTAACATTGGCTTTTAAAAAGCTTTGTTGTTTTGTCTTACAAATGTAGGTATTTAATCTACCTGGAATTGATATTTGGGTATGGTGAATGGTGTCCAATTATTTTTTCACATGTATATTGTTACAGAACCATGTGTTTAATAAAAATAAATGATAAATAGATAAAGATGTCTCATCATATCATCAGTGCAACCTCTGGTTATAAATCAAGTGTCTTTCCCTAAGTGTGTGAAAGCACCTTTCTTGGTTTTCTATTCTGTTAATCTATCAGGCTTAATAATTAACTCACAATCTTAATTATTAAAACTTTACAATAGTCGTTATTACAAGTTTATATAGTATTGGAATCTGATAGAGCTATTTTTCCCACCATATTATTTTTTAACATTACCCTGACTCTTCTTGGCCCTTAGAATTTCTATACAAATTTTAGAATCAGCTTATCAAGTTTAGCACAAGAAAAACTGTTGGAAATTTGACTGTGATGGCATTTAACTATAAACCAATTTTGTATAGTTAATCTTTTTAAGATACTAGGTCTCCTAATTTTTGAACATTGTGTATCTCATTTATTTAGGTCTCCTTTAATGTCTCACAATGAAGTTTTCTAATTTTTCTAATTTTCTGTTGGCTATTTTCTACTTATTTGATATTTTTGGTATGTTTGACATAAAATGGTATCCTTTCAAATTTCTAATTTTGGCTTGTATATAGAAAGACAAATAATTTTTTGCTTGTATATAGAAAGACATAATATTTTATTGATCTTATATCCAGTACACATCAGAAATCTAGTTTTCATGTTAATAGTTTATTTGCAGATTTATTTGGATTTCCAACATACAAAACTCCATCTTCTGTAAATAATAATAGTTGTATTTATTTTTAGTCATTTTTCCTTTTATTTATTTATATATGTAATCATTTATCTATTTATTTATATCTTACTGTATTGCCTAAAACATATGGTACACTGTTAAATATAAATTGTTATAGCAGTGTTCTTGACTTCTGCTGCTGCTAAGAAAGTTGACTCCAGATTTAAAAAAACAATGAAGACATCTTTAAAAGCATTAACAGCTCATGCAGCTCAATATCAAAAACACAAACAACCCAATCCAAAAATGGGCAGAAGAGCTAAATAGACATTTCTCCAAAGAAGATATACAGGTTGCCAACAAACACATGAAAGAATGCCTCAACATCACTAACCATTAGAGAATTGCAAATCAAAACTACAATGAGGTGTCACGTCACACCAGTCAGAATGGTCATCATCAAAAAATTTACAAACAATAAATGCTGTAGAGGGTGTGGAGAAAAGGGAACCCTCTTGCACTGTTGGTGGGAATGTAAAATGATACAGCCACTATGGAGAACAGTATGGAGGTTCATTAAAAAACTAAAAATAGAACTACCATATGACCCAGAAATCCCACTACTAGGATATACCCTGAGAAAACCATAATTCAAAAAGAGTCATGTACCACAATGTTTATTGCAGCTCTAATTACAATAGCCAGGAAATGGAAGCAACCTAAGTGTCCATTGACAGATGAATGGATAAAGAAGATGTGGCACATATATACAATGGAATATTACTCAGCCATAAAAAGAAACAAAATTGAGTTATTTGTAGTGAGGTGGTTGGACCTAGAGTCTGTCATACAGAGTGAAGTAAGTCAGAAAGAGAAAAACAAATACCGTATGCTAACACATATATATGAAATCTTAAAAAAAAATGGTTCTGAAGAACCTAGGGGCAGGACAGGAATAAAGACGCAGACCTTGAGAATGGACTTGAGGACATGGGGAGGGGGAAGGGTAAGCTGGGACGAAGTGAGAGTGTGGCATGGATATACATACACTACCAAATGTAAAACAGATAGCTAGTGGAAAGCAGCCACATAGCACAGGGAGATCAGCTTGGTGCTCTGTGATCACCTAGAGGGGCGGGATAGGTAGGGTGGGAGGGAGATGCAAGAGGGAGGAGATCTGGGGATATATGTATATATATAGCTGATTCACTTTGTTATAAAGCAGAAACTAACACACCATTGTAAAGCAATTATACTCCAATAAAGATGTTAAAAAAAAAATCAAAATTGACTTGGAATGCAGTGATTCCCAAAGTAAATAAGTTACTGAAACAGTCTCTGTTTGAAATCATCAAGTATATGACTTATTTCATTATTTATGTACTCTTGACTAATTCAGAAGTGTTTTTACTATTAACTTTATTTTTACTGTTTTGAATTAGCCTTTTCTCAGTTATACTGTGTATGCCAAATTTGCTTAATTTTAGATAGCTGATCCTTTTCAAAAAGAATCTGGCTTCTTCATATTTGTACATTTCCATAGAGTCCACTTAGTGGTCTATGTAGATATCTTTGGAGGCAAACAGGAATATAGCTACATAGCAGCCTCAGGCTGCCCTGGGCTTCCTTAGCCATACAGAATGATTCAGTGTTATGGGGGAAGCTGAAAATATGTAGCCATTAAGGACAGGGTTTGCAAATTCCTTCAGGATGAAATGGTGGTAGTCACAAATGGTTTTCTGGTCTGGGCACCAATCCAACACTAATAGGTGCAGGAAAAGAAAATGTTACTGTATAAGGATTTAATTTCAGGGAGAATGATAGTACTTTTAGAAAGGCGTATATATTTAAAAATTGATTTGAATATATATGCAAATTATTTTACATAGTTGCTCATCTTCTCCCTATGAGAACAATTTTAAAGCAGTGGAGCTTTCTAACCCATACTTATGTTGGGAAACTGAAGATTATATAACATGTACCAAAGACATCATGTTCACAGATGTAGGCTTAATCTTGGGGAAGAAATATACATATATTACTGACCATCCTCACATTTTTGTGGATACTGTTCCTCACTTGCTAAATGTTAGTAATTATCTCCCCATCCCCTAAATGACCCAAATCTTTTCTTCATAGATAAGAGAAAGTGTAACAGTTTAGAAAAGTTCAAGGAGTTAAAAGCACTGTGACTGACACCTCAGGTTACAATTTAACACAAAATCTGAGTTTAATTATACACTGTGTTTGTTGTCAAACATACTGGCAGATAAGAGAGAATGAATGGCCTAGAGGGCAAGATTACCGTATGCTATCATGGTTGGTGGTAAGAACAACAACCATTACAGCTAAAGCTTTTATTTTTTATTTTTTTTATTATTTTAATATAAAGGGAAACAATGTGTTTTTCAAAATTGAAGAAAAAAAGATTGCCAATACTATATAGTTTAGAAATATATATTAAGAAAAAGAAACACTAGATTCCATTTTAAATAGCTACTAAACTTTTATTTAAATAGATAAAAAAATTGCCAAAGTAGTTTGCTTAATTTGCAGCAAATCTAACCATTTGTCTCAGTTCTTGTCATTCCTGAAATTAGATTAATGACATGTTTGTTTTGTTTATCTAGCAATAGTTGCTCTGTTGTTAAACAATTCACTTTACAAGTGACTACAGATACCTATTGAGGCTGACATCTACATCATCCCCATTCCTAAGTAACTCTATACTATTTCTTTTTCTGGGGGAATTATATAGACTCTTATGTTTCCTTCTGTAATTGGTAAAATACAAATATTTCTTTCAATAATGGTCTTTCCTTAACACTTTTATTCTGTTCCAAATACACTTCAAATTTGGTAAATCCTTTAAATGTTCATTTTTATGCTCTTGCAGTTCTGAGTTAGTAAATACTGAAGCTGTATAAACAATTCAGAAAATATTGGAGACTATCTCTACTCTTATAACTGGTTCAATTATTTTAATTACTTTAACTGGACAACTCTGATAATTCTCCCTCTCCCCAAACACACAAACACATAACAACAAGCACATACACGCACACAAACACACAAGTGTGGGGAAGTTTGCTTATTTAGCCTAAATGATCAAATCTATATTTGTGTAATTTGGTGTTGGGTTGCACCCTGCAAGCCTGCAAGCCCTGTACTTGCCCAGCCTCAAGAACGAAGAAGAGCCTGGAGTCAGCCCTGACAGAGACATCAATGGTTTAATGGATAGGGAAATCTTACACATCTGAAGCAAGGTCCTGGAGCAACACCAATGCCACTGCCACCATGTGCTGCAGATGGCAGGCAGTGCCTGGGGTGGAGGGTGGGGGGCGGATTACTAGTTATAGTGGATTATAGGTTGGTTCATTGGTTACCAGGGAAACCGACAAAGGAACAAGCACCTCACCGCCCTTTGATAAGCTATGGTAATAGAAATGTTCTGGCCTAAAGGTTAAAACAACCACTAGCTGGGGCCTGGGGTAAGTATGTAGGCATTTACTGATTAGGCTCTGTAATTGAGAGGGAATGTCAGTCTTGTGAATAGGGTGTAGGTGAAGCAGGGACTGGTCGAGCAAGGGATGTACAGAGAGCAAGAGAACAGTCATGTTGGGCGGCCTGAGCATATCTTTGGACACGACTATAAAAGAGTAAGATCAACGTAAATTTGTGAGTTCTGATTTGGCAGAGGCTAATTTCATATGAGTCTCTCCCTTCTTTCTGGATTTTATCCTTCATTTATAACAACAGAAAACAAACCATTTCACGGTCAGAAGAGATCAGAATGTGTGTTTTCTACAACTCGATTTACAAATAGGTACTGCCCACCTTCTATGATCTCAGCTCTGTGGTAGATGTAGCTACTTGAGAAAAGCAGATAGAAAAGAGGGGGCCGTATTTCAAGAAAAGTGAGTTTTTCTGGCATACAGTAGTTAACCTTGCCAACATAATGCACATTTTTTTCTTGGAGATTATGTTGTGGTGTGAGGGTGAGGTGTTGTTAAGGCCATAGGAGAGTGATAAGGCATGAAGATTACTACAGAGATATTTATTGAGGGTTTGAAAATGGAATTTTCCATTCTAATGGGGAACTGTACATATATGGGTTTTAGATAGTAATCACTTGTGTCCAAAAGCTATGAACAACTTTAGGGACATTAAAGCAAATTGCCAAAGTAATTTCAAAAGAGTTCTAAAAAGTTGAACCTTGATCAGCAATAGTTGATCAAGTTCACGTTTTAACTACAAGTTCACCAACATTGACTAAGTTTTTAAGTTTTACAATTTGATACGTGAAAATGTTGTCTGATTAAATTTGCATTTTCTTGGCTAGTTACCTTGGACATTATATGTTTGCCATCCAGTTGTTATTTCTTTTTTTTAAAAAAAAATAGTTGCCTGTTGATATATTTCTCCTGCAAACTACTTTTGTATTGATTTGTGTGATCTCTTTATATAAAAATAAAAATTGTAACCATTGATCTGGCACAACTGGTGTGAATAATTTCCAGTTTCTAGTTGCCTTTAGATTTTCATTTCATTAAGAGAAATATAGGAGGAAAATGTTAATTTAGACAAAGTTATTGAGCTTTAATTTTTATTTATTCCATTATATTTTAAGAATTTTTAAAGTCCATCAATTTTATTCATTATAAAATCATACCTATTCATTAAATAAAATTTGAATCCAAAAAAAAATACAAAACTAAAAAACAAAATATTACACATCGTCTCACTTTTCAGAGAGCCTCATATCTACTATAAATATTTAGTTGAATTTCCTTTCAGTATCCTTTTTGTCCTCCATGGGAAGGTTTTATGTTGCTGTTATTGTTTCGTTATTAGCAAAATGCATACTGCTTCATTTTATGATAAGATATGATATCATAATATTATATAATAATCTCTCTTTCCTGTCATGTTACATTTCATCATGTCATGCAATTTATCTATTACTTTTTTTTTTTTTTGGCTGTGCTACGCAGCCTGCGGGATCTTAGCTCCCCAAGCAGGGTTTGAATCTGGGCCCCCAGCAGTGGAAGCGTGGAGTCCTAACCACTGGACTGCCAGGGAATTCCCTTATTTATTAAATAAATATTTATTTACCATCATTACCTATCAGTCACTCTTCTAGGCACTGGGATAGCAATAAACAAAATCCCTGCTTACATGGAGAATACATTGTAGTGGTAGTGGGGTTGGGGACAATAATGCAAATAAGCATAAAATATGTCAGGTATTTTTAAATGCTATGAAGAAAAATAAGTTCTGTTAAGTAAGAGGAATAAAGAGTTCTAGAAGGGAGTAGGATTTACAATTTTATATAGAGGGGTGAGGAAAAGTCTTTTTTATTTGGTGACATTTTAGCTGAGACCTGATTGAATGGGTAGAATGAACCATGCATATACCTGGGTAAGCACAGTTCCAGACAAAGGGACAGAGCAGGACCAGAGGAACTGACATGGGAATGTGCTTGATATTTCTGAGAATATTGAAGTGATAGTGTGGTGGGAGTGACATGAGAGAGGGGAAGAGGAATAAAAGATTCAATCAGTAATGTAAGGTTGTGGTAAAGACTTTGAGCTTCACTGAGTGTGAGATGGACCGCTATTGGACATTGAGACCAGGGAAATTACATGATCTGACTTATTTTTGTAAGGAATAATCCTGCCAGTTGTGTGAAGAATAGAGTGTAGGAAGAAAAAGGTGAGATCAGGGAGCTCTATTAGGAGTCTGCTGAAGTAATCTGAGTGAGAGATGATGGTGGTTTGGACTGGCTTGTTGGCAATAGAGGTGATAATGTCATAGACTTTGAATATACCTTCAAGGCTTAGCTATCACAATTTCCTGACTGACTGGATGTGAGATGTGAGAAAAATAAAAGAGTCAAGAACAATTCCAAGGTTTCTAGCCTAAAAACTGCAAGAAAGGTGATGCCATCTACTGAGATGGAGAAGATACAAGGAGGAGCAGACTTGGAGGTTGAAGAGATAAATGTTCAACTATTATGAAATCTTTGTAATTATATTTTTAAAACAGTTTTTCTTTATTAAAGACATTCTACATTTTAGTTATAAACTATTTAGGAAAAAAATAATAAAGAAGAAGAAAACAATAATCACCTATAATTTTATAACCAAAGAAAATTACTCAGTGTTTAGATGTAATTGTATAGTCTTTACACACACACAGACACACACACACATATACATAGTATAAACACATACATGTACACACAGTATATACTGTACATACTGTATATAACATTTTTCCTACTCAAATGGGGTGCTTTTTTATAATGAGATTGTTTTGGATACTTTCATCTACCATTTGTTGAGAAATTTTTCCCTAGAATGATATAAGTTGATAAGGTGTTTTTTGTTTTTTTTCAGTTATCTTAATTTGCTAACCTTGGGAAATATTTTCTAGGCTAAAATCTCTAGACCAGTGTTTCTAGATCAGGGGTTGGAAAATTATAACTTGCAGGCCAAATTTGGGCCGCCACTTGTTTTTGTATGGCCTATAAGTTAAAAGGGTTCTTACAGATGAACACATTTACTATCGATTTGACGATTGAGAAAACTAACTTTGAACCCTAATTTAGCAAAGTGTAACCCCCCAAATTCTTCTCATTAGAATTGTATCACAAAAATACTCTTTTATTATCATTATCATCACTATATTTTGAATTTTTTCAATTTTAAAATGTGTAGAAATTTGATTTTTCTTGTTGTATATGTGCCTGGATAATATCCTTGATGTTACTTCTTATCCCACAAAGGCAAACATTATTATCTGGTCCTTTACAGAAAAAGTTTGCTGACTCTTGTTCTAGATCTTTGTAAGTGTGCATAAGAATCACCTGGAAGCTATGAGAAAAATGTAGATTTCTGTTGTTCACCGCACCTTCATCACCGCTATATCAGTTTTGATTCAGTAAGCCACGGGCAAGTCCCAGGAATCTCAATTTTAACAAACACCCCAGGTGATTCTGAGACGTTCTGGAGCAAATTTTGAGAAACACAGAATGCCAACTTGCACTGAGCAAGTTTCAATACTGAATTTTTAACTACATGTGGGCCAGTACTTCACCACCAGCATGCTGGTAAATATCAGTTCATTATAAAGATCTCACTGGAGTGAATTGCCACAGGGACCAAACTTGCCTATGGCTCTTTCCACCCGTCATCATTTGTCCTATCACCTTTCCTTGGAACACAGCCTTGTTTGGGAATTAAAGCATTGTTTTTGGTGTAGGAGGTCTGTGGTTCTGAATTTGAACCCATATGACAGAGGATACATCATTATTCCTGGGTTCCATGCATTTGTTCTTATCTCCCTTTTTATCCCCTCTTTATTATTGTTTATGCATATATTTATGTATGTATGCACATATTCATTCATCCATCCATCCATCAGTGCATCCAATTTCCCTATAAACAACAAGATTTTAACTTTACTAGAATTAGTACTGCCTCCCTCCCCCATCACCAAGCAAACCTTGAATTTTTGATACAAATGATCTACCATTTGTGCCATAGTAAATTTATAAATTTACCAGTGCATGTTGGAAAGCGTAAATCTTGGGACAGCTAACTGAGTTCAAACACTAAAACATAGGGAGCTTAAAAAAAGTAAAACACTATAACACATTTCAGAGTCATTATTGTTGGAAGTTAGAAATTATTGCTGGAATATCTTAATGAGAATTCCAGGAAGTCCTGAGATTTTAAGTAGTGTATGTGAGATTAAGAAAGGAAGAAATAATTTATCTCCTGAGAGAATTTTAAGCGTTAAATCCTGACTTTTCTTAATGAAGTTTCCATGGGGCACTACAAGTTCATATTTCTAAAGGCCAAATCTTTCCTCTTTTCACCACCTTCTCTATATTTCTGTTGCTCTTTGGGCCTCAGCTGATGGGTCACCAGAGAAATGAGGCTCCTCTCTCTGAGTAGTTGTGAAAGAATTCCATGATTTTTTTTTTTGCCCTTTTGTATCCAATCTTTACTTTTAAATATTTTTGTGGGAACTCTCTCCCTGAGGACAATGCATTCACTAGTATTAATTCACTTTTTTTGCATTTCAAAATATGTGTTCTCAATTTATCTGAAATTCCTCTTTTACTGATGAATTCCTAATACTGACTAAAATCATTTAATATAGTGTTCTTAGTTATTCAATGAGCCCTAATTTTGATTTTAGAGACAGATTCCATATTGTTTCAAATACTTGATAACATTTTCAATTTTACCCAGAAACTTGAAAAGTTCTACCAAACAGTACTCTAAAAAAGTATGCTCCAAGACCAATTAAAACACATTTCTCACAGCCCTAAATTCTTGGCCCCAGATAAGAGATAAAATTTCAAACATGCAATTACTTATATCAGAAATCCAGCTTAAATGATCTGTATGGTGAAACTTGCTGTTGAGGAAAGATTGTGACACCATTTTCTGGTTTATATATTATCTTAAAAATAGAATATATTGAGGAAATACATTTGTCTTTGAGCAATAAAATAGATTACATAACTGCATCTCTCACAATCTAAAGATAAAAAACAGTTAAAATGACCCAGTGATCTAAGAAAATCATTCTGCTTAAAGTGAAACTTTTTCTCTTGGAGACTAAAGTAAGAGACATACTTAGTTCAGACTTTTTTTCATTCTTTCACAGTTTGTTTCACTTACATCAAAATATAATAGAAGTTTCAGAAAACTGTATCTTCCTATATATTATTCTTTGACTGAGAGACTTCACATTATTGTGGTGTGTCTCCACATAACAACTAAAGGCTGCATATAGATAATATTCATTGCCTATGCTGCCCGTTCAGAAAAGTTGGACAGTTTCTCTTAGCTTTATCTCTTGTTATGCTTGGAATGTTGCTTTCATATCTCAAAATTTGTCCCACATTAGCAATATGTATTACTCAGTCTTTGGTAATCAGATGCTCCAGCTCATGTATACATTATGAAACCACAATTCCAAACAGACCCCACAGCTTTGTTGTTATTTTAATTAGCATCGTTCTGATATTTACATTATTTTAAAAAGAATATCTTCAGCTAGATACATTCATCCATATATAAACAGTAGATGTTTTCCACTATCTACTGTGGCTTGACATGCAAGTTCTGAAACTTTATCTCAACAAAATGGTACAACATCACGTACATGCACATCTAACAGAAGTGTTTGAGGTGATGTTTTGACAAACTACGTAAACCAGAAATACCTTATATAAACTTGAGTGTTCTACGAAGGATGGAGTTGAGATTAGGCGATGGGGGTAAGAGAATAGAGAGGAGCAGACCAGCACCAATAATTAAAGAAATTCACTTAGAAATGAAATATTCCAAAGGTTTAGTGTTACTGTAGTAGTCAAATCAGTGTTAAGAATAACCATATGTAGTGAACGAAAACAATTCATGAAGCTTCACCCTAAAGTAGATATCAAACTAGGTAGAATTTTACTGTCTTTATAGTATTCACTTAGATTTATAACATTTAAATTACTCTTTGTTTCTCTATGTTCCTTCTTTTAATTATTCTTGAATTATTTCACAAATCCCCCTTTTTTTTTTTTTTTTTTAAATAGTAATCTTTTATTTATTTATTTATATTTATTTTTGGCTGTGTTGGGTCTTCGTTTCTGCGCGAGGGCTTTCCCCAGCTGCGGCAAGTGGGGGCCACTCTTCATTGCAGTGCGCGGGCCCCTCACTACCGCGGCCTCTCTTGTTGCAGAGCACAGGCTCCAGACGCGCAGGCTCAGCAGTTGTGGCTCACGGGCCCAGCCGCTCCGCGGCATGTAGGATCCTCCCAGACCAGGGCCCGAACCCGTGTCCCCTGCATTAGCAGGCAGACCCCCAACCACTGCGCCACCAGGGAAGCCCTACAAATCCCCCTTTTTAAAAATTCCTCAGTGAACAGGGAAATACATTCTTCATCTTGACTTGCATTGTTTTGTTACCATCCTTGCCATAATGTAATAAAGCTACCCTTCATCCCAAAAATGTATTTATTCCTTTATTTAGGGACATTAATGTATAATATGTTTTTCTGTACAATGAAACCAATTAGGTATATATGCTGGGCTTCCTGAAACTCTGAAAAAGAAGAGCTTGCAAATTCCTCTCTGCGTTTGTTCTTTACAGGAATTTAGTCTGCCTCAAATCCTGAGTGGTGACTTAAGGAAGAGTCGCTTGCCATTCTGTGTAAATTAGTTTAAAATTACTTTTTAAATGCCCCCCAAATATTGATTTTAGAAGTCCTTGATTTTTCAGAAGCATAATTACCCTTTTGGAAGTTTCAAATCAATCTCAAAATATGTAAAGTTATTTATTATACATTATAGAAGTCTTATTTATTATACAAAAGATGCCAACATCTGGTGTTTTACTTACTATTAGTTCTAAAACAAAGAAACTAATTTACTATGATGACTGAGACAGTGATGCCATACAATATCAGCACTCCTCCTTTTTCTTGCAGTCTCTTTAAAGCACTAAATATTTTTTAAAATTAAATAAACTATGAAGGCCTCAAATTTTGATGAGAAATTTAGTGAGAACATTGATCTTTTTTTTGTGCCAAATGGGAGACCTTTTAAAACTGACTCTGACTTTTGAGGGTGAAAGTACTTGGAGTTGGTTTTTAAAAGTTTCATAGGGTAGAAACTAACACAACATTGTAAAGCAACTATACTCCAATAAAAAATTAAAAAAAAAGTTTCATGGGAATTACATCCTCAGTATTTATATGTTGAGTTAGGCCTCTCTCGTTTCAGATATCCAGTGGTAGCTAGATTACTTCTAACTACTGACCATGATCCCCTGGAGCCAAGTGGGATACATTAACTTTCTTAAGGCTCCAGGAAACCATTTGTTAGGTTATAATTCATAGGAAGTAAATAACACCCTGAAATATGTAAGAATTAATTCATTTCACATGCACAAGCAGTAGTGTCTCAGGGATGATCATCATTGCTTGGTTCAATATAGGAGCAAGATCTTGTGGAATAGTCTTGGTCTTGAAGCACCATCCCAATAATTTATTTATAAAGTGTTACTCTACAAATAGACTTTTACCTAAGTTATGCCAATTATTAGAAGCTCTGTCTAAGGTAGGCCCATCAATCAAATGTTGAACATTGAGAAAAAAGAGGGCATAAGTGTAAAAGCACTGATAACACCTTAACAGTATAAGCATGAGTCTGTGTCATCAGTAACACTGTTAAAAGCACCAATCTATGTAACCAATCTGTTCTTAATTATTTCTTCATAGGATGAGATTTAATAAAAATGGCTTATTCTGTAATAACTCATTTCTCTTGTTAATACTGAAAAGAGACTTGGAAAGCAAAGAAGTGGAGAGATATAATCCATAGGTTATGAACTCATTAATTCTGCAAGTAATCATGGAATGCTAATTATATTCCAAGTATTGTCATAGGTGCTGGGAACACCTGTATCATCTATAATCAGTCATTTATTGATACATTTCTAACTATTCCCTTAAATTAGGCTATTTATTTATAGGTAAGATGGTATTCACTCCATTCCTAAATATTCCCTTAAAGAAAAAAGTAATTCTTACTTTTTTCACTCGGCTAAAAATATCACTTACACATGTAACATCTTATTTTTCCCCTTAACCATAGATTCAACCAGAAAAGCACCAGGATGCTTGAAACTTCCTATACAGAAAATCCTCCCCAAATAACCTTTTCTATGATGCTTGCAATCACACACACAAAAAATGTTCTTAATTTTCTTCTCCCTGGGCACATTTGAAACTTGTACAAGTAACTATTTTGAAAAGCTGAAAAAAAGAGTAAGAAAAACAAAAAACAAAACCTTAGTACTAAACACACCACTATTAAGTTGATCATTGATAGTACAGTTTTACTAATTATCTAGAAAATGAATAATAACCTATTTTAATGCTTTGTCACTGATTTAAGCTGTTCAGTTGTTTTGCTCCCCCTTGGAAGTCTTAATTATTAGAAGTGTATTAAATGTAGCTAAAAATGAAAAGTACAAGATTGAAAAACTACCCAGGTGCTTGTGTTTAAATAGAGATTACCTTTCCTTTATATTTTCCCCCGGCTTATATTTATATTTTCCACCTGAATTTACAGAGTTCTTTTGACTGATTTGCAGGGTCCTAACATGTATGTTTTATCTGTACTTTTAGCCACATTTTAATTAATCCTTTTCTTTATACTGACTAGCTTTTTGAAAACAGTAATAATTTAAATTATTAAATAATTTCCCAAAATGTATTAAATGCTTATACTTGTGGATTTTTACCTTCTAGAAATTTTTCACGATTTATTCTGAATCAAAGCATTTGTAAAGGTCTTAACACTGACACTTCAAGTTTACAAATTTAAATGAAAACTGGCAATGGGGGAAAAGGAATAGAGAATACATATGGTAAATAATTACCAATGTAAGTATTTTAAATTTTATTTGAAGTTGCTTCATTTTCATATATCTTAATGATCACAATGATGTAAAGCAAGTAGACTCATAAAATATGAAAAATTATATCCTGTTAGTTTTTTTTCTTTTGTATTTAAATGAAGAATATATCAACACTTTTCAAATTTTAGATACATATATATCAATATGATGTGCATTTTTATTTTTCTAGTAGATTTAAGCTTTTACATGCTCTAGATATTTTTTATCAAGCTCCTATAACTCATACTGTTTTTAAGCAAGGATGTTCATCACAGCACTGTTTACAAATGTAGAAACATTGAAAAGCATGTAAATCTCATTCAATAATGAACTACTTAGGATAAGTTATAGTACATCCACCCAATGGAATACTATGCAGCCACTAGTTGATGACACAGATTGGTATTTATTGATATGAAAAGATGATTATGTTTTAGTTTAAAATAAAAAAAAACAGTACATATAGTATGTTTTCTTTTTTTTTTTGTAAAACAGTGTGTGTATACATAGGGGAAAAGGCATGAAAGGATATGCACACACTTAAAATATTAATGCACGCACTTAAAATATTAATAGTGGTTATCTCTGAACTCTGGGAATTTTAATTCCTTCTTTATAAGTTTCTGCATTGTTGTACATTTTTTTTACAAGAAGCATGTATTATGTTTATAATCAATAAAAAGAGTAATTTCCATTTGAAAATATTTGATAATGAATATACAAGTCATTTGTAGATAAACAATTACATAGAAACAGGTTATTCTCATTATTTTATGGGCAAATAGCCAACAAAAGTGTTAATAAAATTATATATTTATATTGTATTATGTATGAAACCAAAGATTTCTATATAAATAAAAACCAACTGAGAACAGAGTTAAAACATTTTCTTACTGTTGGATCTGGTATGAGTGAATCCTATTTTTAAAAAGTAATTATTTCAATTTCACCTAAATTAGGTATTTATCTCTCTAATTCCAAAATGGATTCGAACTGGCATATATTAAAAGAAAGGCAATCCAAAGAAAATATGAAAGCAAGTGTAATATGGATGGAAGGTAGATGGATATGGAGAAGAGGGAAGTAAAAGTGAAACACAGAAAGTCCATAGTATAGAAATTACAGGCTAAATAATGTAACTGCAATATAGAACAGAACATTTTGTCGCAACTTCCAAGCAGCTAGACAAAAAGAGAACCACACTGGATTAAGAGCTCTCATATGATAGATGGAGGCATGTGACTTAATCAAGAGAGATGACCTTTTCCTTAATTTGAAACATCTGTGAATATTACCTTATTGATATATTCAACAATTTATAAGAGATAATGATAAGTTTAATAGAAGATGTTCTTCAAAGTAGTTTTCAACATCATTACAGGATTGTTTACCTTCTATATTGACACAACAGAGGCTGAAGTTAATCCTAAAGTTATTTATAGACAAAGGCAATTCAGTGCTGTTATTCACCTTTCTTGTTGATTAAACATGATCCATGTATAAGGAGTTTAGAAAAATGAGTGATAAGAATGCTCCTTAGACTGTCTTCAAATATCAAAGCTCTCAGAAAAGGTTTTTAATATGAAACTTAGAATTTAAATAATCAATGTTTAAAGTGTTAATTTTCTAAGGTACTGATTGAGGAAATACCAATATGCTTCTTTCTCTGGGCATGAAGTTAATAACGAAAACTCAAAACTTAGTCAAAGTCACTATCAAGTCTGTGGTATGCCCACAATATATTAAAAAGGAAAACATATATAAATAAATAAAAGGAAGAAAGAAAGCTCACATCTTTTAAAGGAATATTCATTTTAAATAATAATTTAAAGTGAAATTATACACAAACATTAACTGGATCACATAAACTTTCCCCTGCTCTACTGATTTCTCAAAAAGCAAGTTAGAAATTTTCACTGTAATAGACTCAGAAGTAAGGACCATCTCAAGAATACTTTCATAGGAGAAATTAAATTTAGTAGTATTAGTGAAATAAGGAAGGAAATATACTCCATTACCTCACCTTGACTGGTTTAGCAAAAAAGCATGTGGAGGAATAAACTTTATTCTACATATTCCTAAGGCTATTATATCGAAAAATAGTACAAAATGACAGTTTTACAATTAGAAATTATGTTCTTCACTAAAATGAACAAGGTTTTCTAGTTTCACTTTTTTTCAAAAGAAAGTATTCACTTAAAAAAACCTGTGAATTCACATAAAATAACCTCTTATCACAAAGTAGCCCAAACTAAGTAGGCACCAGCTTAAGGCTGAAACAAATTGAGCATTCTTACTCTCACCACCTGCGCCTGGCCTGGCCCAGGGTGACATGCAGAGGCTTGGAGCCCACTATGCGACCATTCATCTCATCTACTGCTTTGGTAGCCTCTTCAAAAGAGGAGAAGCAGACGACACCAAACCCTTTGCCTTGCCCCACTTCCACCATCACTTTGGCCCGGCTAATTGATCCAAAGGAAGAAAATTCCTCCTTCAGTTTTTCATCATCGATGGTCTCGTCTAGGTTCTTAATATAGATAGGCACCCCTGGAGGCCGACTTTTTTCTTTTAATCTCAGCCGCTCAAATCTTCGCCTTAACTCAGCCAGGCGTTCAATTTTCTTCTGTGCTCGCCCTACATAGAGGACTTTCCCATCGATGGACTTTCCATGCAGGTCTAACACAGCCTTTTGGGCAGCCTCGTGTGTCTCGTATCTCACAAATCCAAAGCCTTTCGATTTCCCACTGGCATCTCTTATTACCTTAACACTCTCAGTTGGCCCGTACTCACTGAAAAGTTCCTTCAGTTTGTCGTCATCCATGTCATCTCCAAAGTTTTTAACGAAAACATTGGTGAAAGTCGCTCTATCCCTAGTTCTAACTTCAGCTGCCCGCTCTTCCGGAAATTTGAATCGGCCAACGTACACCTGGCGGTTGTTGAGCCGCACTCCATTCATGTGCCAGATGGCCCTATTGGCAGCGGCCAGGCTGTCAAAGTGCACATAGGCATAACCCTTAGAGCCGTTGTCATCGCATACGACTTTGCAGGAGAGAATGCTCCCAAAAGCAGAAAACAGATAAAAAAGGGCCCTATTGTCTATGGATTTGTCCAGGTTTTTGATGAATATATTTCCAACTCCAGACTTTCTTAAGCGGTCATCTGGCTGAGACCACATTAGGCGGAAAGGTTTGCCGTTAATCAAATCAAAATTCATGGTGTTCAAGGCCCACTCAGCATCCGCAGGAAAGCGGAAGTTAACATAGCCATAGCCCAGGGGGCTGCGGGTCACCGGGTCACGGCAGATTCGGGTGAAGCGCAGAGGGCCAGCAGGCCTGAACTTTTTATATAACATGTCCTCGGTGACATCTGGGTCCAAGTCACCCACATACAGGGCAGCCTTGAGGTACTTCTTTTTCTTGCCAGCAGGATTAGGCTCCCCACTCCCCATCTCTCTGAGCACAGGGAGGAGGCTTTCTTGGGAGAGAAAAAGAGGTTGCTTTCTCTAAGCTATGGGCCAAGCAGCTGTTCACAAACAGAAAAAAGCCAAGGCGAAGGAAGCTAAAAGCAGACTCAGAATCACTGTTGAGGCTGAGAAAATGAAGTTCAGAAACAGCTGGTCAGCAGGCTCAGAACAAACGCATCAGACAAAAAAGCACCCCAATAACGAATCCGTTCTCCCTAAGGTGGCTTAGAATTTCCACCCATTCAGATCTAAAATCAGTTTCAAAAGCCAGTAGTAGGAAAGAAATGTCCCTTTCCCCGTTAAATTGTAAGAAATCATCAAGCAGCTGGCTGGCTCCCCACATCTAGCCTTGCCGACAGAGGCCTCACGACCCGTTTTCTGCATAAATATAGGCCTCAAGCTCGTGCGGGCTTAAAATGATATCAACAAGGGCAGAGGCCGAACGTGTATTCCTCCGCCGGCTGCCTGGCCGGTCTCAGAAGGGCTCGCGCTCACTAAGGCCGCGCTACACACACTCAGCGTCAGCGAAAGGGCAGACTGGACACTTGGTGCGCTGCGGCCGGGCAGGCAGGCTGCAGGCGGCGGATCGGACAGAGAGACAGACAGACAGACACACGCGCGGGGGACCGGAGACCGCCCAGATACCCAAGATGCCCACTGGGTACGGACCGAGTGACGCGCGGAGATTTCGGCAGCCTGAGACTCGCGGCGGGTCCGGAGGGACTGACTGGCAGACGCGCACTGGGTCAGCTCAGACGCGAGGAGGTTCCGGACAGATGCGGGGCGGAGTCAGGAGAGAAGGGCAGATGCGCGGCGGGCGGGCAGAGCGCAGACCGATGGACAGGGATTGCGCCCTGCAGGACAGACCGACCCAGGGACTAAAAGCTTCTAGCTGTGGTAGGGCGAGCGGGCGGGGCGCAAGGAAACCCGGAACCTTGCTAAGTAACTTCCCGCTTGCTCTGTGCCAAGATGTTAAAAAAAAAAGAAAAGAAAAGAAAAAGAAAAAAAGAACGAACGAAAGAAAAATATTTAAATGATTTCTAGATTTTTCATTTCTTACTTTTGAAATTTTATTTATTATTTAAAATATTACCTTTAGGCTACTGACCCCAAAATCAAAGGAGGTGACGACCTAGGCAGAGGGACTCTCATATTTTTTTTTGTTTGTTTTTTTTAAACGAATTCCCTAAATCGTTTCTGCTTAGGAAATAGCGTATAGGTTGCATACTTTCCTGAGTGCATTGGAAAGTCAGTTGACAGCTGTACTGGACTCCCAGTTCAGTGCTAAATGATCACAGGGTCAAATAAAACACAGGCCCATGTTGTAGTTGGCCTTTATTTTTACTCCATTGAACTTCAACATAATGGTAGCATTATCCCCAGGTAATAGGCAGAGTTCTTTTCGCTGCTCCAGTAATACTAAGGTTTTAATGATTGGAGAGCCATAAAATGGCTTTTAATGGTACTTAGTGCCAGAAAACGTTGAAGATGTGCTGCCTCCATAATCACAAATTGCAAAATCTTAGTTAAAGAGTAAAAGCTGCAGAATCAATGCAAAATATATAATGTTTGAAGATGAAATAAACATGTAAAGATATAGGCACTTTACACAATTAATTGCTAATTTCAACTTGAATTGTCAACTTTAAACCATTGCAGGGAACAATGCTATAAGATTAGACACAGCTCAGAGGTTTCCCAAGATCTCTCTTTAGAGTTTGTAGTAAACTGTTTTGAAGAGGAATGTTACCCCGTCTTCGGAAAATCATCAGTGTCTGTAACACATAACTCAACCAGCCCCTTCCACAAGCCCTCCCCTCAAAAAGAAAATCCGAACAAAACATATGTCAATACTGTTAGGCTGGAAAAGATCCTGGCAAAAAAGGAATGCAAGAGAAGGACATCACCCCAAAGGGTGTTGTCTTAAATTCTTAGAATAACAGGCTAAATTCATGTGTTGCTTCATTTTCTACAGTTTCTGTTAGACGGTATAGTTGACTAGAGATGACAATTTACCCTCATTATTTACTCAATTATTTTGTAATTTTCTCCTCAAGGGTTCTTGCTTAGCTAAGACATGGAGACTATGTGAGAAAAAGCAAATACAAATTAAAAAATGTTATAGAGATAGACTAATAAAAACCGGTCTTAAAATATCACCACATTGACCAACATGTAGAAACACTTGTGAACACGTGCTTACTTTATTGTACTTTGAACATAACCTTTATAAACATCTTTCCTCATAAACTTAATTGACAATGGGCCAGAGCTTTTGTTTTTATTTTTCTGATTTAAAAGTATTACTTTACTGAAAATGCTATATTAAAATAACAACATAAATCCAAGAGAATAATTACCACAATATTATCACTAAATCAAATTAATATTTTATTTATGTAACCACCTAAATGCTGTCCATATTCCAATTCATTTGTATATATTTTCTCTAATATTATAGATGGAATTGGGTTGCTAAAAATAATTATTTTCGGGAATTCCCTGGTGGTGCAGTGGTTAAGAATTAACCTGCCAATGCAGGGAACATGGGTTCGAGCCCTGGTCCGGGAAGATCCCACATGCCATGGAGCAACTAGGCCCGTGTGCCATAACTACTGAGCCTGCATGCCACACCTACTGAAGCCCACATGCCTAGAGCCTGTGCTCCGGAACAAGAGAAGTCACCGCAATGAGAAGCCTGCGCACTGCAACGAAGAGTAGCCCCCACTTGCCACAACTAGAGAAAGCCTGCATGCCGCAACGAAGACCCAACTCAGCCAAAAGTAAATAAATTGGAAATACTTTTAAAAATAATAATAATTATTTCAAAATAACCTCCACTTTACACTTGCCAGCCATTTTGGGGTCATTACAGTATAAACATTCTAAACTATAGTGAACATTTTATCAGATCAAAAATCAGAAATTTAGAACTGCTGTGAAATAAATTAATTTTAGTAGAGTTCCCTCTGCTAAGCAGAAGTTTATGGAAAAAAGGGAAACAGTTTCATCTATAATTTGTTTAATCATTTTAATATTTACATTGAGAATTGTCTCTGGAATAAAAATCAGATGTGGGACATTTCTCTGTCATTTTTATTATATATTCAAGGTAAGTTTATAGTCTATGTAAATCTGATTCATATATTAAATCCATTAAAAATCCCCACCCAGATTCCTAAGGCAGTTGGTTGAAGCATATCTGAGTCTTCCTAAATCTGAGAAACATTTTGCATGAGGAAAGAATCCTGGACAACTGGTATTCTAAGTGCAACCTACCACACATTGTTATTTACAGTTGGTAGAAATTTGTGAGCATGAGCAGAAGAGGAGAGTTGGAAATTTATGTTTTTCAGCCTTGTCTTAACAGGCACTTGATCCTGTTTCCAATGAAAAGTCTGAGTTGTGCAAGGTGCTGGGAGTTCACAATGAAAGTAAACTTGCTGCTCTCTTGAATGAAGTCTGGGATGGTTGAACAAAGTAAAACCTTCATTACCTAGAACTTGGCTCATGTTTTTTAGACAAAAAGAGGAAAATTGCCAAAAAACCAATTTGGCGTTAAACATGTAGTAGTAAGTTTTGGAGCCAGTAGCAATTCTTTGTCTCTATTTCCAAAATTTTATACTTCTCCGTGAGTATTTATGCTCTGGATGATAATCCTGAAGGCATTTTGATAAGATTTATTATCAAAGAAAGATTAAATTGTGTTTATTAGAATGTACTTACTGAAATGAGAAAGTAACCAAAAGTGGAAAAAGTTTCAACAGAATATACAATGGAACGGGATTTATGCTAAATTGTCAATAAACCAGAATATCTCATTTTTCAACATATAACCAAAATTTCAATATTTTAAATTATAAAACTATAGTTTAGATATTTATTCAAAGGCTGTAGCTATAATTCATACATTTATAACCCTAGGTGGTTTGTTGGAAATTAAGAAAGATTCTTTTACAAAATTTTAACATTTTTTTCTTTTTTCATTTCTCTCATTAACTGAATCCCTGTTGAATTAAAAAGTCATGCATTCAACTGTGGATAAATCTGAATATTAAAAACAAATAAAAATAATATAACAACTTCATATATATTTAGGTTTAGTTAGGTGTCTCCTTAGGGTTCTCTTTTAATTAGATCCTATTAGTTTAAAATGAACCCATGGAATATTACAATGTATATTTATGCAATTGCTATGCATTCAAAATCCAGTCTATTTAGAGTTTTACATATGATGTAGAGGCAAAGTATTTTATCTTATTATGCATTAAAATATGGTAGGGGTATCACCCAATTGACAGATAGTCTCAGACAAATCTCTCCTTACTAGGGTTTGTTTACTGAACATATGCCTCATACAGGGAAAACACACACACACACACACACACACACACACACACACACACACACACACACACCACATTCTTTGATTAAAAATCCTGAGTTATAGTCATTTCACTTGACCTAGAACAATAAATAAAATAATAATTGTTTAAAAATGTAAACTTTATGCTTTATTTTTATTTTAATTTTTTAATGATGGGAAAATATACATCAAATTTACCGTCCTAATGATTTTTAAGTGAACAATTCCATGGCTTTAAGTACACTCTCATTGTCATCACATTGTCATGCAAGCGACATCACTATCTCCAGAACTCTTCATCTTGCCAAACTGAAACTCTGTACCCATTAATCTATGCTTTTAGATGACACAAAATATGTTAAGCCATTTCTTTATTGTTGGGCATTAAAGCTGCTTTTAGTTATTTTATTGTCACAACACACAATGCTATAATAAACGTCCTTATTCACATAATTTTATATATTATTACTCATTTCTATTAACTAGATTCTCAGAAGTGTGTATCATACACTTAGATGGTATGTGAATTATTAAATGTTAATATATACTGTCAGAATTATGTCAAAAATGATGACACAATTTACTTATTTTACCAACAACATAAAAATTTAGAGGAAATGGCTAACTCCTAGCAAAATAGGAATTACCAAATTTGATCCAAAGGAAAAGTGGAAGAATAATTGCCATAGAACAGATTACAGAAAGATTACACATACGCTATTTAAAAACAAAAAACAGGCACAGGTGATTTTATAGTTGAGTAGTATTATATAATCTTTAAGAAAATACATGTAGTGCTAATGCTATTCATACTATTCTCAACCATAAAAAGCTCCTTAAATCACTTTTATAAAATTGTCTCCAAGAGAGACTTCTCATAAGCCTAACTCATGTTTTCAAACCAGAATAAAATTATAGATTGATGGTCAGTCCATTTGCTGGTAGAACTTGGATATAATTGTCTCAGTTGTGTGTATCTGTGGGTGTAGGCAGATTGCAGGAGCAGGGTTAAGTGTTACATAATAAGGATTTAGAAGGGGATATGTGATGGGAAGAAAATTAAAGACTTCTGGTTTAAAATGTCAAAACAAAATAAAACATATTCCAGATACTGACCATGAAATCTTGCACTTTTTCCCTTTCCTTCTGGACAAACTGTTCAGAAAATGTAAAACATGGAGAACAGTTCTTCACAGATAAGGAAAACTGAATATTTAAACAAACAGATGATTGAGGAAAATACTCTGCTTATCTTTTCTAACCTAAAAGTTCAAATGTAAAATAATACATTATTGTTTAATCTTTATCAATGGGAGGATCATAGAGTTTCTTTCTTTTAAAACACTTCCCATCCCCAAATCCCTGTGTTGTGGCTATAGGCACACTAAGTACTCATATAATCCCTGTGAAAGCTATCGGGACGCCTTCTGTATACTGCTTGTTCATTCATATTCATCTTCATAATAGGTAACAGGAACTGTATGCCCATTTTGTTTTGAAATCAATCATTATATTCATGCTTTGATACATACAGCGGAGTTATATTAAGTGGACATTAGATTTACAAGATGAAATACCTATATTTTCCATTTCGTCTTTAATCTCCTTTGCCACGATTTCAAATACACTCTTTTTTTTTTTGCATCATGGATTATTTAATTAATTAATTAATTTTTATTTTTATTGGAGTATAGTTGCTTTACAATGTTGTGTTAGTTTCTGCTGTACAGCAAAGTGAATCAGTTATACATATACATATATCCACTCTTTTTTAGATTTCCTTCCTATTTAGGTTACCACAGAGCATTGAGTAGAGTTCCCTGTGCTATACAGTAGGTTCTCATTAGTTATCTACTTTATACATAGTAGTGTATAAATGTCAATTCCAATCTCCCAGTTCATCCCACCCGCCCCCCTTGGTAACCATAAGTTTCTTCTATACATCTTTGACTCTATTTCTGCTTTGCAAATAAGTTCAACTGTATCATTTTTCTAGATTCCACATATAAGAGATTTTATACGATATTTATTTTTCTCTTTCTGACTTACTTCACTCTGTATGACAATCTCTAGGTCCATCCATATCTCTGCAAATGGTACTATTTCTTTCCTTTTTGTGGCTGAGTAATATTCCATTGCATATATGTACCACATCTTCTTTATCCATTCCTCTGTCAATGGACATTTAGGTTGCTTCCATGTCCTGGCTATTGTAAATAGTGCTTCAATGAACATCAGGGTGCATGCACCCTTTTGAATTATGGTTTTCTCTGGATATATGTGGGATTGCTGGGTCATATGGTAACTCTATTTTTAGTTTTTTAAGGAACATCCTTACTGTTCTCCATAGTGGCTGTACCAATTTACATTCCCACCAACAGCATAGGAGGGTTCCCTTTTCTCCACACCCTCTCCAGCATTTATTGTTCGTAGATTTTTTGATGATGGCCATTCTGACTGGTGTGAGGTGATACCTCATGGTAGTTTTGATTTACATTTCTCTGATAATTAGTGATGTTGATCATCTTTTCATGTGTTTGTTGGCCATCTGTATGTCTTCTTTGGAGAAATGTCTATCAAATACACTCTTAAAGATAAGATTCTTTCATTATAGAATTTTCTTTCCATATATTCCTCTTTTTGGGTGAGGTGGAATAACAAATATTAATACCTCTATAAAAAAGTTATGACTATTTCCATCATTATTTTATTAAAATTATACATTTAATTCTTTATTGTGTGCTTTAAATTTAATTCCTGTGTAATATCAGAGAGTCTAAATGACAAGCTAGTATCTGACAGCGTAAAAACTTGCAGAAACTCCAAGGTTTAAAGTAAAATAATTCATCTGATCTGGAGAGAAAATACACAATCTAATTACTTTGATTTACCTCAATAAAGAGTCATCAGTAATGCTTACTTTTTGATTTACAGTGTAATCAAAATAATTATTCACTGGCTTGGAGCAACACCTAAGCTCTAGCACATTTCCATTAGAAATAGAGTCCTCTTTTAAATATTTACATTTAGATAGAGGGAATAAACCTACCACAAAATTTCAAAGGATATAAGGGGTCCTGGGGTTGTTACTGTTAACTACAGAATCCTGCTTGTGACTCTAATTATTCTTATTTATTTTTATAATATATTTAAGTCTTAATGCTAGACTTTGGCTGCTGAAACATTCTTGAAACTGATTTACTACTAAGACTAAAAATCATTCATTAATAATGAGGGGACATTTCTCTTGGTTAATTTATTTACCTATTTGTGGCTCCAATAATATTGAAATGACCTTTAGAATGTTTGGATACATTATTCATCAACTTAAGTGAGCTCTGCACTTCAATTCTATGCATTTTATGTTTGCTTCAATTCTCCCCCTTCCCCGCCCACCAAGACATTTATTTTTCTTCACATAACTGTTTCAAGAAGTTATCCAATTTTCAAGACATTTGATGTATGATAGTATCTAGATACATTTTAAGGTCTGTTTGTGGTTTAGCCGTTTACTTAAGTAAAATGTAGTTTTTGAGGGTCCCCTAGGTGCCAGACACTTTGGCACTGGGGATAGAATGTTGAACGAGATACACACGGTCCCTACTATACATTGTAGTTTTTACGATCTGGAGGGGGGAATATCATAGACAAATAAAAAATAAACAAAACAAATAAATTAATTCCAATTTGTGACAAAATCCATATGGGAAATACTAAACTGGGTGTTGTGATAGCAGTTAATAGTGGAATGCAGACTAGCACAGCCTATCTTAAAATAAAAAGGACCTTCATAAGCAGTTTCAAATGAGCATTTATTTTACAAACTTATAAGATGTTTAAATGAAATTTATGTTGATAGATGTAATGAGAAATTATTACACTGAATGAGGTCTATAGGTCTCAGATAATAAGTCATTTCAGCTTCCCAGAATAGCAGCTGACTGAGAAAGGATGTGGTCATATTGAAACCAGTATATGTTTAGAATTGATTATGTTCTTAGTATAGTTTACTAGCCATGGAAAATACAGGTCAAGCATTAAATAGGCTACCTCTATTAGACTTTTCCACAAACCCTTAGAAGGGTTGCAGAGAAGATAAAAGAAAATAAAAATTATATGAATAATTGCCACAAGGAAATAGGAATTAAAATGTTTAAAATTACTTTATGATGTCTACTTATTCATTTTCATAGATGCTCTTTTTGAACATTTTTTCTGTATATTTTGTATGACCCCTTCCCTCTCTCCCTCCTCCTTTCCCTCTCCCTCTTCCTCATTTTGTTGGTCATGCTGAAGTGGTGATTCCTGATTTAGGACATAAAGAGAAAGGTACTCAGTATGTGTCTTTGTATTACTGAATCATTACATCTACTCTAATTGTAAGTACTGTACAGTTACTACATGTGGAAACATAACTGGAGATGTAAAAAACAAAAAGCAAAACAAACAAAACAAAACAAAAGAAGAAGCCTCTGGAATATTCACTTTTGAACTTAATTGTTTCTACTTAGGCAACCTCAGAAAGGTCTAAAAAGAAAATAGCATCTAGCATTTACTTATTCGTTTTCCATTTCTTTACACTTATTATTCCCTTCTCTCTGCCTTTAAAAACACTTCTTCAAGGCCTAGCTTAATTAAATTTTTTCAAGATTGCCTACTCCATTTTGGCCCATTTAAACATCTTTCTTCTCCTCTTTTAACTATTTTCCAATCTCTTTTATCTTTTGACCAAGCTCTCTCTTATATATGGGTCTTTGGACTTCTTTTCTGGATGAAGTATATGATCCTGGGGAATGACTTTTAAATTTTATACTGAAAAAAATTACTTTTCTCTTCTTGTTCATTTGAATTAAATTGAAATGACTGAGATTGAATTGAATTGAAAAGATTTATACAGGGTCAACACATATTTAGGGTGTGTGCCCTCTTACAGCCAAGAGAAACAAGACTAATCAATCATACCACTGAGCCTGGACCTGGTTTCATCATATTTGTAAGCAAAGTGCTACAGGCAGCTACTACTAGTCATCAGATTTGGCATGCAAAATAAGCCTTTATGGGATCCCAGATACTTTGAATGTGTTATTAATTATTTCTTCCTTTAGTGTAGAATTTAAAAAAATAGCTATATTTTAAAAGAAGTTATAATTTTCCAAATCTTGCTACAGTATGGTTACGAAGCAGGAAGAGTAACCATTCTCCTCTGACCCACAAGAAAGTTTTGGCCCTGATATAATATCAAGGATCAAGGATTATTATAAAGCCTGAATGTATACTCATCTTGAAGAAACATTATTTTCAACTCTGAGTATTTTAACCTCATCTAAGTATGTTTTTGGATTCACCCTGTTGTTTGCTAGAAGCTGTTGTCATACAACTGTGAACTTGAAAATGTATACTGTATACTACACATATTGCTTTTCATATTATGTGATACCTTTACACCAGGAGACTTTAGATCTAGAAAAGGGAGATTATTTGCAAAACAGACTGAAATGCTGATCTTAATAAAGGTGTAAGGTTAATTTTTGAGGACTGAGAGAGGAAGGAAGACAAACCAGCAATATAACACAACTTCTTCTGCTCTAAGGGACATGTATCCTTTTGGTTGGAAATATAAAGACAATGAATGGCAACACTTTTTGCTTTCTGTAAAGAAAACATAAACCCACTTTTTCTGTAATGACAGGATGTGGGTAAACTAATATTAATGGAAACTCATGTCTGAAAAATTGAAAACTAAATAATTTTACTTTTATTTTTATCAACTCATACTATTTACTCCAACATTGAATTGTATTCCAAAGTAGGTTTCTAGTAAACAAATATTTTGTGGGCTTTTAAGGAAATTATGAGGTGGGGAAAGTTGGTTTTAGTGGCTAACTATAAATTATATTATCCCACCCTCACAAATGATATCAGACACTTTCCCAAGACCTATCTTCATTGTTCCCCTGACACTCAGGGACTTGACAAAAACATAAATCTTTCCACCTTATTGAAATGTGATTGTTGCCTTGGCAATCAGTCTATCATGGCACAAGATAGCAGCTAGTTACCTTAATTTTTAGAATAGTTTTAGACTCACAGAAAAATTGTGTGGAAAATGCAGAATACTCACATACACTGTAGCTCACTCCAAACACAGCCTCCCACATCAATATACTGCACCAGTGTGGTACATTTGTAACAATTTATGAACCAACATTGACACATCATTATCACCCAAAGTCCATAGTTTACATTAGGGTTCACCTTTGGTGGTGTACATTCTATGGGTTTGGCAAATGTGTAATATTACTAATCTGCCATTACAATTTCATTGAAAATAGTTTTATTGTCCTAAAAATCCTCTGTGCTTTGCCTATATATCCTGTCCTCTTCCCTATACCATGACAATCACTGGTCTTTCTACTGTCTCCATACTTTTGCCTTTACCAGAATGTCATATAGACAGAATCATAGAGGATGTAGTCTTTTCAGACAGTCTTCTTTTACTTAGTAATATATATTTAAGGTTCTTCCATGTCTTTCCATGCCTTGAAAGCTCATTTCTTTTATAGTGCTGACAGTAATACTCCATTGTCTAGCTGTACTACAGTTTATTTATCCAAATACCTACTGAAGGACATCTTGGTTGTTCCAAGTTTTACAAATTATGAATAAAGATGCTATATCTTTGTGTAGGTTTTTGTGTGGATGTAAATTTTCACTTCATTTGGATATATGTCAAGGAGCACAGTTGCTGGATTCTATGCTAACAATATGTTTCATTTTGTAAGAAACTGCCAAATTGTCTTCCAAAATTGCTTTACCATTTTGCATTCCCGTCAGAAATGAATGATAGTTCCTGTTGCTCCACATCCTTGTCAGCATTTGTATTTGTCCATGTTTTGAATTTTCATCATTCTAATAGGTGTATAGTGGTATCTCATTATTATTTTAATTTGCAATTCTCAAATGACATATGCTGATTACCTTTTTATGCATATTTTCCATCTGTATATCATCTTTGCTGAGATGCCTATTCAGATTTTTCACCCTTTTTTTCTAAAAAATTTTTTATTGTGGAAAGTACACTTAATATGTGAACTATCTTAACAAACTTTTAAGCTTACAGTATATTATTATTGACTGCAATGTTATACATCAGATCTCTAGAGCATATTCTTGCTTGACTGAAATTTTATGCCTGTTGATAAGCAACTCCCCATTTCCCTCTCTCCCTGGCCTCTGGAAACCATTATTCTACTCTTTAATTCTATGAATTGAACTATTTTAGCTACCTCATAAAAGTGGAATAATGCAGTATTTATCTTTCTACATTTGGCTTATTTCACTTAGCATAATGTCCTCAAGGTTCATTCATGTCGTCACTCGTCACATATTGCAAATTTCCTTCTTTTTCTTAAAAGCTGAGTAGTATGCCATTGTATGCATATGCTACTTTTTCTTTATTCATCTGTTGATGGACTAGGTTTTTATACATATTGGTTGTTGTGAATAGTGCTGCAGTGAGCATGGGAGTGCTATCTCTTCCAGATGAGAGAAAATATTTGCAAATCATATATCTAATAAGGGGTTAATCTCCAAAATATGTAAAGAACTCCTACAAAAGAAAAGTAAAAACAAAACTAATGACCTGATTAAAAAATGTGCAAAGGACTTGAATAGATATTTCTCCAGAAAAGACATACAAATGGCTAACAGGTATATGAAAAAATGCTCAACATTGCTAATCTTTAGGGAAATGCAAAACAGAACCATAATGAGATATAGCCTCACACTTGTCAGGAGGGTTATTATCAAGAAACAAAGCACAAGTGTTGGAACTAATGTGGAGAAATTGGAACACTTGCACACTGTTGGTGGGAATGCAAAATGTAAAACTGTATGGAGGTTCTTCAAAAAATTAAAAAAAGAACTACCATATGATCCACCAATTCCACTTCTGGGTATTTAGAAGTGAAATACCCAGATAAAATAATTGAAAATTTTTTTTTTCCATTTTTAACTGGGTTATTGCTTTTTTTATTTGTTGAGTTTTAAGAATTCTTTGTACATTTGAGATAATAGTTCTTTATCAGACATATCTTTTACAAATATTTTCTCCCAGTCTGTGGCTTGTCCTCTCATTCTTTTCACAGTGTCTTTTGTAGAGAAGAATTTTTAGAAACATTTTAATGAATTCCAACTTAACCATTATTTTCTTAAAAGAATCAGATCTTTGTCATTGCCAATCTCAAGGCTATCTAGATTTTCTCCTATGTTTTCTATAGGAGTTTTATAGTTTTGCATTTTCCATTCATGTCTATGATCCATTATGAATTAATTTTTGTGAAGGGTGTAAGTTCTGTGTCTAGCACCATTTGTTGAAAAGACTATCCTTGCCTGTGCTCTTTTGTCAAAGATCAGTTGACTATATCTGGATCTATGACTAAATTCTCTATTCTGTTCCATTGATCTATTTGTCTAATCTTTTGCCAGTATGACACTGTCTTGATTACTATAGCTTTAATGTAAGTTTTGAAGTTGGGGGAGTGTCAGTTTTCTGACTTTGTTCATCTCCTTCAATATTATGCTGGCATACTGGGTCTTTTGCTTCTCCATATAAACTTTAGAGTCTGTTTGCCTGTATGCACAAAATAACTTGCTGGAACTTTAGGATTGTGCTGAATCTATATATTAAGTTGGGAAGAACTGACATCTTACAATATTTTTTCCTATTCATGAACACAGAATATCTCTCCATTTATTTAGTTCTTTGATTACTTTCATCAGAGTTTTGTAGGTTTCCTCATCTGGATCTTGCACAGAGTTTGTCAGATTCATACCTAAGTATTTCATTCACTTGGTGATAATGTAAATATTACTGTGTTTTTTTAATCTTGAACTCTAATTGTCTATTTCTTGTACATAGGAAAGCAATTGACTTTTGTGCACTAATCTTGTATCCTGAAACCTTGCTTAACCAGTAATTAGATCCAGGAGTTTTTTTTTTCTTTTTTTTTGACAATTCTTTCAGATTTTCTACACTGACAGTCATGTCATCTATGAACATAGACAGTTTAATTTCTTCCTTCCCAATTTATGTATGTTATATTTTCTTTTCTTATTGCATTAGCTAGGGCTTTTGGTATGATAATGAATAGTAGAGCAGTGTTATGGGACATTCTTGCCTTCTTCCCAGCATTAGTGGGGAAGAACAGTTTCTCATCAGTAAGTATGATGTTATTTGTTGGTTTTTGTAAATGTTCTTTACCAGGTTGAGGAAGTTCTCTTCTATTCTTAGCTTGTTGAGTGATTTTATCATGAATAGTTTTAGATTTTATCAAGTGCCTTTTCTGTATTTATTGATATAATCATGTGATTTTTCTTCTTTAGTCAGTTGATGTGATGGGTTATATTAATTGATTTTCGAATGTTGAACCAGGGTTACATACTTGGAATTGTATAATTCTCTTCATACAATGTTGGATTTAATTTGTTAATGTTTTGTTGTGGGTTTTGCTTTTATGATCATGAGTGACATTGGTTTGTAGTTTTCCTTTGTTGCAATGCCTTTACCTAGCTTTGGTATTAGGATAATGCTGGCCTTATAGTATGAGTATGACGTGCTTCCTCTGTTTTTATTTTCTGAAAGTAATTGCAGAAATTGGGATAATTTCTTCTTTAAACATTTGGTAGAGTTCACCAGTGAACCCATCTGGGACTGGTGCTCTCAGTTTTGGAAGGTTATTAATTATTGAGTCAACATTTTAAATAGATATAGGCTTATTCAAATTGTCTATTACTTCTTGAAATAGTTTTGACAGATTGTGTCTGTCAAGGAGTTGGTCCATTTCATCTAAGTTATCAAATTTGTGAGCATGGAGTTGTTCATAATATTTTTATTATCCTTTTAATATTCATGGTATCTGTAGTAATGTACCTTCTTTCATTTCTGATGTTAGTAACTTGTGTCTTCTCTGTTTTTTTGTCTATTGATTTCCTGTTTTCAATCATTGATTTCTACTCTAATTTCTATTATTTGTTTTATTCTGCTTACTTTGGATTTAATTTTCTCTTTTTTTCTAGTTTCTTAACGTAGAAGATTAGATTATTGATTTTATAACTTTCTTCTTTTCTAATATATGTATTCAATGTTGTAAATTTCCTTCTAAACATTGCTTCCACTGCATTTCAAATTTTTATGTTATATTTTCATTTTAATTTCTCCTGAGTCTTCTTCTTTGACTAGCTTGTCATTTAGGTGTTGTTTAATCTCTAAGTATTTTGTGGTTTTCTAGATATCTTTTTGTTTTTTATTTCAGGTTGAATCCCATTGGAGTATGTGCATATATTGTATGATTTCTACTCTATTTGATTTGATAAGGTATGTTTTGTGGCCTAAAATATGATCTACCTTGGTAAGTGTTCAATGTCAGTTGAGGAGAATGTGTATTCTGCTGTTGCTGGGTGAGGTATTCTATAAATGTCAATTACATTCAATTGATTGATCATATTGTTGAGTTCAACTATGTCTTTACTGATGTTCTTCATGCTGGTACTGTCCATTACTGACAAAGGGGTATTTAACTTCCAATATAATAATTAATTTGTCTATTTCTCCTTGCAGTTCCATCACTTTTTTTCCTCAAGTATTTTCATACTTGGTTTTTAGGTACATACACATTAAAGATTGCTATGTCTTCTTGGATAATTGACCCCTTTATCACTGTCAATTGCTCTTTTATTCCTGATAATTTCCCTTGCCCTGAATTTGTCTGAAATTAATATAGCTACTATTACTTCCTTGTGGTTAGTGTTAACATGTTATATCTTTCTCTATCTCTTTACTTTTAATCTATAAGTGCCTTTATATTCAAAGTGGGTTCCTTGTAGACAATTTACAGTTGGGTCTTGGGTTTCAATACACTCTATCTCTGTCTTTTAATCAATATATTTAGATCATTGATATTTAAAGTGATTATTGATATAGTTAATTCTTATCTATCACATTTTTTACTGTTTTCTACTCATTGTTTTTGTTGTTTCTACTTTTGTCTTCCACTTTTTTTTCTGCCTTCTCTCTCTCTTTTTTTTTTTTTTATTTATTTGGCTGCACTGAGTCTTAGTTGTGGCACATGGGATCTTTGTTGCCACGTCTGCAGGATCTTCATTGTGGCATGTGGGATCTTTAGTTGTGGCATGTGGGATCTTTTAGTTGCAGCATGCAGATGCTTAGTTGTGGCATACAGGATCTAGTTCCCTGACCAGGGACTGAATCTGGCCTCCTGCGTTGGGAGCGTGGAGTCTTAACCAATGGACCACCAGGGAAGTCCCATGCCTTCTCTTGCTTTATTTAAGCATTTTATATGATTTTATTTTCTTTCCTTTTTAGCATATCAATTATACTTCTTATTTTAAAACTTTATTTAGTGATTGCCCTGTGGATTGCAATATGCATTTACAACAAATCCAGGTTCACTTTCAAATAACACCATACTGCATCACAAGTAGTGCAAATACATCATGACAGAGTATTCATAATTCTTCCCTCCCATTTCTTCTATCATTGCAGTCATTATTTCACTTATCCATAAGTTATAATCATAATATATGTTGTTGCTATTACTATTTTGAACAAAACGTTATCTGCTAGATCAGTAAGAATGAAAAATAAAAATTTGTTTTACCTTTATTTATTCCTTCCTTAATACTCTTCTTTTCATGTATGTAGGTCTGAGTTTCTGACCTACAGAATTTTACTTCTCTCTGAAGAACTTCTTTTAACCTTTCTTACAAGGTGGATCTACTGGAAACAACTCTCCATTTTCGTTTTTCTGAGAAAGTCTTTATTTCTCCTTCACTTTTGGAGAATAATTTTACTGGATACACACTTCTAGGTTGCATTTTTCTTTTCAACAGTTTAAATATTTCACTGCACTCTTTCCCTGTTTTCATAGTTTCTGAAGAGAAGTCCAATGTAATTCATCTATTGTTTTCCTCTAGGTAAGGTGTTTTTTTTCCCCCTCTGGCTTCTTTCAAAGTTTTTTCCATTGTCTTTGATTTTCTGCAGTTTGAATAAGATATACCTAGGTATAGATTTCTTAGTATTTGTCCTGCTTGGTGTTCTCTGAGCTTCCTGGGTCTGTGGTTTTGTGTCTGACATTAATCCTGAAAAATTTTAAGTCATTACTGTTTCAGATATGTTTTTTTTTTAAATTTTTCTTCTCTTTCTGGTATTATCATTACACATGTGTTACAGCTTTTGTAGTTTTCCCACACTTCTTGGAAATTCTATTCTATTTTTGTTGCTGTTTTGCATTTCAGTGTGTGAAGTTTGTATTGACATATCTTCTAGTTCATTGATTCTTTGTCTATTAATGAGCCCATCAAAACATTTCTGTTACAGTGTTTTTGATTTCTAACACTTCTTTTTTATTGTTTCTTCGAATTTCCATCTCTCTGCTTACATTATGCATTTGTTCTTACATGTTGTCTACTTCTCACATTAGAGTCCTTAGCACATTGATCATAGATAGTCCTTTTAAATTTCTTATCAGATAATTCCAAAGTCCATGTCATATCTGAGTCTGATTCTGATGCTTGCTCTGTCTCTTCAAACTGTGTTTGTTTGTTTGTTTGTTTTTTAACCTTTCAGTATACCTTGTAATTTTTTTTTTTTTTTTTTTTTTTTTTTGTAGAAAGGCAGACATGATGTACTGGGTAAATGTAACTGTGGTACATAAGTCTTTATTGATGTATTCTTAGGTGTTGGGGGAAGGGAAGTATTTTATTGTCCTATTATTAGGTTTCAGCCTTTTAGTTAGCCTGTTCCCCTGGAGTGTGGCCTTTGTAAGTGCTTTTCATCTCTCTCCATCCCTTAAGTTATAGAAAACTAGAGAAGGCTGGAGTTGGGTATATCCCTTCCCCCAAGTTGGTTAGATTCTGGTTAAACCTTGTTAATTAGTCTCTGATAAAATAGTTTCTTTTGAGGCTAGGCCTTGCTAAAAAATACTGAATGCTCTGAGTGCATTTCCAAATGGCTACTTCCCCCTACCCCTGCTGGAAACACCAAGACATTTTTGTCTAATCTTCACTGAAAACCAAGTATATCTCTTAGAATAAAACTTAAAAAATATGTGGAAACATCTCTAAGACTGCCTCCCCAACCTGGAGTTTTTAAATCTCAAATTTGTCCACACTGAACTTCCAGCAATTTCTCAATTACATTTTAGATTTTCCTACCTTGGACTGGATAACATGGAGGTTTCAGCTCATGGGCTTCTTCTATTATAAGCTGTTATTCTCTGTTTCTGCCTGTCTTCCTCTCCAATTTTGGCGGCAATAGTTTTGTCCTGTGATCTTTGTTCTCAGATAGAAAAATGAAAAGTTATGGTTTTTTAGTTTGTTCAGCTTTTTTCTTCTTGTGTGGATGGGAATGATGACTTCCAAGTTCACTATGTGCTGGATAGGAAATTGCAAGTTCCCTTTATAAACTTTTCAAGTGGGAAAATTCTGTTGGAAATTTTTGTCTATCTGCTCACATATTAGTAATTCTGATAACAGGAATTTCTGGTATCTATGAGTGTAAGCTTATATGATGTTCGTTCTTGGGAGAAATCATTAATCCTTGTATCTTCAGTAAGAATAAAAGATTAATTAAGAGAAAAACTAACAATAAAAAACAAACAGATAAAAACAAATATCAAACTGGTAAATTTTAGTTATTTACCTGACTGCTTGCCTTTTCTCATATTGACAGCTACCACAGACCACCCACCCCGCAAAAAAATTCCCATATGTCAAAACCTAAACTCCAATGTGATGATATTTGGAGGTGGGCCCTGTGGGCAGTGATTAGGCCATGAGGTCAGAACCCTCATGAATTGGATTAGTGCCTTTATAAAAGAGACCCCAGCGTACTCCCTTGCCCCTTCTGCCATGTGAAAACACAGCAAAAAGATGGCCATCTATGAATGAAAAAGCAACATCTCACCAAACACTGAATCTTTTGGTGTTTTAATCTTGGCCTTCCAGCCTCTAGAACTGTAAGAAATAAATATTTGTTTTTGAAGTCACCTAGTCTATGAACTTCTATTATAGCAGCCTGAATGGATTAGGGCAATATCCATAGTATTTTGTTGTTGTTGTTGTAGGAAAACTGGTCTATCAGTTAAGATGCTTTCAGCTACAAATAATAAAATACCAGACTAAAATGGGATTAAACTCTAGAATTTTATTACTCTCATGTAGGAATACCAGAGATAGGTGGTTCAAGAATACTGAGATGTCATCTTCACATTCCTATAATGGAAACTACAGGAGTCTCATTCTCATAGCCTATGTTTGAAGCAGGATGGGACAAGGCAGGACATTCTTCTAGTTTATCACTCTTAATCATGAAAGAAAAGCTTTCTCAGAAACCAAACCCCTGCCCAGCAGATTTCCTTTAGATCCCATTGGCCCTAATTAATTTCCAAGTTCAAACCTTAGTGAAGAACCAAATATAAACATTAGGATAATATGAACATACTGGGATGTTTATATCTGTTTCTGAATGAGAAAATAAGAATAGTGTATATAACATTGCTTTTAAAATAAAATGGCCTATTCAGAGGATAATAGTTCATTTCTGCTGGTAATTTAGTGTTTCAATATTGAATTTCATCTTTTGATATGCATATTATAAACCCATTCTCACAACTTTAAATTTTGTTTGTATAATTTGTTTAATTTTTAGTTGTCACCAATTATTTACAAGATTTCTGTGATATGTGGAGAACTGTCTTAACCTTGTGATTTTCATTGAATTAATGTCTCAGTTTAAACTGTCATCTCTTGTGAAATGTATAACTGCAGAAGAATAGTATGTGAGAAACAGAATAAAATACAAATATAACAATCCGTTTTTATTCAATCTAGCTATAATATATTTTGTTGCAATAAAAGTATAACTCTGAATTTCATGGAATTATTTAATTCCTTTTAGATATCATTCTGGATAATAAAGTACTTGAAGTCATATGTTGAAACTAAAGAACATAGTTCCTCTTTTAATTCACTAAATGGATTCAAGTTATATTATTGCAAATTAAAACAATGAGATACAAATATATACATTTTAGAATAGCTAAAATCCAAAATTTGACAATATCAAATGCTGATGATGATGTGGAGCAAGAAGAAAGCTCATTCATTGCTAGGGGGGATGCTGTTCAGTATTCTCTTCACCACTTATTGAAGAGATTGTCTTTTCTGTTTTGTATATTCTTGCCTGCTTTCTCATAGATTAATTGACCATAAGTGTGTGTGTTTATTTCTGGGCTCTTTATTTTGTTCCATTGATCAATGTGTCTGTTTTTGTGCCAGTGCAACACTGTTTTGATCTCTGTAGCATTGTAGTGTAGTTTGAAGTCAGGGAGCATGATTCCTCCAGCTCTGTTCTCCTTTTTCAAGAGTATTTTTGCTATTCAGGGTGTTTTGTGTTTCCATACAAATTTTAAGATTATGTATGCTAGTTTTCTGAAAAATGCCATGGGTGTTTTGAGAGGGATTTCATTGAATCTGTAGATTGCCTTGGGTAGTAGGGTCATATTAACAATATTAATTCCTCTAATTCATGAATATGGTATATCTTTCCATCTGTTTGTGTCATCTTTAATTTCTTTCATCAGTGTCTTAAAGTTTTTGGAGCACAGGTCTTTTGCCTCCTAAGGTAGGTTTATTCCTAGGTATTTTATTCTTTTTGATACAATGGAAAATCGGATTGTTTCCTTAACTTCTCTTTTTGCTATTTTGTTGTTAGTGTATAGAAATGCAACAGATTTCTGTATCTTAATTTTGTATCCTGCAACATTACTGAATTCACTGATGAGCTCCAGTAGTTTTCTGGTAGTGTCTTTAGGATTTTCTATATATAATACCATGTCATCTGCAAACAGTGACAGTTTTACTTTTTCCTTTCTAATTTGATTCTTTTCATTTGTTTTTCTTGTCTAATTGGTGTGCCTATGAATTCCAATACTATGTTGAATAAAAGTGGTGAGAGTCGGCATCCTTGTCTTTTTCCTGATCTTAGAGGAAATGCTTTCAGATTTTCACCATTGCATATGATGTTAGCTGTGGGTTTGTCATACACAGACTTTATTATGTTGAGGCATATTCTCTTTATGCCCACTTTTTGGAGAATTTTTATCATAAATGAATGTTGAATTTTGTCAAAAGCTTTTTCTGCATCTATTTAGATCATCATGTGGTTTTTATTCTTCAATTTGTTGATGTGGTGTATCACATTGATTGATTTGCGTATATTGAAAGATCCTTGCATCCATGGCATAAATTCCACTTGCTCATGGTGTGTAATCCTTTTAATGTACTCTTGTATTTGATTTTCGAATATTTAGTTGAGGATTTTTGCACCTATGTTCATCAGTGATATTGGCTTGTAATAATATGACCAATAAGGGGTTAATATCCAACATATATAAACAGCTCACACAATTCAACATCAAAAAAAAAAAGAAGATGCAAGAAACCCAATTAAACAATAGGCAGAGGGGACTTCCCTGGTGGTCCAGTGGTTAGGACTCCACGCTTCCAATGCAGGGGGCACGGGTTCGATCCCTGGTCAGGGAACTAAGATCCCATGTGCCACATGGTGTGGCCAAAAACAAAAATAATTTAAAAAATGGGCAGAAGACCTGAATAAACATTTTCCCAAAGAGGACATGCATATGGAGAGCAGGTACATGAAAATATGCTCAACATCACTAATCATCAGGGAAATGCAAATCAAAAGCACAATGAGATATCACCTCACACCTATCAGAATGGCTATCATCAAAAAGAACACAAATAACAAAAGTTGCCAAGGATGTGGAGAAAAAGGAACCCTCCTATGCTGTTGGTGGGAATGTAAATTGGTGCAGCTACTGTGGAAAACAGTATGGAGGTTTCTCAAAAAACTAAAAATAGAACTACCATATGACCCAGCAATTCTACTCTTGGATATATATTCAAAAACAGCAAAAACACTAATTTGAAAAGAAATATACACCCCAATATTCATAGCAGCATTTTTTACAATTGCAAAGATATGGAAGCAACTTAAGTGTCCATCAACAGACGAATGAATAAAGAAGATGTGGTATATATATATACAATGGAATACTACTCAGCCATGAAAAAAGAATGACATTTTGCCATTTGCAACAACATGGATAGAGTTGGAGGGCATTATGCTAAGTGAAAGAAGTCAGAGAAAGACAAATACTGTATGATATCACCTATATGTGGAATCTAAAAAATACAAAACAGTAGTGAATATAACAAAAAAGAAGCAGACTCACAGATATAGAGGACAAAGTAGTGGTTACCAGTTGTGGCGAGGGACAATATAGGGGTGGGCTAGTGGGAGGTGTAAACTACTGGATGTAAGATAGACTCAAGGATGTATTGTATAAAAAATTAAATAATGAAATTAAAAATTGTAAAATGTAAAGCTATAACAGTTTTAAAAGAATACATAGGAGGAAATCTTTTGGCACATGACTTATTGAAAAGTTCATTATTTGGCACCAAAACACCATACATAAAAGAAAAAAAATCCACAGAGTGTACTTCATCATTTAAAATGTTTGCCCTAAAAAATACCCTGCTAGCTGATGAAAAGACAAGTTACACAGTGGGAGAAAGCATTTTCAATATACATATGAGACAAGAAACTGTATCTTGAATATCTAAAGTATTCTAAAACTCAACAGTTAAAAAAAAGTAGGAAAAAACAATCCAATTAGGAAATGGCAAAATATTTGAAGAGACATTTCACAGAAGAGGATATACAGATGGCAGATAAACACACGAAAAAAAAAGTTCACCATCACGAGCCATCAGGGAAATGCAAATTAATAGCACAATAAGGTATCATCGCACACCTATTATAAAGGTAAAACAAATCATGGTGACTATATGAAATGCTGGTGTGGATGCAGAGAAACTTTCTTTTATATATTGCAGGAGGGAATGTAAATGAAACAGCCACACTAGAAAATAGTGTTGCAGTTTCTTAAAAAAATTAAACCTACACTTATGATATGACCCAGCAACTACATTTCTATCTCATATCCCAGAGAAATTAGAAATTTATATTCACATAAAAATCTGTACATTATTGTTCTCTTCAGCTTTATTTGTATTAGCACCACATTGGAAATAATCAAAGTGCTCCACAATGAGTGAATGGTGGTACTTTCATACCATTATATACACTTGGCAATAAAAAGGAACTAATGATTGGTACATGCAGCAACTTTGGTGAATCTCGAGTGTAACTATGCTGAGGTAAAAAAGATTAATCTAAAAAGGTCACACACTGTATGTTTCCATTTATGTAACATTATCAAAATGACAAAATTATGGTGATAAAGAATAGGTTAGTCATCACCAGCTGGTAGAGAAACTTTGGGGAATGGAGGTGAGTATGACTACAAAAAGAATAGAATGAGAGATATTTTCATGATAATGGTATAGTTCTGTATTTTTATTTTGGTGGTGGTTACATGAATGTAAACATGGGACAAAATGGCATGTAACTATACACACACATGTTGTACCATGTAAAATTCCTGGTTTTGATACATTTATTATGTAAGATGTAACCAGTGGGGGAAACTAGATGAAAGGTACAGAGGAAAGTTGCTCTTTGCAACTTCCTGTGACTCTATCATTATTTCAAAAGAAAAGATAAAATACATTCTAATGAAGTAAGATTTATTAAAGGTACATAAGGGTGGCTAAAAATTAAAAAAAAACTTATCAAAGTATTTCACCCTTTTAAAAGAAAAATGGAGAAAAAAATATTATCTTGCCTAAGACAAAAAATGTTTGATAAAATTGAACTCACTTTTTCTGAATTAAAAATATTTGCAAAATAGTGGTGGAAAGGAAAGCTCTCGGTGTGATAAAAGACATCTACAAAAACTTACAAATAAAATTATATTCAATCATGCAACCTGAAATTTGAATGGGAAATGAAAGTACACAATTTCCATTTCTATTTAGTGTTGTACTAGAAGTCCTACACGTGAAATATGGCAAGAACAAAAAACAATGGAATAAGTATAGAAAAGGAGAAAGAAAATCTTTATAGTTGTAAATGTATTTTTGAAAGTACCCACACACATAATATCATTAATAATTAGGGAATATATCATGTCTTTTGCATACAAGGTCAACATGAAAAATGAACTTTGCTTCTATACAACAATCACAAAGTAGTAGAAAATGAAGTTTAAGAAATGATGTTAATTACATGATCAAAAACATCAAGTATCAATAGGATTAAATCTAATGCAGATGTGTAAGACATTCAATGGAAACAATAAAATGATTTTCAGAGAGAGTAGACATAAAAAGAGGGATAAATTTTACTCAAAGATTGGAAGATTCAAAATAGTAAAGATGTAAATTCTCTCAAAATGTTTCTACAGGTTTAAGATTCGGGATATAAATCAAAATACCAGTAGATTTATTTTGCAAATTGACAAACTAATTTTAATATTTATTTGAAAATGCAAAAGGTAAAAATAGCAAGTCAGACATGAGAATTAGCAAAAGTGGAGGCTATACACTACCAGATATCATGACCTACTATATAATTTATTAAAACAGTATAATATTACCATATATATAAACAAATAATCCCCCCAAAAATGGAACACAGAAACAGATCCACACATATATTATTAAATAATTTTAAATTTCAACTCTTTTTCAGCTGTTCTACACTTATCAGAGTGGATAATCTCATTACCCATGTCACGAATGACAGAAACGTTTTCTTTTGAATACTGTCATAATATGTTACAGTAGGTTTTTGAAAATATTGTATTCATCCATCCGTTCATCTCTTCATCCATTCACCCTTCCATTCATTCATCTGGTAAATATTTATTGCATTCCTTCTAAGTGATAAGTATTGTACCAGTAATGGTATTGCAATGAATAAGATAGAAACACTCCTTGCCCTCCTAGAAATGACTAAATAGCAGAGAAAATAGAATAAATTTTTGCAAGATTTATGAAGAAATATTTTGAGTGTGTTATAAGGAGATCAAAGTTTGGCATATCAGAAAAGGCTTACATGAAGAAATGATATTTAATCTGAGACATGAAAGAGGAAGAAGGAATTAGCTAGGCTAAGTTAGCTAAAATTGGTAGTGAAAAATGTTCCAGGTTTAGGGAATATCTTGTGAAAACGCTTGGGTGAAAAAGTTCATAGCATGTACAAGGGACTGAAAAAGCAAGGGAGTGTAATGACCAGATTTGTGTTTAATTAAGACTTATGTAGAGACTGGATTGTAGTAAAAAATGTATTTAGAAGAAGATTGATGAGGAGGTTTTTAGTAGTCAAGATTAAAAATAATATCTATCTGAACTAAGATGGCAGTTAGTGGAAATGGAGAGAAGTGAATGGATTCCAGAGATAATTACGAGGTTGGGGATGTGTAGGATGAATCTTAGTTTTCTGGCATTAGCAGTTGAGCGGCTGGTAATGCCATTTACTATAAGGAAAGTGAGTTTGAGATGAAAAATGTTGAGGTTGGTTTTGGATATATTGAATTAGTGTGTCTGTGAGACATCCAAGTGGAAATGTGAAATAGGAAGCTGGATGAATAGATGTGAAGTTTAGAGGAGAGTTATAAGGATTTTCAGCATCTAGATGCTGAAATTAAAATCAAAGTTGATGGTACCAACTAAGAAGAGAAGTTATAAAGAAAAGAGAAGAAAGCCTAGAACAGATCACAAAGAAATATAATGATGCTGCTAAAGAATACCTTGCACATGGTAGGAACTCAATATATTCAGACTTATTCAAATTGAGAGCTAATTTTATATGGAATTAATATATTTCAACAATATATTATTATCTAAGATATACTATTAGTTAGAAACATTTTCCCATGTTCTTTTTAAGTCTGAAATAATTGTGCACACTTCCTTATGGGTCACATTTTGTACCTCAACTTTAACACCTGATGGGACTTGAATTGTAGCTCTAGAAGCAAAGAGGGGTGGTGGGGGTAGGTATCGAGGAGAATCAGCAGTGTCTTCCAAGGCAATTACCTCAGGGGAAGCCATTTCAGTTTCCCCAGTCACAGCAAGGTTAATCTACTCAGACAGAGTTGGAGAGGCTCCTACAGGCAAAGAAGACTAATCAAAATTTAGAGTTTCAATATCCCCATCGTCAACAGGATCTTCCCATAAAGACTCATTCTAATTTTCAGGATCCTGTTCCTTCCCAATCAATGCCCTCACTTTAACAGAAGACACCCTGCAAGTTGGGAATTCAATTTGTATTGTGATTTGGCCATGCACAGGACAAAATTCTGGGTTTGGTTTCTTTCAGTGCAGACATTAAAACTTCTACGTCATTTATACAGCACTTGAGCTGGAAATTAGAATCCCTGAGCTCAGTCTTTTCTTTTCCTACTTTGTCCAGCTCAATTAGGAGCAACCAGCCAATCTCGTTACACTCATAAGTTTGAAAAAAAAAATCCTAAAGTATCATAGACAAGGTCACTCAGAACCTTGCTTTTTATAAATATTTGATGAGGAGCATTCTATGTTGGTATTTTTAATTTTCAATAGATATTTGAATCTCAACAGAAATCCAATATCTCTATTTCAACAGTACACTATGGCTTATTAGTGCCCTTTTTCCTACTGGAAATAGAACCATTTACTTTTCAGACAAATCAGATTAGAAAACCAATTCCAGAAACCCCAGGATCAATTAAGAAAATTGATCCTTAAGATTCTGTTCCTCTAGAACCACTTGTTGTATCAAAATCTGTATTAGTCAGTGCTCTCTAGAGAAACAGAACCAAAAGGATGTAGGATGTTTGTGTGTGTGTGTGTGTGTGTGTGTGTGTGTGTGTGTATTGAGAGGGAGACAGAGACAGAGAGAGACAGAGAGAGATTATTAAGGAATTGCCTCACACAATTGTGGAAGATGTAAATTCTGAAATCTACAGGGCAAGTTGGCAGACTGGAGACCCAGGGAAGAGTTGTTGATTTTGCAGCTCAAGACTAAAGGCAGAATCCTCTTTCCTTTGGGAGATCTGGTTTTTTTTTTTTGCCTAAAGCCTTCAACTGAGTGAATGAAGCCTACCCACGTTGTGGAGGGAAATCTGCGTTATTAAAAGTCTACAGATTTAAATATTAATCTCATCAAAAAATACCCTCACAGCAAGACTGGTATTTTAGGAAATATCTGGGTACTGCAGCCTAGTCAAGTTGGCACATAAAATTAACGATCATAGAAGTGAAAAAATAGTTTCATAGTTTCTGATTCTGATCCTATTTGCTTGTTTAATCTGAAGCATACCAAATTTTAAACTATTCCCTCATATCAAATAAACTGATATTTATTAAATGTCTACTGATAAAAGAAAGTTTAGACCATACTTTGATTCTCCATTATAGTAGAGGGGCATTATGGTGCTAAGATGACAGGTGCACAATAAAAACTAATGTTTAAAATGTTGATGCATGCTATAAAATGGATTTTAGGCATCAATAGCAGTTATCCTTAAATTTTTCTATATTTTCTTCTGTTTAAAATTATATTGTTGGTATTTGCCTGGGGGAGGGGCTTAAAGATTTCAAAATTAAAACTTCAATTAACTTCAGTTAACGTGAGTTTTTCTTAAACTTCCAAGTGCAATGTTCCTATCACTGACGTTAAATTTCACTATGCCCCCTCTTTTTTTTTTTTGTAAAATAGCAATGGTCGTGAGAAAAGGTTTCAGTTTTCCCATCACTAATAATACTATCAAGGGATCATTTTCTCTACGGAAAATTGTAGTGCAATCCCTGGTCTTTTAGCAAATAACTGAAGACTATGCCTACTTATGATTATACAAATCACATCTGCATTACGACATTTTGAATTCTAATGTAGTTGGTAAACAATTATTTTGAAGCACCATAGGCATCTTGTTTTGATGGTTTATGTGGCTATTGATAATTTATATCATATATGTTAACTTTAAAGTGCTTTGTCTGTCAGCATTTTTCTATGTGATTGACATTACCACACTGGTAAATACATCACAGAGTCTAGAGTGGTTGTTCTTAATCATGGACTTTTGCCTTATTTCTATCTCATTCACAATTACAGACTTCTACAAAAAAGTTATAAATGACACTAAAATAGAATTGCCTATATATTAATGTGTGAATGTTTATTAACCTATATTTTAAAGATGACTCAATTAGATCTGGAGACAACGAATCAATAGGTATAATGGCAACTAGGCTCGGAGACAACGAATCAATAGGTATAATGGCAACTAGGCTCAAGGAAATATCAAAATGTAATCATTGTTTACCAGTTTCTACAAAAAGTCTACAGATCTTTACTTCCAAACTGCTTAATGACTATTCTGTAATAGATTTCTTAAGTGTTGAAAATTGTTGTTGCAAGACGGACTGGCTGACTCTATCACCCCCACAGTTAGAAAACATTTCAAAGAGATGAAAACATCACCTGTTTATTATCTCAGTTTCCATCTATGGTTGAGGAGTCTGAGCAGGGCTTAACTGGGTCCTTGGCTCAGAGTCTCACAAGACTGCAATCAAGGTGTTGGCTAGGCTGTATTTCTTTCTGGAATTTGGTATCCTCTTCCAAGCTCATCTAGTTGTTTCTTATGGTTGTAGTACTGAGATTCCTATTTTCTTCTTGGCTGTGAGCCAGCTCTTAGAGGCCATTCACCTGCCTTTCCCACGTAGACCTATCAAAAACTTGGCAGCTTACTTTTTAAGGCCAGCAAGAGAGTCTTTCCCTTTAATCTGATAAAATGGAGTCTCTTATAATGTAACCTTATCAAGGAATTGACATGCCATCACATTTGCCATATTCTATTGGTAGAAGCAAGTCACAGACTCCACCTATACTTCAAAGAATGTAGAACATATGACTCATTAGGCATCACCTTTGTGTGTTTCTGCCCATAGCATATTCTTGTCTTCAACATTATAATGGTTACAATGGATTATAAAAAAATTACAGGTATGACAACTGCTAACACGATTTGTAGAGGCCCTACATTTTCCTAAAAGACAATTTAAAAATACGGTTACTTTTCCCACTTTTTGATTACAGAATCATCAGCAAGTCAAAATTCTTAAATTATTTGTGCGTAAACTAAATTCATAGACATCCTCTGATTAGATCTATCTTGCATCATCTGTTTTCAAGTCTCCAAAAATATGTTTCCTCTCATGCATATCTTATTGCCTACCAATATCTAAAATAAGGATTTTGATTCATAGTGGTCATTTAGCTTTTATCAACAGGAAAAAGAAGTGGAAGGTTCTCTGAAATATAGGTTGTATTCAGTTTACAGAGAAGCTGTCTCTTAAAATGGCCAGTGCAATATCAGTCACAGAAACTCAGCAGGTGAAAGGCGCATGGACGGACAATGCAGCAGCAGCCATTTATTTGCAGTTAGAAAGACTACACCCTGAGGTTTGCCTTGTCAGACTCCCTGACACGCTCTTTACAAAGTTTAAAGATGTTTGTTCTTTCTCATGCCAAGTAAATTGCTGCACAATGCTCTGCTGTGAACTGCATGGTTTGAAATTGGTTTTTCTACCATCTAAATTCCACCTCTGATTAAAAATATCATTGAAGAATAAAATTCTTTGTTGCCTTTGAATATGTAATGCTCTTTATTGGTTATATTAATCAATTTATACTCCCAATTATGAATTATACTTCTCTAATTATGTAGAAATTAACTTTTATTAAAGTGTAAAATGTATTCCCACTTTTCTTTGTTGTCAAGTCCATAAACATCATTTAGATATCTGACCTATCTTTCTCATCAGGGGTTCTCTTTATTCTCTCTTGTTCCAATGGAAGTATTTTAAAGTAAAACTAAAAGGGAAAGTAACTATTTTAATTTTAGTTCTAAATTGATGGGTCTTAAAATTTTGTGTACTTATGAATTAACTAGGATGGCTGACAAAAATATAGATTCCTGGGCTCAACTCCTAGACATCATTATCCAATATGTCTCAGGTGGGACCCAGAAAAATCTTCATTTTGACAATTAGCTGTGGTGACTGAGAGGCAAGTGATCCATAGAAGACATTTTGAGAAATATTGGGAAAACTCATTTTGTAGAATAAGTATTTTCTTTTCATTTCATATACCAACTCCTGATTTGAAACAATAGCCTGTTTAAACTAGAAACTGTGATTGTGAAAAATCAATACTGGTCTTCCATTTCCAGTAATACAGGTAGTTACGTATCCAGACTAACACTCTTACTGAAAGTAGTCAAAGATGTTGGAAAATTTTTTTTTAAAAATCTTCTTTAAAAACATGGAAGAATGGACAAGATAGTAAAGAATTATTGAGTGAATGAAGAGCCAAGGGTGGTAAGTAAAATCACTGAGCTATATTTGACCTAAGATTCCCCCCCCCCCCCAAATCTGACAACATTTAGTATAGATTTCTATGGTCTTGAAGGGTTTGAGGAACAGCAAGCAAAGTCCAGGGCATTCTCAAGATAGAGTGTCAAACAAGAGACACCTTCTCAACAAAACTGGGACCCCAAAGACCTATATAATCAGTATAAATTTAAACTAGAAATAAAGTGCATGTATGTACCCTTAACCCTCCTGCCCTCCAAACGACAGGGAAAGTTGCTAAGGTACCAAGCAGTATAGGATTAAAATAAAGTGTCCCTAAATACCCTTAAATTCAATCATAAACACAAACTAGTTCTTACAGTGTTTTCACCCCAAATCCATACTATCCAAATAACACTTAAAAACTCAAACCTCCCATTAGAACATAGTAATCTTATGCTGGTACTGCCTAAACGCATCAAAGAGAAGTAAATGTGAAATTTATCTGTAGGATTGTACCTTTATTCTAGGTCTCAAATAATCCTAGTGGTTATTTTTTACAAGAAATTAAGCAGTTCACCATCAAAAACAAATCCACACAAAAGGAAAAATAAAACAGGGCACTATGCATGAGAAATATCAGAAAAATCAGACAACAAAAAAACAGTCCACAAAGACTTCACATGCTTGAATTGTCAGATGTTAATTTTTAAATAGCTATATTTGCAGTACTTAAGAAATATATGACAAGTATGAAAATATCCACAAAGAACAGGAAAGCCAAAAAAATGATCTAGCAGATTTGAAAAAGTACAAAGTATAAATTATAAAAATGAAAAATAAAATAATGTAAAATAACGTATTACAGGGTAATGTCAGCAGGATGGCAAACTAGAAAGCTCCAGGACCTTGTTTCCCAATGGAAACATAAAATAAATAAATTAAAATAACTTCATAGGAGCTCTAGAATAAAGACAAAGATCTGCAGAAACCATGTGAATGCCCAATCAAGCAAAATCCACATTCAAAATAGCAGGAAATTTCATGGCACTTTAACTCATCCTTAACCCACTCCCTCCTCAGCATGGTGTGCCTGAGGTCCAGAGAAAGTGGCCCAATTCCTGGTTCCCTCCCTTGGGCTGAAAAAAAAAAAGGAATAGAGATTGTTTGCAATGCTCTGCCATGTCTGTGGACTGTTAGACTGACTGGTATCTTGTTTTGCTTGCCTGGAAGTTCAGATGGGAATAAAAGCACACTTATTCTCAGGATGGAAGCCACAGAGACAATGGCAGGTGCTGTGGTGCATGAATACTGCAGGGAGACTGCAGATCTGTAGATTCCTGGGAGCAAATGATTACAGGCAAAAGAACCACTAAGATGGAGGAATAGGAAGTCCTAATCCTTGTTCTCCCACAGAAACACTGATTTAACAATGATATGTAGACCAAAGTACCTTTATGAGAAGTAGAGCATCAAGTTACAAAGTTGTAATATTCCAGAAGAACACAAAACCCAGAACAGCGGCATTGGGAAGGGTAAGAAGAACAATTTTATTTAACCCCTATCAACCCCTCCCCCAAGTTGGCACAGCTCAACATGACAGGTCACCTCTGACCTTGACTTCTCTCTCAGGTGAGAGAGAGAACAGAGCATGCCTCCAATGTCCTAGCATTTCAGTGCACTGCCAGTGGAGTCAGTTTCTGTCTCACTTTACATGGAGTGCTGATGAAACCAGCATATTTAGATGCCTGGGGGCAGTTAAAAACAAAGAAAAGGGTATGGACAAGCCTGCTGCCACTGACATGATCTGCAAGATTGAGAGAAAGTGTAAAACCTGAGTCACCTCCTCCAGGAGGGAAGGAGGGGGGGTGAAGTGTTCCTTCAACATCCCAAGCTTTCAGGATACTGCCTGAGGGGCTGGTTTCTATTTCCTCTCACATAGCACTGATGGAACCAAAACAGTTCAGACACTGTGTAGCAGTTAAGAAAAAAGGAAAAGAGACAGGGACTTGCTGCAACCAAAACAGCTCTGTGAGGTTGAGAGAAGGTGCAGAATTGAAAGATTTCTCCACAGAGAATGAGGGAGATGAATGGAGTGTATCTCCAACATCCTAGCCCATGGTGTTACAGCCAGCAATATGAAAAAATATTAAAGTATAATACACATTAGTAAATGTAAATATATAGATAAATACAGAATACTGTAACACTGTAATGGTTACACTAAATTACATTTAAAGTTACATTAAATCACTTTTAATTCTAGTATAAAATTTAAAGATGAAAGTATTAAGAATAACAATAACTAAAAAAAGTTAATGGATACATAGTATAAAAAAAGGTAAATTGTGACATCAACAACATAAAGTGTGTGTGTGGGAGAAGTAAAGTGTAGAATTTTTTAATGTGATTAAAATAGACTGCTATAAGATGTTCTACGTAAGCCCCATGGTAACCACGAAGAAAATACAGAACATACACAAAAGAAAAAAGAAGGGAATCAAAGCAGATCACTATGAAAAGTCAACAAATCACAAAGGAAGACAGCAAGAGAGGAACAAAGGGACAAAGAACTATAAAACATAAAATAATGAACAAAATGGCAAAAATAAGTCCTTACTTATCAATAATTACTTTAAAAGTAAATGGATTAATTCCCCTATCAAAAGACATAGAGTGGCTGAATGGATTTAAAAAAAAAATAAGACCCAACTGTGTGTTGTCTACAAGATACTCACTTTAGATTTAAGGATACACATAGACCAAAAGTGAAGGGACGGAAAGATATATTCAATGCGAATGGTAACCAAAAGAGAGTAGGGGTCTTTATAGCAGACAAAATAGACTTTAAGTCAAAAACTGTTATGAGAGAAAAAGAAGGTTTTTATATAATGAGAAAACGGTCAATTGATCAGGAAGATAAAATAAAATATCAAATTTCAAAGCACCTAAATATGAAAAGCAAACACTGACAGATCTGAAGGGAGAAATAGCAAGTCAATTATAGTAGGGAACTTTAATATCCTACTCACAATAACAGATAGAACACCAATAGAAAAATCAGTAATGAAACAGTGGATTTGAACAACACTAGAGATCAAATGAACCTAACAGATATATTTAGAACATTCCCTTCAACAACAGTAGAACACACATTCTTCTCAGGCACACACAAAACCTTCTCTAGGCTAGATCCCATGGTAGGTCACAAAACAACTCAACAAATTTAAGATTGAAATCATACCAAGTATCTTTTCTGACCACAATGGAACAAAACAGAAGGAAACCTAGAAAATCACAAGTACGTAAAAATTAAACAACACACTCTTGAAAAACCAATGAGTCAAAAGAGACAAAGAAAGACAATATATATTGAAAAAAGCATCAATTCACCAAGAAGAAATAATAATTATAAATATATGTGTACCAAACAACATAGCTCCAATTTATACCAAGCAAACATTGACAGAAATGAAGGGAGAAATAAACAGCTTCACATTAGTAGTAGGAAAGTTCAATACTCCACTTTCAATAGTGAATATAACAACCAGACAAGTGATCAATAAGGAAACAGAGGGCTTATATATCAATATGACTAACTGAACCTAAAATACTTGTAGAGATAATTTCACTCAACAATAGTAAAATACATATTTTCTCAAGTACACGTATAACATATACAAGGATAAACCATATATTAGGTCACAAAACAAATGTTTATAAATTTAAAAGATTGAAATCATGCAAAGTGTTTTTGGCTGATCACAATGGAAAGAAACTTGAAATCAACAGCAGGAGAAAAATTGGAAAAGTCACAGTTCTGTGGAAATTAAACAACACATTTTAAAATAACAATGAGTCAAAGAATAACATCACAAAGGAAATTAGAAAATATCTGGATATAAATAAAAATTAAAGCACAACATACCAAAACTTATGATATAGCAGAAGCAGTCTTATGAAAGATATTTATAGCTGTAAATACTTACATTGAAAAAGAAGAAAGGGCTCAACTCAATAACTTAACGTTACACCTTAAGGAACTAGAAGAAGAGGAACATGTTAAACCTAAAATCAGTGAAATGTAGGAAATAGAGATAAGAGCAGAGATAAAATAGGGAATAGAAAATCATTATAGATAATCAACAAAAGCAAAAGGTGGTTTTTCTAAAATATTAATATATCTAATAAAACTTCAGCTATATTATTTATTATATTTACTGAGGAAAAAGAGAGAGGACTCAAATGTTTAAAATCCAAAATGAGAGAGAGAACTTTATTTCAAATGTTACAGATATAGAATGGATTATAAGAGAGTAGTATGAAAAATTATATGTCAATAAAATGGATAACCCACATAAAGTTTAAAAATTCCTAGAAACACACAACCTGGAGGAGGGAACAGATATTTAGTAATTATATCAGTTGAATATACAAGATTAAATTTCTAGGTAAGCACTAAAAGGATAGAAGTAGAATATGAACTTACCTAAACTAGGAGAAGAAAGCAAATGGAATATTAAAATAATTAATCAATCCAAAAGAGGTCAGAAAGAAAAGGAAAAAAAAATATTGAACAGACAAAACAAATGGAGAGCATAACATAAGATGGTAAACAAAAACAAAATATACTGATAATGTAATTAAATCAGAAATAATGCAAAATATTCACAATGGGCATATTATAAAGGTTGTAAATAAAGATAGGATCAATTACATTGCTGGTCAGAAGCCATATTAGAGCCTGAGTCAAAATCAGTATGTTGATCCTAGCTTTCTCTAGAACCTTTATATTTTGTTCATTGTGGATTTTTTACATTAATTTTGCCTTCCAAAATATTTCATTAAATATAATGTATCTTGATTACTGAGACTTTTGGTATCTCCTTAAATTTTGTGCCAAAGGCCTCACTCTAGTCATGGTCCTGATATAAAATGAGTGGCAGAACACAGGGACGTCTATTAAGCCTATATGACTCTGCTTGCCAGCAAACAGCAGAATCAGGAGAAGCAAAAGTCTCACATCAGAGAATCTGTTTTGAATCTATGTCACATCCAGAGACGTAGTTCAAGGGAGCCTTGGAAATGTATGTTTTTACTTTCTAATATCTGCAGAACATGAATGCACATTAGAAGAAAGGTAGATTGGATAATGACTTCCAATATACTATTACCCCCTGCCCCAAACATTCCTATTTTCCACCCAAATCTGCCTTCCTTTTTCTCTATAATGTCCATTTTTTACCATTATGGTTTCTATTTATTTTTCTTTTTTAAAAACATCTTTATTGGAGTATAATTGCTTTACAATGGTGTGTTAGTTTCTGCTTTATAACAAAGTAAATCAGCTATACATGTACATATATCCCCATATCTCCTCCCTCTTGCATCTCCCTCCCACCTTCCCTATCTCACCCCCCTAAGTGGTCACAAAGGACCGAGCTGATCTCCCTGTGCTATGCAGCTGCTTCCCACTAGCTATCTATTTTACATTTGGTAGTATATATTAGTCCGTACCACTCTCTTACTTCGTCCCATCTTACCCTTCCCCCTCCCCGTGTCCTCATTCCATTCTCTACATCTGTGTCTTTATTCCTGTCCTGCCCCTAGGTTCTTCAGAATCGTTTTTTTTTGTTTTTCTTTTAGATTCCATATATATGTGTTAACATACGGTATTTGTTTTTCTCTTTCTGACTTATTTCACTCTGTATGACAGTCTCTAGCTCCATCCACCTCACTACAAATAACTCAATTTCGTTTCTTTTTATGGCTGAGTAATATTCCATTGTATATATGTGCCACATCTTCTTTATCCGTTCATCTGTCGATGGACACTTAGGTTGCTTCCATGTCCTGGCTATTGTAAATAGAACTGCAATGAACGTTGTGGTACATGACTCTTTTTGAGTCATGGCTCAAATTTGAATTATGGATTTCTCAGGGTGTATGCCCAGTAGAGGGATTGCTGGGTCATATGGTAGTTCTATTTTTAGTTTTGTAAGGAACCTCCTAACTGTTCTCCATAGTGGCTGTATCAATTTACATTTCCACCAACAGTGCAAGAGGATTCCCATTTCTCCACACCCCCTCCAGCATTTATGTTTGTAGATTTTTTCATGATGGCCATTCTGACCAGTGTGAGGTGGTACCTCACTGTAGTTTTGATTTGCATTTCTCTAAATTAATGATGTTGAGCATTCTTTCATGTGTTTGTTGGCTATCTGTATATCCTTTTTAGAGAAATGTATATTTAGGTCTTCTGCCCATTTTTGGAATGCGTTGTTTGTTTTTTGATATTGAGCTGCATGAGCTGCTTGTAAATTTTGGAGATTAATCTTTTGTCGGTTGCTTCTTTTACAAATATTTTCTCCCATTCTGAGGGTTGTCTTTTCATCTTGTTTATGGTTTCCTTTGCTGTGCAAAAGCTTTTAAGTTTCATTAGGTCCCATTTGTTTATTTTTGTTTTTATTTCCATTTCTCTAGAAGGTGGGTCAAAAAGGATCTTGTTGTGGCTTATGTCATAGAGTGTTCTGCCTATGTTTCCTCTAAGAGTTTTATAGTGTCTGGCCTTACATTTAGGTCTTTAATCCATTTTGAGTTTATTTTTGTGTGTGATGTTAGGAAATATTCTAATTTCTTTCTTTTACATGTTGCTGTCCAGTTTTCCCAGCACCACTTATTGAAGAGGCTGTCTTCTCTCCATTGTATATTTTTGCCTCCTTTATCAAAAATAAGGTGACCATATGTGCGTGGGTTTGCATATAGAATTTTCCTTTAGGGTTTGCTCTCAGGATTAATACTGCAATACAGGTTTAATAGATGACTCAGCAGACCCTGCAAGGAGTGATGAAAATTGTCCCATTGTAACAAGAGAACTTGACCCTTATATTATCACTTTGACCAGTCTTTAGAGGCAGGCTGCCTTGAGATGAAAGTGTGCTCCTGGGCAAGTTGGCTCTTTTCAGCAGAGGTAATCCCCATAGGGGCTGACAGCTATAGGCTATCTCCTAGGCCTCACTCCATACAGCTGGGGGAAATAAGTTCTTCATTTTTCAGGGGGATCTGGGTGGCCCATCAAGGCATTCACCACAGTTGTTAAAGAGATTTTGCATTTGCTATAGTAGGTGTGCCCTCAGGGGTTTCAGGTACATTTATTGGCCTCAGGATTTTTGCACCAAATAAGTGGTGTAAATTTGAATTCACATGCCCATTTGGTATCTTAAACATTATTTTTTAATGGAATATATTTTTTCACCAAGAAATTCTAGGCAGAGAAACAAATTCCTTATAGATTTTGTGGGCCAGTGGGCAGAATCTTTCCAATTTCCTTTCGTTGAAGGGTTAGCCTTTCCAAAGTCTCAGCTTTATGCTGTTTCAAATGTAATTCCCTGCTTTACCTTCATCCAAGACCAGATCTCTTATCCCCATATGGATTTAAGGTCTCATCCCCTATGTCTATACTGTATTCAGTAGGGTATCTCTAGATCACTAGAGTCAGCTAAGGTTGTTAATCTAGCTTAGAGTTTTTTTCTGGCACCTTGAGATTTCTCTCTCTTTCCTTTGGTTTGAATATATATATATTTAAACATTTTGGTTATGTTGAATGTGAAACGTATACACATGTTTAACAAGCAGCAGTATACATATTAGCTCTGTCCACTCTATTTTCTGAAACAAAAGTCTCCAAAATCCTTCCATTTCTTTATAGTGGTATATCAACTTCTCTTCCTCTTTATTGTTAATATAGCCATGCAGACAATTGAATTATGTGCTTAGATATCCAATGTGAATATTAGAAGACCAGTTTTTTATCTTAGCATTTTAATTAATTTTGAAATCTTTTGTAAAGAGATGATATTCTCAACTAAATATAAAAATATGCTTTTATCTGATAATTTAAAATATTGAGATGATACTCATGGAGTTCCTTGACCTAATTCAATATAAAGACCAAAGTTATGCACTAAAGTAGAAAAATTATTTGCAGGAGTCCATGATTGACTAATACTTGATAAATTTTATATAATTTTAGTAATAGAAAATATATTTAGTTATAAATTTCTACATTTAGACTCTTCAGTATACAGTTAAAATTAGAGGACAATTGAACTCCCAAAGCCTCATCTCTCTAAAGCAGTAAACGGTGTGTGTTCTAGGATTTGAAGCCTAAGCAAACAATAATGATGGGGATGAGGATTGGGAAATTAGCAACTAGGTTTATAAATAATTTTTGGATTTTATATATCCTTCAGCCATTTTATTTGTATAGATAATTCAGAGTTGATTCTTGTGAGAGTGCATGTTTTAGCTATGACTGACATAAATAGATAAATTGTAAACCTCACAGTTTAAAATGAATATTATATAATAGTAAGAATATTATATATATTACTATATATGTATCCTCCATTTTAATTAATTCTATCTCAAGTAACAATTTCTTAGCAGAAGAAAACATAAATCTACTTTTAAAAACAAAATTATACATTCAGTAGCCATTTTTATATTCAAAATATGTATATTTTATACAATATGAATATTTAGGCACTATTTATTTATGGGCAAGAGAACTATAATATATGATTTAATCACCGTTTTGACTTTCCCCCATCCCTCTTCTGATTTCCCTTTTTATCATTGAGAATTTTCTGCTCATAGAAGGAATGTTTATGCAGGCACCTAATAAAAATGTGTGTCCCTATGGTTCGCATTCTTAAATCATTGAAATCAATAATGTCTCTCAGGAGTGAAGGCATAAAATATGTTATTAAAATGTTAAAACAACATAAAGGTTAATGCATACAAATCAAAGTGAAAATGCTATAGACATTAGATTCCAGAAATTGACATGAAGTATATGTGAAGCTGGTGAAGATTTTGTTGGGGAAAGTAAGTTCTTTTTGTGCGGTTATTCTACCACTCTCAAGGCATTTTTAGGTCCAAAATATTCTTTCTAGATTAATGAAATTACGACTAGATTTTCAGAAGGAAGGAAGATATTTTTCCTAAGAGTGTGAACTGTTATATGGCTAACAAAGATCTAATTCAGTGACCCGGAAATGGTTACTGATGAAGACAAAATGGACAATAAATGTGAGTGGATGTAGTTCTATAGATATCTTTAAATTCAACGTCCAAAACTATATTGCTTTTCTTTTCCTAGAATCCTTCTCCTCTTCCTGTATTACTCATGTAAAATAATGATCTTTTTTGTAACAAACTAGAATATCTTTAATTCCTTCATTCATTACCATATCCGATGTTAGAACAAATCGTATTTATTCTATATCTCAGTTAATTTCTCAAACCTATAGCTTCCTCTTCATCTCTACCACCTTTACCTTTGAGCCAATCCAATAATTATCTCCCATTTCTTACTAAGACTAGTGCAATAATTTCCCACATTGATTTCTCTCTAGTTTGTGATTTTTTTTTTCCTTTTGAGAGCAGGAACTGTGTTTTGTTATCTTACATCCCAAATAGTGTCTCACATACAACAAACATCTTTTTTTAAAAAAAAGAGCAGCCTTATTGAGTTATATTTCACATACCATAAAATTTACTCTTTCAAACTTACACTTCAGTGGTTTTTCGTATATTTAAAGATTTGTGCAATCATCACCTTTATCTAATCCCAGAGTATTTTCATCACCCCCAAAAGAAAACCCATAACCATTAGCAGTCTTTCCCCAGCTCCTTTTCATCTCAGCCCCTATGCAACTACTAATCAATCTCCTTTTTCTCTAGGATTTGCCTAGTTGGATATTTCATGTAAATGTGATTGTATAATAGTGGGCTTCTGTAGCTGTTTTCTTTCACTTAGCATAATTTTTTTTCAAAGTTTATCCGTGTTATAACATGTATCAGTACTTTATTCCTTTTTTATGGCTGAATACTATTGCATTGTATAGCTAAACCACTTTTGTTTACCCATTCAGCCATTGAGGGACTTTTGGGTGGTTTCTTCTTTTGGCTATTAAGAATAATGCTGCTATATACATTCGTGAAGCAACTTTTGTATGAACATAATGTTTTCATTTCTCTTGGGTATATCTAGCTGTGGAACTGCTAGATCATATGACAACTCTATTTTTAACTCTTTAAAGAACTTCCAGAATGTTTTCCAAAATGGTTACACAATTTTATATTTTCACCAGGAGTGTATGATGGTTCCAATTTCTCCATATCCTTGCTAATATTTCCTATGGTCCATCTTTTTGATTCTAGCCCTTCTAGAGGGGGTAACGTAGTATCTCCTGCTTTTGATTCACGGTTTCCTAATGAGAGAAACATTTTTAAAATGTTAGTTGAAAGAATGAGTGAATGATAAATAAATTATAGTTTGATAATATTTATATACCACTTTAAATAGAAAAATCATAACTAATTTTTCATCAATTTATTTGAAAATGTCTTTAGAGTTAAAATTTCCTTATGATTGGCATCTATTCTGTTTGTTTTCTAATGTCATTTGCTTCACAATGGAGTTCTGGAATGTACTTAATGGAGCAAACCTAAAAGAAATAGCTGTACTACCTAAACTTTGAAAAAACAATATGCCTATGTGGCAATTCTTTGTGTACACATTTTCTCCAGTCTTCATTGGCATTAATTTAAGTTCAAAATGCTATAGGTGGGACTTCCCTGGCTGTCCAGTGGTTAAGACCCCACGCTTCCATTGCAGGAGGTGTGGGTTTGATCCCTGGTCGGGGAACAAAGATTCCCCATGCTGCACAGTGTGGCCAAAAAAAAAATTGCTATAGGTTACAGATTGAAAATAAAATAAAGGTATTAAACTGAATTATTTTCCTTTCTGTTTACTGTCTTTAGCCTTACTTTACCATATTAAATTAGCATATTTTTAAACTCAGAAAATAATAATTTCAACCCAAGATAGAAGAGTTAAGAAATAACTCTCACACACATTGGAATTTACAAGACAGTTTAAAAATGTAACAAAACCATTGTGATTCCATAAATAATAATAATGACTATCACTGGTAATATGTGGGTCGTATAATGAGCTTGAAAACCTATAAGGCTATTTTTAGGCAATGAACCTTATATCTTTACATTAAAAAAATAAATAAAATCCTGTTTACCTTATGAATCTTTAGTTAGAACTTGTCTTTGGAAACTCTGACAGTGGTATAAGTAAAAAGCAAATAAATCAAAGCTGTAGATGAAGTGGCTTTTAAGGAACACCAATTTGGTTATTTTCCATTTCTTAAAGAGTGATTTACCAGAAGATAAGGAATATAAAAATTGAGATGTTCTTTATTTTCATCTTCTAGAGAAACAAACCCTGAAGCTAAGGATTGCACTAGGTTCAAAGTACCATCTTGAAATCATGATGTATTTTATACTTCAGGCAAACAATGAGTTAGCTATGAGCATGTTAAAAAACTCATCTTACAGTTAACATGCTATGCTATTTTGCCTTAAGCCACTCTATAGATGAATAAAACTAAGCTTTTACTTTCTAATGAAGTAGAGAGCTATTTATTAACTGTTCAGCCACAGTCTCAGAAATTAAAAACACTGAAAATTACCCATGTTTATCCACACCAGTGAGCTTTTATGAAAGCAGAATTTAGTAAGTTGTTTTCAAATCTACTGACTTAAATAAAACTGATGGATATAAAATTACACTAATAAAATTTGATATAACTAATCATTATAATCATTTAATAGCAGAATACTGGAATTCAGTGTAATTAGACTATTTACTCAGTATGGTTTACCTTAGATTCTTGGAGGATCATCAGCATCAGTAATAATAAACTTCATCACTTAATCATTTGAGTGGAAGCCCTAGGCACTCTTTGGTCTTTCATTTTTGTGAGTGAACAGTTAAAAAATTAGAAGAACAATATCATTTAAACCTTGGGAAATTTGCCTAAATATTTGCTCACGTTTTTGCCTTTTACTAGCAAAGGAATATAGATAAGTCAAGGTAATATCCAATAAAGTTGTCGTATTCTCCCCTTCCACATATAATCAACAGAACCACTAGCAAATCTTTATTGAATGCATATTCTGTCTTCAAATTGGTGTTTATGTATAATTGCATGAAGTGACTAAAGATTAAAATTGGCTTTTATTACTAAACAATGAGTACTTATTACTGTCAAGTTAATTAATTGGTGTCATATTTCTAATAGTAATTACAGTAAGAGATAATATGCAGCTGTAGTGCGGTAGAAAAAGTATTCGAGTGGCGGTTAGACCTAGAATTGAGCCCTGGTTTTGCCACCAACTGTGTATTCTTGGAACAACTCCTTTTGGTTTTCTAGACCTCATTTTCTTCATTTCTAAGTTAAGGAGACTGTATCCTTTTGCATCATTTTCAACTGCTGTATTTTATGAATCTATGAAAGGAATGTACTCAGTAAGTCCCACAAGTATCAGTTGCATACTTGTCTTCTCAAGAGGTCTACCTTTAATAAAAAACTTCACAATATGCGAGTTTACAGGAAGACAAAAGGTCTTATTTGAACTAAAATTGTCTCTCACAATATAACTCAAAACACAATCTTAATAAATACTGTTATTAATAAATTCATTAATATAAATTTTCTCTTTTCTGGTAACCTAATTGCTTTATTGACATGTCTAGTTGCCACTATCTTCCATGCATAATCTACTCAATGAAAATATGCTTGCTTTGACAGCATTCGGGTAGTCATATTTCTGGGTTTTCATTCTTTCTGGTATATGGCAGGATTGCACTTTCAGCTCCCATTGAGATTGAGTGGGGCCATGTGACTAACTGTGGTCAATTAGTTGTGAGCAGACATCACTTATAGAATGATTATTTAATTATCAATAATTCCACATTCTCTTTTCCCTCTGGTATAGGACTGACAATTTCTAAGCTGGTGGCTTCTCTGTCAACTTTGTCCCTGAGTGACTATAAAGAGCAGGGACAACCCTATGAAGGACATATAGCAAGAGGAAGAAATAAAACTGTATTATTTTTGTCACATTTTGGAATCTTTTCCACAGTATAACTTAGCCTGCCTCAATGAATACAAATGGAATATCAAATGAAGCATTTTGAGTTGGTGCCTTTTCCAGATCTTTTAAAGTATTGCATGCAATTGGCTATCCAAATTCATTTTAAAAATATTTATTGAGATTCGACTTTGTTCTAGGCAGTAATCTAGGTGCTGAGGATACATCTAGATTGGTGAAAAAATTAAACAGTCCCTGCCTTCATAGAGTGTACATCACAATGGAGGAGCACGATCAATATTTTCCCTTTCCTTTCCAGATCCACTCTCTATCTCTCATCCTGTTCTGTGCTTAAGGTCATAGTAAAAATCTTCCTTACTCTTTGGTTTCTGATTAGGTTTTGCCAATGGAGTGTGCGTTGATAGGCAGAGGCTCACAGTTGGAGAATGAAATTGATGTATTTATTCCTCCAGCTCTCTTCCTGTCATTTAACTTACAGGTAAGCTGTGTCCTCTTACCAAAGATCTTGAAGGTCATAGCTCAGGTAAGTGGCACTCTCCATGTAGCTTTCTAACCCAGGTTCTTGTAGTCAATTTCTCCCTTTTACCCCTTCAGGACTAAGGATGCAAAGTCTCCCCATTTGTGCGATCCCTGTGTTATTGCACAATCCCTTGTTAGTTTCTCTAAACTCTGTTCACACTCTGTCACTAATCCCTTTATTAAACTCTCCTTAAATTACTTCTTTCGAACATTTCTTACCCTCGCTAAATGTCCAGGAAAATATCAAATGTAGTGCAGTCATACCTTGGAGATACTGCGTGGTTGGTTCCAGACCACCGCAATAAAGCTACACAATAAAGCAAGTCACAGTGGTTTCCCAGTGCATATGGAAAGTTATGTTTTCACTGTTCTGTAGTCTATTAAGTATGCAATAGCATTATATCTAAAAAAATGTAATTATCTTAATTAAAAAAACAGTTTATTGATAAAATATGCTAACCATCATGTAACAACACAGGGTTACCACAAACCTTCATTATTTTTTTTAAATGCAGTATCTGTGAAGTGCAATAAAGGAAAGCACAGTAAAATGCAGTATGCCTGTACTTTAATTTTATTTGCCTCATGAATTTAGTTAAATGTATTAATTTGTATCAAAGCATTAGAGTTTGAATCAACTCTCTGAAGATACTCTGATTGTCACTCCAGTAATCTCCTTACCCCCAAATATAGTGTTTCAGATACTCTAAGATAGCAGTTTTCAGTATGAAAACCTGGATCATTATCCTTTTCTCTAAAAATCATATTATTTTTGAAATTTAAAACAAAAAGCTTGACAAAGATGGATGTGTTTGGAGAATTTTCCATCATGTTAGTCTTAAATGGCATTTTTCTAGATGTTCCTTTTATTCAAGTTCTAGATTTCATTCCACTTATAAATGCAAAAACTGAGACTTACTTCAATTTTGTTTCTAAATTAGGCCCTTGAACATAATTGTCTTAATATTGGTGCATGTATGCCCTCCTGCTCTCTTAGTAAACAAAGACTTTGAGAGCAGCATTTGTTTTTAATTCATTCATTACCTCATCCAAACCTTCAAAAAGTAACTATTGAATGTTTATATGTACCTTAAAATTGTTAAAGCTGTTATAGCCAAGAAAATTAACTATGAGGTGAGAGATAGGTGAGGACAAGAGACTAGAGGAATGAAGCAGAGCATGACTCCAGTGACTCCCACAACATTTTAAACCATAGAATTTTACTTTTATTTGAATTATGTTTCCCTATAAACTTTCACTTGAATAAAAGGTTCCAACGCTGAAACCAGGTTTTATTTTGCTTTGGCAATTAAAGTGAATTATGATTCATAATTCATATGGATTCATAAGCTGTATATAATTCATATAAAACACATACAGTAAGTCCCCTACATACGAACCTTCAAGTTGTGAACTTTCAAAGATGCGAATGTGCGTTCCATCAACGTCAGGCGTGAGTGATATTGCATCTTGCCCTGTTTCCTATTGCTGATGATCCTTCAGCTCTACTAACTCCCACCTCCTCTCCCTCCTCCAGTCAGTAACTCTTCTTGCCTGTTCACTCAATGCCAACCCCCGTATGCCAGCTGTTGTACTGTACTACTGTACTTTTCAAGGTACTGTATTTTAAGATTAAAAACGTTTTATTTTTTGTGTTTGTTTTTTATGTGTTAGTTGTGTGAAAAGTATTATAAACCTATTAGAGTACGGTACTATATAGCCGATAGTGTTAGTTGGGTACCTAGGCTAACTTTGTTGGACTTACGAACAAATTGGACTTATGAATGTGCTCTCAAACAGAACTCATTCATATGCAGGGGAATTACTGTACTGGTTATGAATTTCACATGAAATTAGCCATATATCATAAAATTCGTGGAATTTCAAGATTTTTTTTCTGTTTATAATCAACCGAAAACTGTTTATTTGAGAAAAAAATCTGTCCACTTACACTGCAAAAATCTCATCATAATTAATGAGAAAGTTAAACGATTCTTTATATACTAAGTACTAACCATGTTCTAGGCAAGGTTTCTTGCTCTAACAGAGCTCATAGTTTATTGTACAAGGTCCCTGACAACATGCTATGGGAACAAATAGGTGATGCAATGAATGCTTCAATAAATATGTGTGGGGGATAGGGAAGTCTTCACAAGTAAGATAATTCATTAAATTATTAAAATCAAACTAAATTATAGATTTTTAAATTATTGTAAATACATTGATTATGTCAGAAAAAAAGTAATTTTTTATGAGAAATATTATACAAATAGCCACTTCAAGGATTACCAATAGGATTCTTTGAGACCCTTACTGGTTTTCAGACTATAATAGGATAACCTTTTATGTAAAATAGATTCCTCGTAAGAAAGAAAAAAATAAAAATAAAAGTAATGTTAGGTAATTCAGACCAACCCTCTTATTGAGGACAACTAGCAATATAAAACTTTTCTCTTTTAAAATTGATATATAATTTATATATAACATTGTGTAAGTTTAAGGTGTACTACCTGTTGATTTGATACATTTTGTATGGAAATATACTTATTGAACCATAGCATTAGCTACCACCTCTATCACATCACATAATTATAATTTATTTATTTTTTCCTTTGTTGAAGAGACTATACTGTCCCAACTAAATATTATTGGCTCCCTTGTTAAAATATATGTTGACTTTGTGTGGGAGTTTATTTCTGAGCTCTTGATTCTGTTCCATTGGTCTATTTTATGTGTTTATTTTTATGTCAGTGCCATAATGATTTAATTGCTATAGCTTTGCAGTATACTTTGAGATTAGGACATGTGATGCATCTGGATTTGTTCTTCTTTCTCAGAATTGCTTTGATTTTTCAGAGCTCTTTGTGGTTCAGCACACATTTTAGAATTGTTTTTGTACTTCTGTGAAAAACCACTGGAATTTTGATAGAAATTTCATGGAATCTATAGATGGCCTTGGGTGTTATGGATATTTTGGCAATATTAATTCTTCCCATCCATAAATGTGGGATATTTTCCATTTGTTTGTTTTTTCTTCAATTTCTCTCATCAAGGTCTTGTAGTTTTCATTATACAGATCTTTCACTTCCTTGGTTAAATTTACTTTTAAGTGTTTTATTGTTTTTGATGCTATAGTGAATGGGATTGTTTTTTCTTTATTTTTGTTTCAGATATTTCCTTGTTAGTGTATTGAAATGCAATTAATTTCTGTATATTGATTTATATCCTGCAACTTACTGAATTCATTCATTAGTTCCAGTGTTTGTTTTTGGTTGAGTCTTTAGGATTTTCTGTATATAAGATTATATCATCTGCAAGTAATGACAATTTTACTTCTTCTTTTCTAATAGGGATGACTTTTATTTCTTTATTTTGCTTGATTGCTCTAGCTAGGAGTTTCAGTACTATGTTGAATATGAGTGGTGAGAGTGAGCATCCTTGTCTTGCTCCCGATCTTAGAGAAAAAGTTTTCAACACTTCACTGTAGAGTATGATGTTTGCTCTGGTTTTGTTGTGTATGGCTTTTATAATGCTGAAGTATGTTCATTCTATGCCCAATTTGTTGAGGCTTATTATCACGAAAGGATGTTGAATTTTATACAATATTCTTTCTGCATCAATTTATGTGATGATATAATTTTAATCTTTCATTATATTAGTGTGGTATATCACATTTATTGATTTGTTTATGCTAAAGCACTCTTGCATCTCAGGGATAAACTGACTTGATCATGGTGTATGATCCTTTCAATGTGTTGTTGAATTCAGTTTGCTAATATTTTGTTGAGAATTTTGGCATCTATATTCATCAGGGGTGTTGATTTATAGTTTTATTTTAGTATCCTTATCTGGCTTTTCATCTGGGTACCACTGGCAATGTAAAATGAGTTTAGGAATGTTTTCTCCTCTATAATTTTTTAGAAGCGTTTGGTGATTCATGTTAATTATTTAAATATTTTAGTAGAATTCACCAGTGAAACCATTTGGTCTTAGGCTTTTCTGTGTTGGGAGATTTTTGATTATTGATTCAGTCTCCTTACTACTTACAGGTTTCTTCATAATTTCTATATTTCATGATTCAGTCTTAGTAGGTTGTATGTTTTAGGAATTTATTTCTTTTAGATTATCTAATTTGTTAGCATTAATTGTTCATAGCAGTCTCTTATGACAGTTGTAATGTGTCCTCTTTCATTTATGATTTTATTAATTTCAGTCTTCTCTTTTCTTGTTAGTGGGGCTAAAGGTTTGTCAATTTTATTATCTTTTTAAAAAATCAAGTCTTAGTTTCATTGATCTTTTCTACTGTTTTACTTTACTCTCTTTATTTTGACTCTTTGTTATTTCCTTACTTCTACTCATTTTGGGCTCAGTTTGTTCTTTTTTTTAGTTCTTGAGGTGTAAAGTTAGGTTGTTCATTTGAGATATTTCTTTTTTCTTAATATATGTATTTATTATTAAAACATCCCTTTAAGAACTGCTTTTGCAGCATACCATAGGTTTTGATATGCTGTGCTTCCATTTTCATTTGTTTCAAGATATTTCTTGATTTTGCTTTTGCTTTCTTCTTTAACCCATTTGCTGTTAAAGAGTGTGTTGTTTAGTTTTTACATTTGTAAACTTTCCAGATTTCCTCTTGGTGTTGATGTCTAGCTCTATACCATTGTGGTGGAAAAAGATACTTAGTATGATTGCAATCTTCTTAAAATTTATTAAAACTTGTTTTGTGGCCTATCTTATGATCTATTTTGGAGAATGTTCCATGTGTGCTTGAGAAGAATATGTATTCTGCTGCTACTGGGTGGAATGTTCTATATATGTCCGTTAGGTTCATTTGGTTTAAAGTATGGTCAACTCTAATATTTCCTTGTGCATTTTCTATCTGAATGATCTATCCATTGTTGAAAGTAAGATATTGAAATCCACTAGTATTATTATATCATTTTCCATTCATCAACATGAATGGATCTCATAAACCTAAGTTTGAGTGGAAGTATACAAAACTAATATATTTTTCCATTTCTATCTCTATAAAAAGTAAACAAACAAACTCAAATATAGTGTTAATAGGTTACATGTTTAAGGGGAAAAGCCACAAAGAAAACTAAACCAAGAGTACCATTTAGGTCAGGACAGTTATTTTCATTTATAGAATAGGTGAGTGTAGTAATTTGGAGGTGACAGAAGTGGACTTTGAGGCTGCTGGCATTGTTCTATTTCTTGACCTGAGTAGTACTTACATGAGTTTTTACTTTATGGTAAATCATTTGACTGAAAATTTCAGTTTTGCACTTTTATATTCATGTATGCTATGTCTAATTATATAAAATGGTAAAGGAAACACAACCTAATTCTATCTTTGTTGGAAAAAAATAGAACTCAAGTAATTTCATAATTGTTTGCATAACAAAATGAGGTAGGTTAGCTAGTTTTGAAATAAAGGCAATTAACGTTATCTTCAAATATATACTGCCAGTGGTTATGAACTTAGGAGTGTTCTCCTCTCTTAGACATGTGTTAGGGCATTTTTAGTTGTGACAATTACCAGTGCTACTAGCACTTATTACTGTGGGGCCTAAGGTGTAAACATTATCCAATAAATGGAATAGTATGACAGAACAAATCATTGCCCTGCTCCAAATGTCAACAGCACCTTTCAGAAATTGCAAGCTAAGCTAAAATGATTTGGCAAAAATTTTTCATGGATTAAATATAGCCAGACATGTTCTAAATTATTCTATAAAACACATATATGTTTAGTGCTGCAAATGATCAGTCTGTTGATTTGCATTATGTATAGCCTATACTCCTCAACAAATTACTTTTATTTATTGATGGACTTTCTTACAGAGAATTGTATTAGAATCCGATAGCTATAACCAAAGCTTTCTCCTGGTTAAAAGGTTAGAGAGGTAAATGAATACATCTCTGAAGATTATCTTTTAAAAATTGGTTTGGTTTGCTTATTTTAGTCCAGGTTATGTTTTATGTTATTTTTTAAAAATTCTTCACATTTTGATACTTTTGCTAATTTTCAAAAGATTATAGTTTCACAGTTTATACAAGAGTGTAGCTATACACTTAAATATGGAAAAGTAGATTCGTAAAACAATCTTGCTTCCTCAATTATTCCAACATTATAATATACACAGGAACTCCTAAATCTCCTTAACTAAATTATGGTAAACAAAAAGCATTAGTGCTGTTTTTAAACCCTTTTAAAATAATTATTTTCAATTGAATGGAAGTTTCCTTTATGTGCTATTTTTTATTCTTCAGCTTTATTATATCTACTTGCTAACATTTTAAAGGTTCTTTAATGACAATGCTTTCAAATTTGTTAGAGTTTGTGGCTATTCCATTTAAACTTTTCCCCCTAAATGTTATTTAATATTGTAACTACATTATTCTGTGATAAATTTATTATGCTGAAACATGATTATATTTTACGTACTTTTCATTATTGCATAAAAGTGATTTCTTAAAATTTATCACCAATTAAAATAATATTTTCATTATCAAATTTTATCAAATGCAAAATGAGATCACCTAGGAAATACAGCTGATTAATATATCTTAACAAGAAATAATCAGGAGGAGCTTCAAGATGGCAGAAGAGTAAGAAGTGGAGATCACCTTCCTCCCCACAAGTACATCAGAAATACATCTACATGTGGAACAACTCCTACAGAACACATACTGACTGCTGGCAGAAGAACTCAGACCTATCAAAAGGCAAGAAACTCTCCCCACGTACCTGGATAGGGCAAAAGAAAAAAGAAAAAACAGAGTCAAAAGAATAGGGACAGGACCTGCACCAGTGGGAGGGAGCTGTGAAGGAGGAAATGTTTCCACACACTCGGAAGCCCCTTTCACAGGCGGAGACTGAGGGTAGCAGAGGGGGGAAGCTTTGGAGCCACAGAGGAGAGTGCAGCAACAGGGTGCGGAGGGCAAAGCAGAGAGATTCCTGCATAGAGGATCAGTGCCAGCCAGCACTCACCAGCCAGAGAGGCTTCTCTGCTCAACAGCTGGGGTGGGTGGGGGCTGGGAACTGAGGCTCCAGCTTCGGAGGTCGGATCCCAGGGAGAGGACTGGGGTTGGCTGCGTGAACATAGCCTGAAGGAGGCTAGTGCACCAGAGCTAGCCAGGAGTGTCTCCGGGAAAAGGTCTGGAACTGCCGAAGAGGCAAGAGACTTTTTCTTGCCTCTTTGTTTTATGGTGCACGAGGAAAGGGGATTAAGAGCGCCTCCTAAACGAGCTCCAGAGATGAGCTCGAGCTGCGGCTATCAGCGTGGACACCAGAGACGGGCGTGAGACGCTAAGGCTCCTGCTGCAGCCACCAAGAAGCCTGTGTGCAAATACAGGTCACTATCCACACCTCCCCTCCCAAGAGCCTGTGCAGCCCGCCACTGCCAGGGTCCCATGATCCAGGGACAATTTCCCCAGGAGAGCACGTGGCATGCCTCAGGCTGTAGCAACGTCACACTGGGCTCTGCCACCCCAATCTCGCCCCTCAATCCGTACCCCTCCCTCCTCCCTGGCCTGAGTGAGCCAGAGCCACCTAATCAGCTGCTACTTTAACCCCATCCTGTATGAGTGAAGAACAGACGCCCTCAGGTGACCTACATACAGAGGCGGGGCAAAATCGAAAGCTGAACACCAGAAGCTGTGCAAAAAAAGAAGAGAAAGGGAAATCTCTCCCAGGAGCCTCAGGAGCAGCAGGATTAAATCTCCACAAACAACTTCATGTACCCTGCATCTGTGGAATACCTGAATAGACAATGAATCACCCCAAATTGAAGAGGTGGACTTTGGGAACAATGATATACTTTTTTTGCCTTTTTCCTCTTTTTGTGAGTGTGTATGTGTATGCTTCTGTGTGTGATTATGTCTGTATAGTTTGCTTTTACCATTTTTCCTAGGGTTCTGCCTGTTCGGTTTTTGGTTCCTTTTGTTTTTTTTTTTTTTTTTTAGTATACTTTTTAGCACATGTTATCATTGGTGGATTTCTATTTTGGTTTGGTTGCTCTCTTTTTTATATCTTTCTTTCTCTTTTCTAATTACTTTAAATTTTTTCTTTATTTTTAATAATTTTTTATTTTTATTTTAATAACTTTTTTTTATTTTACTTTATTTTATTTTATTTTATTTTTTCTTTCTTTCTTCCCTTTTTTTTCCCCTTCTATTCAGAACCGTGTTGATGACAGGGTGTTGGTGCTCCAGCCAGGCGTCAGGCCTGTGACTCTGAGGTGGGAGAGCCGAGTTCAGGACACTGGTCTGCCAGAGACCTCCCAGCTCCATGTAATATCAAAGAGTGAAAATCTCCCAGAGATCTCCATCTCAACACCAAGACCCAGCTCCAATCAACGACCAGCAAGCTACAGTGCTGGACACCCTATGCCAAACAACTACGAAGACAGAAGCACAACCCCACCCATTAGCAGAGAGGCTACCTAAAATCATAATAAGGTCACAGATTCCCAAAAACACACCACAGATGCGGACCTGCCAACCAGAAAGACAACATCCAGCCTCATCCACCAGAACACAGGCACTAGTCCCCTCTACCAGGAAGCCTACACAACCCACTGAAGCAACCTTAACCACTGGGGCAGACACCAAAAACAATGGGAACTACGAACCTGCAGCCTGTGAAAAGGAGACCCCAAACACAGTAAGTTAAGCAAAATGAGAAGACAGAGAAATACACAGGAGATGAAGGAAGCAGGTAAAAACCCACCAGACCAAACAAATGAAGAGGAACTAGGCAGTCTACCTGAAAAAGAATTCAGAATAATGATGGTAAAGATGATCCAGAATCTTGGAAATAGAATGGAGAAAATACAAGAAATGTTTAACAAGGATGTAGAAGAGCTAAAGAGCAAACAAGCAATGAGGAACAACACAATAAATGAAATTAAAAATGCTCTAGAAGGAATCAATAGCAGAATAACTAAGGCAGAAGAATGGATAAGTGACTTGGAAGATAAAATAGTGGAAATAACCACTGCAGAGCAGAATAAAAAAAAAAAAGAATGAAAAGAATTTAGGACAGTATCAGAGACCTCTGGGAGAACATTAAATGCACCAACATTCGAATTATAGGGGTCCCAGAAGAAGAAGAGAAAAAGAAAGGGACTGAGAAAATATTTGAAGAGATTATAGTTGAAAACTTCCCTAATATGAGAAAGGAAATAGTTGATCAAGTCCAGGAAGTGCAGAGAATCCCACAAAGGATAAATCCAAGGAGAAACACACCAAGACATATATTAATCAAACTATCAAAAATTAAATACAAAGAAAAAATATTAAAAGCTGCAAGGAAAAAACAACAAATAACCCCATAAGGTTAACAGCTGATCTCTCACCTGAAACTCTGCAAGCCAGAAGGACGTGACAGGACATATTTAAAGTGATGAAAGGGAAAAACCTACAACCAAGATTACTTTACCTAGCAAGGATCTCATTCAAATTCGACAGAGAAATTAAAACCATTACAGACAACAAAAGCTAAGAGGATTCAGCACCAGCAAACCAGGTTTACAACAACTGCTAAAGGAACTTCTCTGGCAGGAAACACAAGAGAAGGAAAAGACCTACAATAACAAACCCAAAACAATTAAGGAAATGGTAATAGGAATATACATATCGATAATTACCTTAAAAGTAAATGGATTAAATGCTCCCACCAAAAGACATAGACTGTCTGAATGGATACAAAAACTAGACCCATATATATGCTGTCTACAAGAGACCCACTTCAAACCTAGGGACACATACAGACAGGGACACATACAGAAAGTGAGGGGATGGAAAAAGATATTCCATGCAAAAGGAAATCAAAAGAAAGATGGAGTAGCAATTTTCATATCAAAAAAAAAAACACTTTATCAATTTACATTCCCAACAACAGTGCAAGAGTGTTCCCTTTTCTCCACACCCTCTCCAGCATTTATTGTTTCTAGATTTTTTGATGATGGCCATTCTGACCGGTGTGAGATGATATCTCATTGTAGTTTTGATTTGCATTTCTCTAATGATTAATGATGTTGAGCATTCTTTCATGTGTTTGTTGGCAATCTGTATATCTTCTTTGGAGAAATGTCTATTTAGGTCTTCCGCCCTTTTTTGGATTGGGTTGTTTGTTTTTATGTTATTGAGCTGCATGAGCTGCTTGTAAATTTTGGAGATTCATCCTTTGTCAGTTGCTTCATTTGCAAATATTTTCTCCCATTCTGAGGGTTGTCTTTTGGTCTTGTTTATGGATGGAGGTTCCTTAAAAAACTAAAAATAGAACTACCATATGATCCAGCAATCCCACTACTGGGCATATACCCTGAGAAAACCACAAATCAAAAAGAGTCATGTACCAAAATGTTCATTGCAGCTCTATTTACAATAGCCAGGACATGGAAGCAACCTAAGTGTCCATCATCAGATGAATGGATAAAGAAGATGTGGCACATATATACAATGGAATATTACTCAGCCATAAAACGAAATGAAATGGAGGTATTTGTAGTGAGGTGGATGGACCTATAGTCTGTCATACAGAGTGAAATAAGTCAGAAAGATAAAAACAAATACAGTATGCTAACACATATATATGGAATCTAAGGGGAAAAAAAAGTCATGAAGAACCTAGTGGTAAGACGGGAATAAAGGCACAGATCTACTAGAGAATGGACTTGAGGATATGAGGAGGGGGAAGGGTAAGCTGTGACAAAGTGCGAGAGTGGCATGGACATATATACACTACCAAACGTAAAATAGATAGCTAGTGGGAAGCAGCCGCATAGCACAGGGAGATCAGCTCGGTGCTTTGTGACCACCTAGAGGGGTGGGATAGGGAGGGTGGGAGGGAAGGAGATGCAAGAGGGAAGAGATATGGGAACATATGTATATGTATAACTGATTCATTTTGTTTTAAAGCAGAAACTAACACACCATTGTAAAGCAATTAAACTCCAATAGAGATGTTTAAAAAATGAATTAAAAATAATGGCTACACAGATAAATAAATAAATAAATAAATAATGTAAAAAAACACTTTAAAACAAAGACTGTTACAAGAGACAAAGAAAGACACTATGTAAAGATAAAGGGATCAATCCAAGAAGAAGATAGAACAATTGTAAATATTTATGCACCCAACATAGGAGCACCTCGATACATAAGGCAAATGCTAACAGCCATAAAAGGGGAAATTGACAGTAACACAATCATAGCAGGGGACTTTAACACACCACTTTCACCAATGGACAGATCATCCAAAATGAAAATAAATAAGAAACACAGCTTTAAATGACACATTAAACAATATGGACTTAATTGATATTTCTAGGACATTCCATCCAAAAACAACTGAATAAACGTTCTTCTCAAGTGCTCATGGAACATTCTCCAAGATAGATCATATCTTGGGTCACAAATCAAACCTAGGTAAATTTAAGAACATTGGAATAGTATCAAGTATCTTTTCCAACCACAGCGCTATGAGATTAGAAATTAATTACATGGAAAAAAACTTAAAAAACACAAATACATGGAGGTTAAACAATACATTACTTAATAACCAGGAGATCACTGAAGAAACAAAGAGGAAATAAAAAAAAAAACTAAAAACAAATGAGAATGAAACACGATGACCCAGAAGCTATGGGATGCAGCAAAACCAGTTGTAAGAGGGAGGTTTATAGCAGTACAATCCTACCTTAAGAAACAAGAAACGTCTCAAATAAACAACCTAACCTTACACCTAAAGCAATTAGAGAAAGAAGAACAAAAAAACCCCAAAGTTAACAGAAGGAAAGAAATCATAAAGATACGATCAGAAATACATGAAAAAGAAATGAAGGAACCAATAACAAACATCAGTAAAACTAAAAGCTGGTTCTTTGAGAAGATAAACAAAATTGATAAACCGTTAGCCAGACTCATAAAGAAAAAAAGGGACAAGACTCAAATCAATAGACTTAGAAATGAAAAAGAAGTAACAACTGACACTGCAGAAATACAAATGATCATGAGAGATTACTGCAAGCAATTATATGCCAATAAAATGCACAACCGGGAAGAAATGGACAAATTCTTAGAAAAGCACAACCCTCCAAGACTGAATCAGGAAGAAATAGAAAATATTAAAGACCAATAACAAGCACTGAAATTGAGACTGTGATTAAAAATCTTCTGACATACAAAAGCCCAGGACGAGATGGCTTCACAGGCGAATTCTATCAAACATTTAGAGAAGAGCTAACACCTATCCTTCTTAAACTCTTCCAAAATACTGCAGAGGGAGGAACACTCCCCAACTCATTCTACGAGGCCACCATCACCCTGATACCAAAACCAGACAAAGATGTCACAGAGAAAAAATCTAGAGGCCAATATCACTGATGAACATAGATGCCAAAATCCTCAACAAAATAGTAGCAAACAGAATCCAACAACACATTAAAAGGATCATACACCATGATGAAGTGGGGTTTATCCCAGGAATGCAAGGATTCTTCAATATATGCAAATCAATCAATGTGATACACAATATTAACATACTGAAGGAGAAAAAACATATGATCATTTCAATAGAGGCAGAGAAAGCTTTTGACAAATTTCAACACAATTTATGAAAAAAACCCACCAGAAAGCAGGCATACAAGGAACTTACCTCAACATAATAAAGGCCATATATGACAAACCCAGAGTCAACATCATCCTCAATGGTCTAAAACTGAAACCATTTCCACTAAGATCAGGAACAAGAGAAGGTTGCCCACTCTCACCACTATTATTCAAAATTGTTTTGGAAGTTTTAGTCACAACAATCACAGAAGAAAAAGAAATAAAATTAATCCAAATTGGAAAAGCAGAAGTAAAGCTGTCACTGTTTGCAGATGACATGATACTATACATAGAGAATCCTAAAGATGCTACCAGAAAACTACTAGAGCTAATCAATGAATTTGGTAAAGTAGCAGGATACAAAATTAATGCACAGCAATCTCTTGCATTCCTATACACTAATGATAAAAAATCTGAATGTGAAATTAAGGAAACACTCCCATTTACCATTGCAACAAAAAGAATAAAATACCTAGGAATAAACCTACCTAAGGAGACAAAAGACCTGTATGTAGAAAACTATAAGACACTGATGAAAGAAACTAATTATGATACTAACAGATGGAGACATGTACCATGTTTTTGGATTGAAAGATTCAACATTGTGAAAATGACTTTACCACCCAGAGCAATCTACTGATTCAATGCAATCCCTATGAAAATACCAATGGCATTTTTCACAGAAGTAGAAGAAAAAATTTCACAATTTTTATGGAAATACAAAAGACCCCGAATAGCCAAAGCAATCTTGAGAAAGAAAAACTGAGCTGGAAGAATCAGGCTCCCTGATATCAGACTATACTACAAAGCTACAGTAATCAAGACAGTATGGTACTGGCACAAAAACAGAAATATAGATCAATGGAACGGGATAGAAAACCCAGAGATAAACTCATGCACATACGGTCACCTTATTTTTGATAAAGGAGGGAAGAATAGGAGAAAAGACAGCCTCTTCAATAAGTAGGTCTGGGAAAACTGTACAGCTACATGTAAAAGAATGAAATTAGAACACTCCTTAACATCATACAGAAAAATAAACTCAAAATGGATTAAAGATCTAAATGTAAGTCCAGATACTATAAAACTCTTAGAGGAAAATGTAGGCAGAACACTCTTTGACATAAATCACAGCAAGATCCTTTTTGACCCACTGCCTAGGGAAATGGAAATAAAAACAAAAATAAACAAATGGGACTTAATGAAACTTAAAAGCTTTTGCACAGCAAAGGAAACTATAAACAAGATGAAAATACCACCCTCAGAAAGGGAGAAAAATATTTGCAAACGAATCAATGGGCAAAGGATTAATCTCCAAAATTTACAAGCAGCTCATGCAGCTCAATATCAAAAAAACAACAGTCCAATACAAAAATGGGCAGAAGACCTAAATAGACATTTCTCGAAAGAAGATATACAGATTGCCAACAAACACATGAAAGAATGCTCAACATCATTAATCATTAGAGAAATGCAAATCAAAACTACAGTGAGATATCAACTCACATCCATCAGAATGTCCATCATCAAAAAATCTACAAACAATAAATGCTGGAGAGGGTGTGGAGAAAGGGGAACCCTCTTGCACTGTTGGTGGGAATGTAAATTGATACAGCCACTATGGAGAACAGTATAGAGATTTCCTAAAAAACTAAAAATAGAACTACCATATGACCCAGCAATCCAACTACTGGGCATATACATTGAAAAATCATAATTCAAAAAGTGTCATGTAGCACAATGTTCATTGCAGCTCTATTTACAATAGCCAGGACCTGGAAGCAACCTAAATGTCCATCGACAGATGAATGGATAAAGAAGATGTGGCACATATATACAATGGAATATTACTCAGCCATAAAAAGAAATGAAATGGAGGTATTTGTAGTGAGGTGGATGGAGTTAGAGTCTGTCATACAGAGTGAAGTAAGTCAGAAAGAGAAAAACAAATACAGTATGCTAACACATATATACGGAATCTAAGGAAAAAAAAAAATGGTCATGAGGAACCTAGGGACAGGACAGGAATAAAGATACAGACCTACTAGAGAATGGACTTGAGGACACAGGGAGGGGGAATGGTAAGCTGGGACAAAGTGAGAGAGTGGCATGTACATATATACACTACCAAATGTAAAACCGATAGCTAGTGGGAAGCAGCCACATAGCACAGGGAGATCAGCTGGGTGCTTTGTGACCACCTAGAAGGGTGGGGTAGGGAGGGTGGGAGGTAGGGAGATGCAAGAAGGAGGATATATGGGGATATATGTATAGCTGATTCACTTTGTTATAAAGCAGAAACTAACACACCATTGTAAAGCAATTATACTCCAATAAAGATGTTAAAAAGAAAAAGAAAAGAAATAATCATATCTTTATTCTTTACAGGAAGAATAAATTTCAATACAGCCCAGAAAACCTATGGAAAACTAGGAAAACTGTTAATGAACAGAAGAAATTTATTAAACACTGAGCCAATTCCTGATTTGATGACTTTCCTTCTTTAATATGTGATTTTACTCAATTCCCATCAGCCAAAATTTCACCTGCTTTTAAATTACATTCAATTAAATAAAGATACTTGCCTACTATGTGACTATCATAAGGGGGGAATCTACATGAAATACAGAACACAGTCTTCTGATTTCCGTAATTGGCACATGGATATTTCCTGGGGAACGTTTGGCCAGATATCAGAGGAGCTTCCTATTTCTTTTCCAGGCCTTAAATTAATTAATTAATAAGTTATTTTATGAGAAATATATGACAAAATGTAAAAACCTCTTCAGCAAGTGAGCAAGAAAACAGGTTGAGCCCTAACCAATAATTACTTAATGTTATCTTAAGTAAAACATAAATACGATGATCACATTATTCAGAATTTCTTTTGGAGAACTGGTTAGGACTCGCCTTGGTTTCTTGGACACTTGTATCATACATATAAACAGTAAAAAAGGTCTTCACTATCTTAGAGAGAATGGGCTAAGAAGGCATTATCTACTATCAAACTCTATACCTGACCACTGCTTCCTAAGGAGCAAGATAAAGTATCCCCTTTATTCATATTTGATGATATCCAATTACAATACTGATAGTTGGTCTTCGTGTATTATTTAATGGAAATTTACAGATGCAGAAGTCTCATGACATAGAGCAAGATACAAAGACTTCACAGCATATCAATATCTTATGCCTCTTCCTTTCTCTTTATTATAACATATAATTTATCTCCTCAAGATGGTTCAGCCTACGCTTTTCTGTACCTGACTCTCCAAGTGACAGTATATCAAGATCATCTGTTTTAAAGATGAAGGAAAATTGTTACATGTCAGATGTCTGAAGAATCTCATGCCATGAAGTACAACTTTCCAAGGGTCCTTCAGCATTGTCAGATTATAATTAATTAATTCAAAATATAATTTCTGAGAACATAATATGTACCAAGCAATATTCTAGACACTGATGATATAGTGAAAAGAAAATAATGACATGGTCACTATTTTCATGAATCTTTTGGTATATAAAATTCATGGGCAAATAAATGTGGTGCAGATAATAAGTGACCAGAAGTTTTCTGGTTCAGTCCAGAACAATTAACAACTTTTTCCCCTCCAATGGATTTGATGTCAGGGAACTTCAGTTCTACTCCTACTGTCCTCCTATTGTCCTGTTTCTTCTGGAAGACTTTTCAGATTTCAACCTCTGCAGTAGTTTCCTTTGTTCTTTATTGATGCTTCCTTTGGAATCTGGGCCTTGAATTTGCCTACTCTCTTTTACTTGGTTCTTAATATTCCTCAGTTGTCTTCTGAGGCCCCATGAATCAATTTATTTGTGGTGGGAAGAATTTTAAAATGGCCTCATAGTAATCAATCTTTAGTGTGCACACCCTGTATAATCCCCTTCCACTGAGTGTGCACAAGTTTGATGTAATCAAATGAGCCCTTTTAAAAGAGAGTCTAGAAGTGAGAGAAAGAAGAAGTGAGAGAGATTTGAAGCTCTCCTGTTGGCCTGGAAGAAGCAGATTTTCATGTTCTAGAGAGAGCCACATGGCAGGAAATGTCAGGTGCCTAGGATCTAAGGGTAGCCCCAGCTGATAGCCAGTAAGAAACTAGAGACCTTAGTTCTACAGCTGCAAGTAACTTAATTTTGCCAACAACCAAGTAAACTTGGAAGAGAACTCCAAGTTCCATGAAGAAGTGCAGTCTGGATGACATCTTGATTGCAGCCTTGTGAGACACTGACCAGATGACTCAGTCACACATTGCCCAGACTTGAAGATAGTACGTGTGTTGTTTTAAATAGCTAAATTTGTAATAACCTGTTACACAGCAATGGAAAAAACCCTGTCAGCCATACCCAACCATGGCTCTTGGGACACTGGTTTGGGTAGATCTCTAGGGGCTCTGACCCAGGGAGAATGTTAGAAAAATAGAGCTGTAGAAATTTTGTAAGTGTTATAGGCTGAATTACATCCCTCCAAAATTTATATGTTGAACTCCTAATCCCCATACCTCAGAATGTGATTGTGTTTGGAGATAGGGCCTTTAAAGAGGTAATTAAGGTAAAATGAGGCCATATGGGTGGGCCCTAATCCAATATGACTGGTGTTCTTATAAGAAAATGTGATTAGGACAGAGATAGGCACAGAGGGAAGACCCGGTGAAGATACATGGAGAAGGCGGCCTCAGGAGAAACCAAACCAGCCAACAGTTTGATCTCAGACTTCCAGTCTTCAAAACAATGAGAAAATAAATTTCTGTTGTTTAAGCCACTCACCCAGTCTGTAATACTTTTTTTATGAGAACCTTAACAAATGACTACAATAGATAAAAGTCAAGATGACTTTTTTTTTCTGTTAAGCTTGAGTTATATCCACAACTGTGTCTTCCAGTTCACTGATCCATTTTTCTGTATCATCTCCTGTTGATTCCTTCTAGTTTATTTTTTAATTCCAGTAATTGTTTTCTTCACCTCTGTTTGGTTCTTCTATATTTTCTCTTTGTTCAACTCATCACTGTGCTCATCCATTCTGCTGTCGAGTTCATTGAACACCTTTATGATCATTCCCTTGAACTCTTTATTGGGTGGATTGATTATCTCTTGTTCAGTTAGTTCTTCTTCTGGGATTTTATCTTATTCCTTTCTTTGGAACATATTCCTCTGTCACCTAATTTTGCCTGATTCTCTGTTTTTTACTTCTAAGTATTAGGTAGGTCCATTATGCTTCCCAACCTTGGAGAAGTGGCCTTATGTAGGAGATATCTTATGGGGCCCAGAAGCACATCCTCTCTGATCACCATAGCTATATGCTATAAGGTTTCCCCTTATGTGGGCTGTATAGGTCCTTCTGTTGTGGTGGGGTCAAAATTTATGGGGATGCTGGGATGCAGGGCTGGCCCCCAATTGGCTGCCAGTCCTTGTGTAGTATAGAGGCTGTTGGTGGGTGTATTCATGTCCTGGCACCACTGACTGCACAGTCCAGGGAGTCTTAGACCTGGTGCCACCCACTGGTGGGTGGGACCATGTTCCGGGGCAGCTGGCTGCAGTGCTTAGGAGGTCTCAGTGCTGATGTTGGCCTGTTCATGGGTGGGGCCTGTGCCTGGTGCATCCCAGGAGTGGTACAGGTCTGCTGCTGTGCAAGGCCAGATCCCAGGGAGACTGGCTGTGGTTTTGGGGTGACAAAGCTGGTGTTGACCTGCTGGTGTTTGAGGCTATGTCCCTAGGCATCTGGCTGCTTGGCCTGCGGTGTCCCTTGACATGTACTTACTGGCTAGTGGGTAGGGCTGGGTCCCGGCACAAATAATAGAGGGAGGATTCCAAAATAGTGCTTGCCAGCACCAGTGTTCTCGTGGTAGAATGAGCTCCACAAAATGGCTACCACCAGTGTCTATGTCCCCAGGGTGAGTCCCAGTTGCCTCCTCCCTCTCTTGGAGGCTCTCCAAGATCAGCAAGTGAGTTTGGCCCAGGCTACTTTTAAATTACTGCTTCTGCCCTGGGTCTCAGAGTGTGAGATTTTGCGTACATCATTTAACAGTGGAGTCTCTGAATCGTACAGCTCCCTGGCTCTCCTGAATGCGAGCCCCACTGGCCTTCAAAGCCAAATGTTCTGGGAGCTCATCTTCCTGATTTCAGGACCTTCATGCTGGGGAGCCTTTTGTGGAACTTGTACCCCTCACTCCTTGGGGAGAATGTCTGCAATTATGATTATCCTCCATATGTGGGTCACCTGCCTGGGGATCTGGGTCTTGACTCTACTGTGTTTCTGACCCTCCTACCCACCTCACTGTGGTTCCTTCTTTATATCTTCAGTTGTAGAAGATCTTCTTATAGTCTTCAGGTCATTCTAATTCATGGCTTTTCTGCAAATAGTTGTAATTTTTGTGTGCCCATGCGAGGACATGCGCTAAGGGACTTCCTACTCCACAATCCTGGTCACTCTTAACCATTTTTAAGTGTACAGTTCAGCAGCATTAAATATATTCACACTATTGTCCAACCATCCCCACCATCCATCTCCAGAACTTTTTGATCTTTCCAACCTGAAACTCTGTGTCCATTAAAAAATAACTCTCCTTTCTTCACCACCCAATAGCCATTGGCAATCACCTATCTACCGTTTGTCTCTATGATTTTAACTAGTCTAGGTACCTACTATAAATGGAATCATACAGTATTTGTCCTATTTTCTCTTGCTTATTTCACATAGCATAAAATATTCAAAATACAATCATATTGTAGCATGTATCAGATTTACATTCATTTTTAAGGTTGAATAAAATTCCATTGTATGTTTATACCACATTTTGTTTATCCATTCATGTGTCTACAGAAAATTGGATTGCTTCTACATTTTTGCCATTATGAAAATGCTTCTATAAACATTGGTGAACAAATACCATTTTTTAATCAATATTTTTTATCGAACTAGAGTTGATTTACAATGTTGTGTTAATTTCTGCTGTACAGCAAAGTGACTGACTTATACATAATTGAATATCTCTGTGCTATACAATGGGGAATTTTTGTTGTTTATCGATTCCATATATAAAAGCTTACATCTGCTAACCCCAAACTCCCACTCCATCCTTCCCCCAAACCCCTCCCCCTTGGCAACCACCATTATGTTCTCTATGACCGTGATGCCGTTTCTGTTTCATAGATAGGTTTATTTACATCATATTTTAGATTCCACATATAAGTGATATCATGTGGAAACAAATACCGTTTGAGTCTCTGCTTTTAATGTTTTTAGTATATACTCAGAAGTGGAATTGCTGGATCATTTGGTAATTAAATGGCAATTTTTTTTAACATCTTTATTGGAGTAAAATTGCTTTACAATGGTGTGTTAGTTTCTGCTTTATAACAAAGTGAATCAGCTATACATATACATATATCCCCATATCTCATCCCTCTTGTGTCTCCCTTGCACCCTCCCTATCCCACCCCTCTAGGTGGTCACAAAGCACCGAGCTGATCTCCCTGTGCTATGAGGCTGCTTCCCACTAGCTATATATTATACATTCGATAGTATATATAAGTCCATGCCACTCTCTCACTTCGTCCCAGCTTCCCCTTCCCCTTCCCCGTGTCTTTAAGTCCATTCTCTATGTCTGTGTCTTTATTCCTGTCCTGACCCTAGGTTCTTCAGAATGCTTTTTTTTTTTAGATTCCATATATATGTGTTAGCATAAGGTATTTGTTTTTCTTTCTGACTTACTTCACTCTGTATGACAGTCTCTAAGTCCATCCACCTCCATACAAATAACTCAATTTCATTTCTTTTTATGGCTGAGTAATATTCCATTGTATATATGTGCCACATCTTCTTTATCCATTCATCTGTTAATGGACACTTAGGTTGCTTCCATGACCTAGCTATAGTAAATAGAGCTGCAATAAACATTGTGGTACATGACTCTTTTTGAATTATGGTTTTCTCTGGGTATATGCTCAGTAGTGGGATTGCTGGGTCGTATGGTATCTCTATTTTTAGTTTTTTTAAGGAACCTTCATACTGTTCTCCATAGTGGCTGTATCAATTTACATTCCCACCAACAGTGCAAGAGGGTTCCCTTTTCTCCACACCCTCTCCAGCATTTATTGTTTGGAGATTTTTGGATGATGGCCATTCTGAATGGTGTGAGATGATACCTCATTGTAGTTCTGATTTGCATTTCTTTAATGATTAGTGATGTTGAGTATCCTTTCATGTGTTTGTTGGCAATCTGTATATCTTCTTTGGAGAAATGTCTATTTAGGTCTTCTGCCCATTTGTGGATTGGATTGTTTGTTTTTCTGATATTGAGCTGCATGAGCTGCTTGTAAATTCTGGTGATTAATCCTTTGTCAGTTGCTTCATTTGCAAACATTTTCTCCCATTCTGAGGGTTGTCTTTTCATCTTGTTTATGGGTTCCTTCGCTGTGCAAAAGCTTTTAATTTTCATTAGGTCCCATTTGTTTATTTGTGTTTTTATTTCCATTTCTCTAGGAGCTGGGTCAAAAAGGATCTTGCTGTGATTTATGTCATGGAGTGTTCTGCCTATGTATTCCTCTAAGAGTTTTATAGTGTCTGGCCTTATATTTAGGTGTTTAATCATTTTTTAAATTCAGTCATCAGTTTTATACACATCAGTGTATCCATGTCAATCCCAATTGCCCAATTCAGCACACCACCATCCCCACCCCACCACGGTTTTCCCCCTTTGGTGTCCATACGTTTGTTCTCTACATCTGTGTCTCAACTTCTGCCCTGCAAACTGGTTCATCTGTACCATTTTTCTAGGTTCCACATACATGCATTAATATACGATATTTGTTTTTCTCTTTCTGACTTACTTCACTCTGTGTGACAGTCTCTAGATCCATCCACGTCTCAACAAATGACTCAATTTCATTCCTTTTTATGGCTGAGTAATATTCCATTGTATATATGTACCACAACTTCTTTATTCATTCGTCTGTCGATGGGCATTTAGGTTGCTTCCATGACCTGGCTATTGTAAATAGTGCTGCAATGAACATTGGGGTGCATGCGTCTTTTTGAATTACGGTTTTCTATGGGTATATGCCCAGTAGTGGGATTGCTGGATCATATGGTAATTCTATTTTTAGTTTTTTAAGGAACCTCCAAATTGTTCTCCATAGTGGCTGTATCAATTTACATTCCCACCAACAGTGCAAGAGGGTTCCCTTTTCTCCACACCCTCTCCAGCATTTGTTGTTTGTAGATTTTCTGATGATGCCCATTCTAACTGGTGTGAGGTGATACCTCTTTGTAGTTTTGATTTGCATTTCTCTAATAATTAGTGATGTTGAGCATATTTTCATGTGCTTCTTGGCCATTTGTATGTCTTCTTTGGAGAAATGTCTATTTAGGTCTTCTGCCAATTTTTGATTTGGGTTGTTTGTTTCTTTAATATTGAGCTGAATGAGCTGTTTATATATTTTGGAGATTAATCCTTTGTCCATTGATTCGTTTGCTAATATTTTCTCCCATTCTGAGGGTTGTCTTTTCGTCTTCTTTATGGTTTCCTTTGCTGTGCAAAAGCTTTGAAGTTTCATTAGGTCCCATTTGTTTATTTTTGTTTTTATTTCCAGTACTCTAGGAGGTAGATCAAAAAAGATCTTGTTGAGATTTATGTCAAAGAGTGTTCTTCCTATGTTTCCCTCTAAGAGTTTTATAGTGTCCGGTCTTACATTTAGGTCTTTAATCCATTTTGAGTTTATTTTTGTGTATGGTGTTAGGGAGTATTCTAATTTCATTCTTTTAGATGGAGCTGTCCAGTTTTCCCAGCACCACTTATTGAAGAGGCTGTTTTCTCCATCGTATATCTTTGCCTCCTTTGTCATAGATTAGTTGACCATAGGTGCGTGGGTTTATCTCTGGGCTTTCTATCCTGTTGCATTGATCTATATTTCTGTTTTTGTGCCAGTACCATATTATCTTGATTACTGTAGCTTTGTAGTATAGTCTGAAGTCAGGGAGTCTGATTCCTCCAGCTCCGTTTTTTCCCTCAAGACTGCTTTGGCTATTCGGCGTCTTTTGTGTTTCCATACAAATTTTAAGTTGATTTGTTTTAGTTCCGTAAAAAATGCCATTGGTAATTTGATAGGGATTGCATTGAATCTGTAGATTGCTTTGGGTAATATAGTCATTTTCACAATATTGATTCTTCCAATCCAAGATCATGGTATATCTCTCCATCTGTTGGTATCATCTTTAATTTCTTTCATCAGTGTCTTATAGTTTTCTGCATGCAGGTCTTTTGTCTCCCTAGGTAGGTTTATTCCTAGGTATTTTATTCTTTTTGTTGCAATGGTAAATGGGAGTGTTTCTATAATTTCTCTTTCAGATTTTTCATCATTAGTGTATAGGAATGCAAAAGATTTCTGTGCATTAATTTTGTATCCTGCAACTTTACCAGATTCATTGATTAGCTCTAGTAGTTTTCTGGTGGCATTTTTAGGATTCTCTATGTATAGTATCATGTCATCAGCAAACAGTGACAGTTCTACTTCTTTTCCAATTTGTATTCCTTTTATTTCTCTTTCTTCTCTGATTGCTGTGGCTAGGACTTCCAAAACTATGTTGAATAATAGTGGTGAGAGTGGACATCCTTGTCTCGTTCCTGATCTTAGAGGAAATGCTTTCAGTTTTTCACAGTTGAGAATGATGTTTGCTGGGGGTTTGTCATGTATGGCCTTTATTATGTTGAGGTAGGTTCCCTCTATTCTCACTTTCTGGAGAGTTTTTATCATAAATGGGTGTTGAATTTTGTCAAAAGCTTTTTCTGCATCTATTGAGATGATCATATGGTTTTTATTCTTCAATTTGTTAACATGGTGTATCACATTGATTGATTTGCATATATTGAAGAACCCTTGCATCCCTGGGATAAATCCCAATTGATCATGGTGTATGATCCTTTTAATGTGTTGTTGGATTCTGTTTGCTAGTATTTTGTTGAGGATTTTTGCATCTATATTCATCAGTGATATTGGTCTGTAATTTTCTTTTTTTGCAGTATCTTTGTCTGGTTTTGGTATCAGGGTGAATGGTGGCCTCATAGAATGTGTTTGGGAGTGTTCCTTCCTCTGCAATTTTTTGGTAGAGTTTGAGAAGGATGGGTGTTAGCTCTTCTCTAAATGTTTGATAGAATTCACCTGTGAAGCCATCTGGTCCTGGACTTTTGTTTATTGGAAGATTTTTAATCACAGTTTCAATTTCATTACTTGTGATTGGTCTGTTCATTTTTTCTGTTTCTTCCTGGTTCAGTCTTGGAAGGCTATACCTTTCTAAGAATTTGTCCGTTTCTTCCAGGTTGTCCATTTTATTGGCATAGAGTTGCTTGCAGTAGTCTCTTAGGATGCTTTGTATTTCTGCAGTGTCTGTTGTAACTTCTCCTTTGTCATTTCTAATTTTATTGATTTGAGTCCTCTCCCTCTTTTTCTTGATGAGTCTGGCTAATGGTTTATCAATTTTGTTTATCTTCTCAAAAACCAGCTTTTAGTTTTATTGATCTTTGCTATCATTTCCTTCATTTCTTTTTCATTTATTTTTGATCTGATCTTTATGATTTCTTTCCTTCTGCTAACTTTGGGTTTTGTTTGTTCTTCTTTCTCTAGTTCCTTTAGGTGTAAGTTTAGATTGTTTAATTGAGATTTTTCTTGTTTCTTTAGGTAGGCCTGTATAGCTATAAACTTCCCTCTTAGAACTGCTTTTGCTGTGTCCCATAGGTTTTGGGTCATCATGTTTTCATTGTCATTTGTTTCTAGGTATTTTTTGATTTCCTCTTTTTTCTTCAGTGATCTCTTGGTTATTAAGTAGTGTATTGGTTAGCCTCCATGTATTTGTGTTTTTTAAGTTATTTTCCATGAAATTAATTTCTCATCTCATAGCACTGTGGTCAGAAGAGATGCTGATATGATTTCAAATTTTGTAAATTTATCAAGGTTTGACTGTGACCCAAGATATGATCTATCCTGGATAATGTTCCATGAGCACTTGAGAAGAAAGTGTATTCTGTTGTTTCTGGATGGAATGTCCTATAAATATCAATTAATTCCATCTTGTTTAATGTATCATTTAAAGCTTGTGTTTCCTTATTTATTTTCATGTTGAATGATCTGTCCATTGGTGAAAGTGGGGTTTTATGTTAAAGTCCCCTACTCTTGTGTTCATGTTGATTTCCCCTGTGATGGCTGTTAGCATTTGCCTTATGTTTTGTGGTGCTCCTATGCTGGGTGCATAAATATTTACAATTGTTATATCTTCTTCTTGGATTGATCCCTTGACCATTATGTAGTGTACTTCTTTGTATCTTGTAATAGTCTTTGTTTTAAGTCTATTTTGTCTGATATGAGAATTGCTACTCCAGCTTTCTTTTGATTTCCATTTGCATGGAATATCTTTTTCCATTCCCCCACTTTCAGTCTGTACATGTCCCTAGGTCCGAAGTGGGTCTCTTGTAGACAGCATATATACAGTTCTTGTTTTTGTATCCATTCAGCCAGTTTATGTCTTTTGGTGGGAGCACTTAATCCATTTTCTTTTAAGGTAATTATCAATATGTATGTTCCTATTACCATTTTCTTAGTTGTTTTGGGTTTGTTTTTGTCTGTCTTTTCCTTCTCTTCTGTTTCCTGCCTATAGCATTTCCTTTAGTATTTGTTGTAAAGCTGGTTTGGTGGTGCTGAATTATCTTAGCTTTTGCTTGTCTGCAAAGGTTTTAATTTCTTCGTCGAATCTGAATGAGATCTTTGCTGGGTAGAGTAATCTTAGTTGTAGGTTTTTCTCTTTCATCACTTTAAATATGTTTTGCCACTCCCTTCTGGCTTGCAGAGTTTCTGCTGAAAGATCAGCTGTTAACCTTATGGGGATTCCATTGTGTGTTATTTGTTGTTTTTCCCTTGCTGTTTTTAATATTTTTTCTCTGTATTTAATTTTTGATAGTTTGATTAATATGTGTCTTGGCGTGTTTCTCCTTGGATTTATCTTGTATGGGACTCTCTGTGCTTCCTGGACTTGATTAACTATTTCCTTTCCCATATTAGGGAAGTTTTCAACTGTAATCTCTTTAAATATTTTCTCAGTCCCTTTCTTTTTCTCTTTTTCTTCTCGGACCCCTATAATTTGAATGTTGGTACGTATAATGTTGTCCCAGAAGTCTCTAAGACTGTGCTCAATTCTTTTCATTCTTTTTTCTTTATTCTGCTCTGCTGTAGTTATTTCCACTATTTTATCTTCCAAGTCACCTATCCATTCTTCTGCCTCAGTTATTCTGCTATTGATTCCTTCTGGAGAATTTTTTATTTCATTTATTGTGTTGTTCATCATTGTTTGTTTGCTCTTTAGTTCTTTTAAGTCCTTGTTAAGCGATTCTTGTGGTTTCTCCATTCCATTTCCAAGATTTTGGATCATCTTTACTATCATTATTCTGAATTGTTTTTCAGGTAGCTTGCCTATTTCGTCTTCATTTGTTTGGTCTGATGGGTTTTTACCTTGCTTCTTCATCTGCTTTGTGTTTCTCTGTCTTCTCATTTTGCTTAACTTACTGTGTTTGGGGTCTCCTTTTCACAGGCTGGAGGTTCATAGTTCCCATTGTTTATGGTGTCTGCCCCCAGTGGCTAAGGTTGGTTCAGTGGGTTGTGTAGGCTTACTGATGGAGGGGACTGCTGCCTGTGTTCTGGTGGATGAGGCTGGATCTTTTCTTTCTGGTGGGCAGGACCGCATCCAGTGGTTTGCTTTGGGGTGTCTGTGACCTTACTATGATTTTAGGAAGCCTCTCTGATAATGAGTGAGGTTGTGTTCCTGTTTGCTAGTTGTTTGGCATAGTTTGTCCAGCACTGTAGCTTGCTGGTTGTGGAGTGGAACTTTTTCTTAAGTTTGAGATGGAGATCTCTGGGAGAGCTTTCGCCGTTTGATATTATGTCAAGCTGGGAGGTCTCTGGTGGACCAATGTGCTTAACTCGGTCTTCCACCTCAGAGGCACAGGTCTGACACCTGGCCAGAGCATCAAGACCCTGCCAGCCACACGGTTAACAGTTGGCAATAGAGGGCCTGTAAACTTCTCTTCATCGTATCATCTGGTCCTGCTTGTCCTCCAGTTTATTCATGATACTGTCCTAGAGTAGAGGGTGTGAGAGCCTTCAGTCATACTTACATCATTGCGACCCATCAGCTCTGCTGCCTTTCACCACTCACTTCTGCATGGTGGACCACAACCGATCAATCACCAACTCGGGAGAAGTACTCCGGCTCCCTCTGACGGCTCGGGAAAAAAGCTCCACTGCTCGAGCCACGCACTCACATTCTTGTGCCTTCGTGCCTCCTACGGTCAATTTTTTGAATAACTGTCATACTGTTTCCCAGAGTTGCTGCATCATTTTATATTCCTAGAAGGAATGCACAAGGGATGAAATTTCTCCACATCCTTGCCAACATTTATTTCTTGTTCTTTTTTTTTTAAATAATAGCCTTCCCAATGGGTATAAAATGGTAAATCATTGTAGTTTCAGAAATAGTTTCCCTGCCTGTATTATATTGTGGCAACTCTAGCACCTCATGGGAATTGTAGAAAATTTCCCCCTGTCCTACCAAAATAGTAGCCTTTTCCTTGCTCAGTTGGTCTGCCGGTCTACTGATATGAAAACTCTAAAGGGATCAAGCAACTATTTTATCCTTATATTCAGTAAATCCATCAAACATTCAACTTACAGGAGTTTCACTATCAGGGAACTAGAATCTCTAATCCAGAAGTATATACAATTGAGCGTACGAGACGCAAAAAAAATTCCACAAATGGGCCAATCTTATTTCATTTCTTGATTCTTGGAGCTCACAGTCATTAGTTCAATGCCTTATACCATATCTTGGAGGATAGCATCCCAAACCTAGAGTATATTGTCACCTTAATGGAGCTTTTAAACAGTCATTCTGGCCTTCTATATGCTGCTTCTGGATAACACAGGATACTATAGTACCAATAAATCTTGTGGTAATGTGCCCTTGATGAAGATATTTATCTACTGTCAAAAGCCTCCTTTTTTATAAGAGGTAGTATTTTGAAGGATCTCTTAGAGGACTTTAGGTGTATTCTGTAATTCCTCACATAAAGGTGCTAGACCAGATTTTGAGAGAGGATAGATGTGAGTTTCAGCCATGCATAGCCACCACTCCTGCACCATATTAGAGGCTGGTTGACATCCACCAAATGTGTTATTTTCTGATATAGTCATTGAGTGTCTCCTTTGCAAAGGGTACCCTTTATTGATCATTGCTTTGAGGTATAGAGACCTGTATACTCTCTGCTTACTATCCCAAATCAATTCACTTAAGTTTCTGTTCCCCATTGGTTGTAAGTTTTCTCTGGGGACATTAACTTCTCCCACTGTCAAGCTGTTTGCATTTGGACTCAGGAGGTTCCTTTGAATTAGGAGAAGTCACTGAGGTAAAAAAAAAAAGTAGAAGAAGCATAGTGTGCATTTAAGATAGGAAGCTGTCACCATTAGTCAGAGATCATACAGAACTTTCCACTATAGCTACAGCTAAAATCAGAACTGGGCATGGAAAAGTATAGAAAAGAAGATGCAATTGAAAGATTGTCCTTGGGCAAATTATTTTTAGAAAGAGTATACATGAATGTTGAGGTTCTAGGAATTTATTCTTTTAAACTATCTATGCCTTTACACCCCTTGGAATGGATTGGTGAATCCTCAGGTGTATATAAATCCCTATTAATGATGGCTGCTTGAAGGATTTCTGCATTCTTTCACCGGGATGCCTGGGAAGTCCTATATGTCCTGCATACCACACATAGGCTATTGAGGATCAGAGCCCTCTCTCAGATCAGTTAATTGAAATACTCCCTCTACCTTTACTGACATGTGTCATGGTGGATGAGCAGGAAGGCAAGAACAACAATAATAACAAGAGTAACAATCTGGATAGTCTTATATTCTCCTTCAATTTATTGACAGTTTATCAGTGTTTCTACTACACTAATTCTTTTGGCCAAGATCAAGGAAGTTTGGGGACTGGGTTTTATGTTCCTAGTCACCTTCCTTATCCCAGTTGCAGTATATTTGAATCAAAATAATCCCATCTTGGGGAAGCCCTCCTATTTTACTTTTCTGTCCAGAGGAATTCTCTTTCTGCCATGTGTTTCATCCTCTGTGCACTATGTCCTACAATAAAATGATTTTTTTAATGTAAGGGGAAATTTTGGAATTTTCAATACATTTTCCTCTTTTTTAAAACCCAAATTTCAGGGGTGAAAGAGGGGAGGGATAAATTGGGAGATTGGGATTAACATACACACTCTACTATATATAAAATAGATAACTAATAAGGACCTACTGTATAGCACAGGGAACACTTCTCAGTACTCTGTCATGATCTATATGGGAAAATAATCTAAAAAGAGTGGATATATGTATATGTATAACAGATTCATTTTGCTGTACAGCAGAAACTAACACAACATTGTAAACCAACTATACTCCAATAAAAACAAAACCAAACTTGGCTTTCAAGTATATTGTCTTGCTCTAGACTCAAATATTTTACTTTGGAAGTCAGACTGAATATTGACTTTTTTCATTTTGCATTCCTACTTTAACAATTCTAATTTGGCCAAAGGAAGGATTTAAGATACTATCTAGTTGACACCAATTTGGAACAGAGAGATTTCCATTCTGTCTAAATGAGGTGATGTTATATATAAGTATAACCCCTACATTTCTAGCTCAACATCCTACCAAGGTGATAGCTGCCAGCACACCCTAAGGAAAGACATGAGTTGTGTTGATGTCAAATCCAGTTCTCTAACTAAAGCCACTGGACACATGCAGACTGTATAGGAAATTTCTCACATAATGACATACCTTCAATACTACCATAGGTAACTGTTTCACTTAATTCCATAGAGACAGAGAAAGATAAGTAAAATGAGAAGACAGAGGAATTTGTCTCAGTTGAAAGAACAAGAGAAAATCCCTGAAGAAAGGTAGTGAAACACAAATAAAAAATTTACTAGATAAAGAATTAAAAGCTTAGTAATAAGAATGCTAACTGAAGTAGGGAAAAGGATAGATGAACACAGTGAGAATTTTAACAAGGAAATAGAAAATATATTTAAAAAAGAACCAGTCAGAACTGAAGAATATAATAAACAAAATGAAAAACACACTAGAGGGAATTAACAGCAGACTAGGTGATACAGACCAGTGCATAAGTGATCTGGAAGATAGAATAATGGAAATCACCCAATCATAACAGCAAAAAATAAAATAAAATAAAAATGAAAACAGTTTAAGGGATTTAATAAATGAATTCTACTATGTTGCAGGATACAAGATTAATATAGAGAAATCTATTGCTTTTCATTACACTATTAATGAACATACAGAAAGAGAAATTAAAGAAACAATACTATTTACAATCACATCAAAAAGAATAAAATACTTAGGAATAAACTTAACTAAGGAGATGAACGCCCTATACTCTGAAAACTATAAAACATTGATGAAGGAAGTAGAAAATGATACAAAGAGTTGGTAAGATTTCCCACGTTCTTCAACTAGAAAAGTCAATATTGTTAAAATGCTCATACTACCCAAAGAAATCTACAGATTTAATATGATCCCTATAAAAATATCCATGATATTTTTTCACAGAAATAGATCAAATAATTAAAAAAATTTATATGGAACCACAAAAAACCCCTCGATTTGCCAAAGCAATCTTGAGAGAAAAGAGCAAAGTTGGAGGTATCACACTCCCTGACTTTAGACTATACTGTAAAGGTACAGTAATCAAAAGAGCATGGTACTGGCATAGAAACAGACATACAGATCAATGGAACAGAATAGAAAGCACAGAAATAAACCCATGCACTTATGATCAATTAATCTACCACAAAGGCCAGAATATACAGTGGAGGAAAGGCAGTCTCTTCAATAAGTGGTGCTGGGAAAACTGGACAGCTACATGTAAAAGAATGAAGTTAGAACTTTTCTCACATCATATACAAAAACAAACTCAAAATGGAATGAATACCAAAATGTGACACTGAAAACCATAAAACTCCTTGAGGAAAACATAGGCAGAACACTCTTGACGTAGTAATATTTTTTGGATCTGTCTCCTAAGGAAAAAGAAACAAAAGCAAACATAAACAAATGGGACATGATTAATAGCAAAAGCTTTGCACAGCAAATGAAACCATCGACAAAACTAAAACACAACCTGATGAATGGGAGAAAATATTTGCAAATGATATGACCAAAAAGCAGTTACTATCCAAAATTTATAAACAGTTCATACAACTCAATATCCAAACAAACAAAGAATCCAATTAAAAAATGGGCAGAAACCTGTATAGACATTTTTCCAGCAAGGATGTACAGATGGTTAACAGGCACATGAAAAAATGCTCAACATTTCTAATCATCAAGAAAATGCAAATCAAAACCACAATGAGATATCACCTCATGCATGTCAAAATGGCTATCATCAAAAAGTCTACAAATAACAAATGTTGGTGAGGATAGGAATAAAAGGGAATCTTGTTACACTGTTGTTGGAATTATAAATTGGTTCAAACACTGGAAAACTGTATGGAGGTTCTGCAGAAAACTGAAAATACAACTACTGTATCATCAGACAATTCCACTGCTGGGTATATATCCAAAGAAAATGAAAACATTAATCCAAAAAGATAAATGCACCTCAATGTTCATAGCATTATTATTTATAATAGCCAAGATATGGAAGCAACTTAAGTGCCCATCAACAAATGAATGGATAAAGAATATGTGATATATAAATTATATATATATGTATATGATGTATATATATACAATGGAATAGTATTCAGCCATATAAAAGAATAAAATTCTGTTATTTGCAACAATGTGGATGGATGTAGAGATCACTATTCTTAGTGAAATAAGTCAGATAGAGAAAGACAAATACTTTATGTCATCACTTATATGTGGAATCTAAAAACTAAAACAAATGAATGTATTTTCTGATATTGAGCTGCATGAGCTCTTTGTATATTTTGGAGATTAATCACTTCTTGGTCACTTCATTTGCAAATATTTACTACCATGCCTTGAGTTGTCTTTTCGTTTTGTTTATGGTTTCCTTTGCTGTGGAAAAGATTTTAAGTTTAATTAGATCCCATTTTTAAAATTTTTGTTTCTATTTTCATTACTCTAGGAGGTGGATCCAGAAAGATATTGCTGTGGTTTATGTCAAAGAGTGTTCTGCCTATGTTTTCCTCTAAGAGCTTTATAGTATCCTGTCTTGCAATTAGGTCTTTAATCCATTTTGAGTTTATATTTGTGTATGGTGTTAGAGAATGTTCTAGTTTCATTCTTTTCCATGTAGCTGTCCAGTTTTCCTAGCACCACTTATTGAAGAGATGGTCTTTTCTCCATTGTATATTCTTTCCTCCTTTGTTGTAGATTAACTGACCATGGGGGCGTGGGATTATTTGGGGACTTTCTATCCTGTTCCATTGATCTATATTTTGGTTTTTGTGCCAGTACCATACTGTTTTGATTACTGTAGCTTTGTAATGTAGCCTGAAGTCAGGGAGCCTGATTCCTCCAGCTCCACTTTTCTTTCTCAAGATTGCTTTGGCTATTCAGAATCTTTTGTGTCTCCAATACAAATTTTAAGATTTTTTTTCTAGTTCTGTGAAAACTGCCATTGGTAATTTGATAGGGATTGCATTGAATCTGTAGGTTGCCTTGGATAGTATAGTCATTTTGACAATATTGATTCTTCCAATCCAAGACCATGATATATTTTTCCAGCTGTTTGTGTCATCTTCAATTTCTTTCATCAGTATCTTATAGCACAGGTCTTTTGCCTCCTTAGGTATGTTTATTCCTAGGTATTTAATTATTTTTGATGTGATGGTAAATGGGATTGTTTCCTTAAATTCTCTTGATGATCTTTTGTTGTTAGTGTATAGAAATACAAGACATTTCTGTGTAATAGTTTTGTATCCTGCAACTTTAACAAATTCATTGACGAGCTGTATTAGTTTTCTAGTAGCATCTTTAGGATTTTCTATGTATAGTATCATGCCATTTGCAAACAACCCAATCAAAAAATGGGCAGAAGATCTAAAGAGACATTTCTCCAAAGAAGACATACAGATGGCCAACAGGCACATGAAAAGATGCTCAACATCGCTAATTTTTAGAGAAATGCAAATCAAAACTAAATGAGGTATCACCTCATACCAGTCAGAATGGCCATCATCAAAAAGTCTACAAACAGCAAATGCTGGAGAGGGTGTGGAGATAAGGGAACCCTCCTACACTGTTGGTGGGAATGTAAATGGTTACAGCCACTGTGGAGAACAGTATGGAGGTTCCTTAAAAAACTAAAAATAGAACTACCATATGATCCAGCAATCCCACTCCTGGGCATATATCTGTGGAAAACCATAATTCAAAAAGATACATGCACCCCAATATTCATTGTAGCACTATTTACAGTAGCCAAGACATGAAAGCAACCTAAATATCCACCAACAGAGGAATGAATAAAGAAGATGTGGTACATACATACAATGGAATATTACTCAGCCATGAAAAAGAATAAAATAATGTCATTTGCAGCAACATGGAAGGACCTAGAGATTATCATATTAAGTGTAGTAAGTCAGACAGAGAAAGACAAATATCATTTGATATCACTTATATGTGGAATCTCAAAATATGATACAAATGAACTTATTTATGAAACAGAAACAAAAACAAACTTATGGTTACCAAGGGGAAAGGGGAGGGGGAGGAATAAAATAGGAGTTTGGGATTAACATATAGACACTACTATATATAAAATAGATAATCAAGAAGGGCCTACTGTATAGCACAGGGAACTCTACTCAATATTCTGTAATAACCTATATGGGAAAAGAATCTGAAAAAGAATGGATATATGTATATGTATAACTGAATCACTTTGCTGTACACCGGAAGCTAACACAACATTGTAAATCAACTATACTCTAATATAAAATAAAAATTAGATTAAAAAATAAAACTAATGAATATATATAGCATAACAGAAGCAGACTCACAAATATAAAGAAAAAACTAGTGCTTACCAGTTGGGAGATGGAAGGGGGAAGGGCATGATATGTGTATGGGATTAAGAGACACAAACTGCCATATATAAAATAAATAAGCAAAAAGAATATATTGTATGGGACTTCCCTGCTGGCGCAGTGGTTGGGAGTCTTCCTGCTGATACAGGGGATATGGCTCCGGGCCTTTGTCCGGGAGGATTCCGCGTGCCGTGGAGCAGCTGGGCCCGAGTGCCACAACTACTGAGCCTGCGCTCTAGAGCCTGTGGGACACAGCTGCTGAGCCTGCGTGCTGCAACTGCTGAAGCCCATGTTCCTAGAGCCTGTGTTCTGGAGCAGGACAGGCCACTGCAATGAGAAGCCTGTGCACAGCAGCATGGAGTGGTCCCCGCTCGCTGCAGCTAGAGAAGTCCCGCGCGCAGCAGCGAGGGCCCAGGAGAGCCAAAAATAAAAAAAAGAATGAAAAAAGAGAATATATTGTATGGCACAGTGAAATACAGACATTATTTTGTAATAACTTTGAATGGAGTATAATCTATAAAAATATTGAATCACTATGTCATACACCTGAACCAATATAATATTGTAAATCAACTATAATAAAAAAAACTGGAAAATGGAAAACAAAGTCAAGATGGAACAATGGCATAGGGCTACAATTTTGCATTACTTGGTTGATTGCCTGTGGTCCAAAATCTGGTGCTCAGGGGTCCACATTGAGAAACTCAATTTTATAAGGTGGATATCACATTCAGAGGTGACCAATCTCTTAGAGAATGAATGACCTCAGTTAGATTCTCCAGAGACTAATGCATTATTGACTTATGTTCTGATTTATTAAATAACAATGAATGCTGTTCTTTTCTGAAATGTCACTGGATGAGAATAGAATCAGAATAAAGGAAGTTTTGAAAAATGTTTACCTAGGTCAGCTGTTCTCAAATGGGGCAATTCCACCATTTCACCCTCAGTGAACATTTGGCAATATCTAGAGACTTTTTTGGTGTCATATCTTAGGGGTTGGGGGAGGGCAGAGAGTGCTATTTTCATTTATTGGGTGTGGGCAGGGATGCTACTAAGCATCCTACATGCACAGGATAGCTCCCCACGACAAAGAATTATTTAGTCCTAAATGTTAATAGTGCCAAGTTTGAGAAACCCTAATCAAGTCTCTGGAAAATGCATAAGAACACTTCTCAAGTTGCACAGCGCTGATGTCCAATAGATTATATCACTCTTCGTGTATGGTGCCTTTTCTAGGATCTCTAAAAATCATCCCCTTTCCCACAGGCCTTAAGCAGAGTTGAGTTTTTCTCACTTTTATTACATCTCTTTATTTCTTCCCTTAGATTACATCCTACTTATTTTAGTTCAATCTGAGAGTCCCTAAGTCTACTCAGCCACACATTTACCGATAAGTTTTGGACTATTTCTTTATATAGTTACTATTCAGTTCATAGTTAGATCAGTCCATAGGTCATTATGGTCAAATGGGCCTGGGCCACAGGGAAGATTTTGGCAGATAATCTACTGTGTGGCATCTATATTTATAATGTCAGTTCACACAGAGGTCATTTCATTTACCAGTCCTTTCAGCAGGATTAGCCACATAATTTGCAGGGCCCAGTGTAAAACAAAAATATGGGGACCCTTTCAAAATTTATTAACAATGTGGCACAAGAAAGAATTAAACCAAGTGCAGGGTCCTTCTGAGATAGGGATCCTGTTCTACTGCACAGGTTGCATGCCCATAAAATAAGCCTTTGTCTTTCAGAAGATGTCATTTACAATCTGTCAGTCTAGCTGTTGGTTAAAAAAAAAAACACTTTAAGATTTTTGTAATCAGATTTAATTTTCTCAATGGGCAAAGTACATTCACAATAAAAAAAAGGTATGAACAAGTATACACACAAACAATTTTATATATACCACATACATACACACATATTATCCATGCTAAAAATGTGGTGGTCAAAACAATGAATATGACTGAATATGTCCAAGGAGGTTGTAGAGACAGATGAGCAGTGGGTCAGGTAGTAAAACCTCAATTTTTAAGATGTAGGCAGTTGAGTAAAAGCCAACGAAGGAGACCAAGAAGAAATGGTCAAAGCTAAGATGAGACAGAAGAAAGAAGCAATATGAAATTCAAACAATAGGTTGTTTTAAGAAAGACTAATAGCCATTAGTATAAAATATAGGAGAAGCATACAATAAAAATACTGCAAATTCATAGAATATTCATATATTTGGTAATATGTAAATAATCTTGTGAATGGAGTTTTAGTGGAGTAATGGTAGCAGAAATCAGACTAGTTTATCGAGGATTACGTGAGAGATAAGAGACTGTGAATGCAGAAAACACCCTAAAAAGCTTTTTTAAAGAAAAGAAAGAGAGATATAAGGAGGCAAGGCAGTAACCAGAGTGAGACAGATTTCAATTGAGGGCTATTTATTTGTTTAAGATGGGCAAAACTTGAGTATACTTTTAGGAGAAGGAGAATACTGAAAATATGAGGGGAGAGAGAGAGAGTAATTTATAAGACAAGATCCCCAAGAATATGAGAATAGTTGCAATCAAAAGTTCAGATGGAATTGGCCTTTACCTGGATTCATAGCCTGTTCTATTCATTTGAAGATAAGAAGGGAACACAGGATTTAGATGAAAATAATTTGTAGAGAGAGAGAGTCTCACACCAAATGACATGAGTTTTCTTAATAAAATAGAGGAGGTGACATTATCTAGATAAGAGTTGCTTGGGACAATGCCTTTTCTGAGCTGAGGGCTTTCCAGGAAATTATACATTGTCGTTTGGTTGTCTACTTAGATAGCTGAAATCTATAGACCTTAGGTATGAAGCTGGGCAATAAAACTTGGTATTACTGCAGCAACTTGAATTTAGGAAGAAATGTTATTTTTGAGCTTAATGGAATAGTTTTCAGCTACATCTTTAAAAAAGCTTAGTAGATAAGTTTTGCTTAAGCAGTCTAGCATTTAGTATCTGGCTTCTTTCAATATAATTAGATGGCCCAGACCCTGAATACCTAACACTCAAATAAAATTAATAAGGACTATAATCCAGCTCACTCCATAGAACAGAGAGCCTAATGGTCATCTCTCTGGGACACTATATGATATATACCCAGTCCATCTACTGCTGCCTGATAAAGAAATGCTTACTCTCCCTTGATCACAAAAAAAGGATCTCCTTTGACCACAAAAAAGGATCCAATTTCCTGAGGAGTCATGTCATGTAGGAAAACTACATCCAGTACTTTCTGTATTGTTAGCAAGCCCTCTTCCATGACTGGAGTTTGAGAAATTGTAACCTTTGCCTCTCCTTGGTTTAACTCCCTTCTCTCTTTCTCATTGTATTTTATGAGTTAGGAGTTATTAATACAGCTTAATTGTGTACTATTCTGAGTTCTGCTCTTTTGAGTTTCATGGGTGTGTCCTTTGTCTCCTGGTCTGAATTTTGTTCTGGGGTACTAGCAATAGAAAAGGAATGGCACCCAGTTAGAAAAATGTTGCTCATACTAAGGATTCCAAATTTTGAACCATACAAAATTACCATGGTGTTTTATTTCCAGTAAGTTTTACACTTAAGCTACCAAAACAGTGAAAATGAGTTAGAAAGTTGTTTAATATTCTCTATTAAGTATAGTTCATATAATGTGGGAGAAGAGTGTTCAAAGTACTTCATAGTAGATTTGATATATAAAAAGGGTTAAAATATTTTTGGTAGCAGCAAAATATGAATGTGCTTTGTTGCAATTGTTGGAAACTCCATTCCATACAGTGAAGAACAAAACCCAGTGATCTACGAGCTTAACATTATCAAATTGTTTGCTGTTTATATTAACTTTTTACAAAAAAATATTTACACCACTTCCATTATGAATTCACACCTTTATTGTTTATTTTTATTGAACCCTTACTACATGTAAGGTTTTGTGCTGGGCTTATTTCCACTTAGGCTCTTTATCTACTTTCCTACTAAGTTCTCTTTTTACTTTTCTACTTAGATTGTCTCAAGTACTTTTCTCTTTAAAAATCTATCAAAAATAGTTTCCCAACTTTTTTTTTAATTGTGTGAGACAATCCAACATGGTATCATTTCCTTGACTGTTTTAGCACTATACTTTTTTGAGATGGGCAGCACCTGGAGGTAAGTAGAGCATTTCCTTTGAGCTATGTTAGCATCTGAATTCTGGTCCTTTGGCAAGTGCCATAGAATAAGACATTGCATTAACTTCTGCCATCTTTACATTTTGTATTTGGTGGTGGGCTTTCTTTTCCCTTTAGCGCATGCAAAGATCTTAAGGAGAGAAAGTTAGTAAGATAAAGGGGTTTGAAATATGTAAAATCAGTGTAATAATTAGATATACTAAATCCCATCTGAACCCTAAGCAGTACATTTTACACTAGACATTTCCATGGCTAATAATATGCAGAAAGGAAGGCTTGACGTCATCTCATTACAAGTCCAAATTTGTGTTCAAATTGAACCAATATCTATTCATCAAAATGACAGCTTATTCTGGTTTCAAAGGAATGTTATTGAGTCATGTTTTGAAAACACTAACTCCACCTTCCCCTATCTGCCAAATGGCTGCAATTAAGAACCATCAGGAAATAATTTGAATAGGTCATTCATTCAGTATATAGACATATATGCATATGTATTTAGATTATTATCATCATATACAGTTACATATTCAAAATATTGGTCTGATATCAGGATAATGCATTATAATTTAACATATGACATTAAAATATCAGGCTATACTGATGAACAAGAGATAATATAGAAATCAGTTTTGAAAAGATATTATGAAAAATGTGAACCTTCAGAAGTACTAACAATGTTATTTATAATCAGCAGTTAGTTAAAGTACATGTTTAACTCTTCAGAAAAAGAAACTCAAACGTATGAAAATTGGACACTGAAAATCATCACGCTTTTTATTTTAGCATCTATTATATACGATTTTTTTCCTCCCTTTTTTGCTAATTTTAAACTGAAGTATAATAAAAGTGAATAAAACGTGTATTAGCTTATAATAAAAGTGAACAAAACATAAGTGTATTAGCATATAATAAAAGTGAACAAAACATAAGTGTATTAGCTCATTGAATTTTCAAAAGGTAAAATCTTCTATGTAACCACCACCTAGACAAAAAATGAAACATTAGTAGTATCAGTACTTTGTCTTCTCCTTCCTTGTCTTCTGCCTCACAAGGGTAACCAATATACTGAGTTCTCTCTGCATATGTTAATTGTGCTTATTTTTGAACTTGATATGATTCACACATACACACACACAGAAATAATCTTTTACTCCACATTAAATTTACAAGATTCTTCATCATCGTTATGTGTAGTTGTAGTCCATTCATTAATGTTCATGTATTGAATTTCATTTGATTAATAAACTACAATCTACTTTTCTTACTTTACTGCTAAAGGAAATTTGGGTTGTGTCTAGTTTAAGTTTATTAGAATAGTGCTACTGTGAACTTTACCTTGGATATCTTTTGGTGAACATGCACTTTTATTGGGTAGATACCTAGGAGTAGAATTGAAAGGTCATGGAATATGTATATATTCAGTTTTAGTAGATACTGTCAAACAGCTTTCCAAACTGGGTATACAAATATATACTCTAATAGCATGTGTGATGATTTTAGTTGATGTAAATCAATACCAACACTTCATATTGTCATTTTTTTTTACATCTCAGAAATTCTAGTGAGTACGAGATTCTATGCTTCAATTCTATAAAGACTAAAGCAGTTGAATAGTGGTCTTATGACATCCTCTTTTGTTGTACCCATTTGAGTATTTGTGGGTTTTTTTTTTTAACTGAGTATCCATCATTTTATTTTTGAACTATAGTTCTTTGTATATAATGGACATGGGTCCTTTGTCAAATATATGAATTGCAATTATATTCTTTCAGTCTATGCTTGCCTTTTCATTTTCTTAATACTAATTTAGATAAAAGAGAAGTTCTTAATTTAATGTGGTACAATTCATCTTTTTCTCCTTTATAGTTAGTACTTTTTGTCCTATTAAATGTCTTTGCCAGCCTGCAATTCATGAAGATATTTTATTATTTCATATGAACACTTTATTGTTATACCTTTTACATTTAAATCAACAATCCATTAGGAATTGATATTTATATATGGTATGAAGTAGAGGTCGGAGTTCTTTTATTTCCCAGTTGACTGAGTCTTATTTTACTAAAAAGAACACCCTTTCTCCAGGCACTGTTGTATCACCTTTGCCATAAATCAAGTGAATCTATACGTGAACTCATTTTATGAATGCTACCCTATTCCATTTGTCTATTTTTGCCCTTGTGCCAAAATCACGGTATTTTTCTTATATACCAGCAATTAACTATTAGAATTTTAAATTAATAACACAATGCCATTTACATTAACACCTCCAAAAATGAAATACTTAGGTATAAATCTAACAACATTACACCCATAGAAAACTAAAAATCCCTGATGAAAGAAAACAAAGAGGAACTAAATAAATTGAAAGATATTTCATGTAATAGAGAGGAGGACTCAATCTTGTTAAGATGCCAGTTCTTGCCAACCTGATCTATTGATTCAATGCAATCACAATCAAAACGCCAACAGTTTATTTTAATTATTTTATAGATATTGACAAAAATTCTAACATTTATATAAAAAGGCAAAAGATCCTGAATAGCCAACACAATATTAAAGGAGGAGAATAAACTCAGAGGATTGACACTGCCTAACTCAAGACTTACTACAAAGCTATAGTAATCAAGACAGTGTGGTACTGGCGAAGGTATGGGCCAATGGAACAAAATAGAGAGCTCCAAAATAGAGAGCTCCAAAATAGGCCCATGTAAACATAGTCAACTGATTTTTGACAAAGGATCAAAAGCAATAAAATATAGGAAAGATAGTCTTTTCAACAAATGGTACTGGAACAACTTGATATTCACATGCAAAATAATGAATCTAGACATAGACCTTACACACTTCACAAAAATTAACTCAAAATGGATCATAGACCTAAATGTAAAACAAAAAACTGGGGGCTCCCCTGGTGGAGCAGTGGTTGAGAATCTGCCTGCCAATGCAGGGGACACGGGTTCGAGCCCTGGTCTGGGAAGATCCCACATGCCGCGGAGCAACTAGGCCCGTGAGCCACAATTACTGAGCCTGCGCGTCTGGAGCCTGTGCTCGGCAACGAGAGGCCGCGATAGTGAGAGGCCCGCGCACCGCGATGAAGAGTGGCCCCCACTTGCCGCAATTAGAGAAAGCCCTCGCACAGAAACGAAGACCCAACACAGCCATAAATAAATAAATAAATAAATAAATAAATAAAATTAAAAATAAAAACCAAAAACTTACGGTTAAAAAAAAAACAAAAAAACAATAAAAACCACAAAAAACTGTAAAACTCTTAGAAGACTAGAAACAGTTCTGGCAAGACCTTTCACACTCCTCCACAGGATTATGCATTTAGTGCCCTAGGGCTGGAGCATTCCCTTATATAGAGAGAGGTTGGGTGCTTCTTCCTTATTAGGAGAAATCATTCCCTATTCTAGGTACGCAGTGAACTTCCTTGTACTGCTTATATGTGTGCATTGTATGGTGCCTGGCCAGCCCCATTACTACATCTCCCCCCCATGGGGAAGGAATGGGGTCTTTGCCTACATCACATGTGGGGTGCATCAGTCCATAGCCCTGCATCAGCTATCAGGAGGGACCCACTGATCACGGGGGACCAGTGCACATGACAAACACTTATCTTGCTGAGCCTTTTCTCCTTTCTGTGATTAAAGTGTTGTTCCAACCAGAACATTGTGTATTGAGTCCACTTTGGCAAATCCAAATACATAGATGATGCAGTGGGCCAAGGTCAGTGGGCTCCTTCTGAAAGTGGTAGGCATTTTTATGCGGTTTGCCATCCTCTATGAGGTGGGAATTCTCACCTGGCATCAGTAGTTAGATCTGCTTGAAAATCATTTGCGTTTGGCAATGACTTTTAGACACAACACCAAAGATAGAATCCATGAAAGAAAAAATTGAAAAGTTGGACTGCATTAACATGAAAACTTCTGTTCTGTGAAAGATATTGTCAAGGGAATCAGAAGATAAGCCAAAGACTTGGAGACTATATTTACAAAAGATATATCTGATAATGAACTGTCATTCAAAATATATCAATAGCACTTAGAATTCACAATAAAAAGAGTACAACCTGACTAAAAAGGGGGTAAAGTATCTGAACAGACACCTCACCAAAGGAGATATAAAGTTGAAAAATTAGCATATGAAAAGATGCAGAACATCATATGTCATTAGGGAATTGCAAATTAAAACAACGTTGAGATACCACTAAATACCTATTAAAATAGTGTAAAACCAAAACACTGACACTGCCAAATGCTGGCAAGGATGCAGAGCCACAGGAACTCTCATTCGTTGCTGGTGGGGATGCAAAATGGTAAAGCCACTTTGGAAGACAGTTTGGCAGTTTCTTACAAAACTAAAATACTCTTACCATATGGTTCAACAATCACAATCCTTGGTATTCAACCAAGTGAGTTGAAAACTTACAACCAAGCAAAAACCTGCAAATATATGTTTATAGCAGTTTTGTTTATAACAGTCAAAGTCTAGAAGCAACTAAGATGTCATGGATAAATAAATGGATAAATAAACTGTGGTACATCCAGACAACAGAATATTATTCAGCACTAAAAATAAATGATCTATCAAGCATGAAAAGACATGGAGGAACCTTAAATGCATATTACTAAGTGAAAGCAGCCAATCTGAAAAGGCTATATGTTGTATGATTCCAACTATGACATTCTGAAAAAGATACAAGTATGCAGACAATAAAAATATGAGTGATTGCCAGGGATTTGGGGGAGGAAGGGATGAATAAGTGGAGCACAGAGGATTTTTAGTGTAGTGAAAGTTTTCTGTATGAAACTGTAATGGTGTATACATGTTGTTATACAGCTGTCAAAACCCATAGGGTGTACAACACCAAGGCTGGACGCATATGTAGACTGTGGGCTTTGGATGATAATGACATGTCAGTGTAGGTGTATTGATTGTAACAAATGCACTACTGTGGCGCAGGATGTTGATGGTGAGGAAGACTGCATCTGTGTGTGTGTGGGGGGCAGGTGTCAAGGAGTATGTAGGTACTCTGTAAATATTCTGCTTAATTTTGCCATAAACCTAGGACTTCCAAGAAATAAAGTCTATTTTTAAAAAACCCATAGTTTCCTACAGCTTTATAAGAAATTTTGAAATCTTTTAGTGTAAGTCATCCTTATTTGTTATTCTTCAAGATTGCATTGCCTAATCTTGGCCTTTAGCATTTTCGTTTGAATTTTAGAATCATCTCTTCAGTTTTCATAAATAACCTTGTGGGAATTTAACTGAAATTTTATTCAATTTACAGATCAATTTTTGGAGAACTGAAATACTAAATTATTTTTCTTATATCCAAGAACATGATATGTCTTTCCATTTATTTATTTTAAAATTTCCCTCAGTATTTTGTGGTGTTTGGAATAGGAGCCTTGCACATGTTTTGTGGCTTTATTTATAGATATTTGATGAGTTTTTGCTGTTATAAATCAAAGATTTTAATTTTATTTTTTGATGGTGTTTAGCAATATAATTCATTTTTTAAGATTCATCTTATATCCAGTGACCTTGCTAAATTCACTTATTAATCCAAATTATTTTTTGTAGAAAACTTTCTGTTTTTTGTATAAACTGTGATTTCTTCTGCAAATGATATTTTTATATTTTCTATTCTAATTCCCCTCTCTTACATTTTGTTTTTACCCTTATTTCATTACTAGGGCTTCTAGTACAATGTTGAATAGAAGTATTGATCACTGGAAGCCTAGTTTTGTCTCTTGGCCAAGGTAAGTCTCCTATGGGCTAGCTATAAATTTGCAGTGTGCTATCTAAAGTTTGAAACTTCCCTGGTGACAACCAGGAACAGCTTGTTTACATTGTTTAAGAAAGTCCAGGTTTATGTTTTAAACCTAGTTTAAACCGCGGTGGGGTGGGGATGGTGGTGTGCTGAATTGGGCGATTGGGATTGACATGTATACACTGATGTGTATAAAATTGATGACTGATTAAAAAAAAATACAATCGTTAACACTGGGGGATTTGAGGAAACATTTTTCTTTAAAAAGAGGGCAGTTCTTCATGTTTCTGCTGTAACCAAGTAGCATGGTGAAATCTTATAAATATATGCTGACTGATTTTCTAAAGTATTAATTTCATTGGTTGAAAATATTAAAGAATATCTCTTTTAAAAAAAAACAAAAAAAACCCCTAGTTTAACTAGTTACATACTCTGACTTAGCTCTCTGACCAGTGAGGTATAAAAGATGCTGTTTGAAACGTTTGTTCAAGTTATTTTGAAATAAAGATCCCTCGCGTCTGTCTTGGTGGTTTAAAATCTGGAGATGAAACATCCTATGTGACTAAGAAAAGACCATGATGAGCTGCTATTGGAAGTCTCTTGGAGCCCTGATGTTCCTTGTGCTTTCTATCCCCTTCTATGTCATATCCTTTGTTTTTAGTAAAGTCTTATGTGTTTCCTGGGAAGTCATGTGAATTCTTTCAAATTTCCAACCTGTGAAATAGTTGCAGTTTTATTTTCTGCACCTATTGAATTGATTATATGCTTTTAATCTTTATTTCCTGTTAAGAAGGTGCATTATGTGGAATAATATTTAAATGTTAAGAAATCCTTGTATTTTGGAAGAAACTCCACTTTTTTGTGATTTATTGTCCTTTTTATACATTGTTTTATGATTGCTAATATTTTATTTGCTATTTTTACTTCTATGGTTATTTTTTTTTCTTAAATGTTTGGAAGAAGTTAATGGTGAACCATCTATGCTTGAAATCTTTGATTGATTTGCTTATTTCTTTGTTTACAGAAGCTTTTTAATAATATATTTTATTTTTAATGGATATGGAATTAATCAGATTTTCTATTTCTTTTTTGTTTGATTTTGAAAGTTTATTTTTTAATGAATCTGTCCATTATTTTTCAAATGTATTTGCCTATTGTATTCATAATATCATCTTTATTATGTCTTTAATACCTACAGAATTATTACTAGTGCCATCTTTTTCATTAATTCCTGATACAGGTAATTTTTCTTGTCTCTTTTTCCTCCTTTGTCAGTTTGCTAGGAGTTTATTAATTTTATTAACCTTTGATATAATTTACTTTGGATTTTTTGATTTTTACTTTTGGTTATTTTATTTTTTTCACTGATATGTGTTCTTTTATTATTTCCTTCTACTTTCCATCAGCTCCATTTTCTGTTCTTTTCTAGCTCTTTTAGGTGGAAGTTTACATAATGGATTTTCAGGCATTCTAATATTTTGATATCTCCATTTAAGACTATACATTTTTTTCTAAGCATTTCTTTAGCTCTTTGAAATGTCATATATTCATTAGCATTCATTTAAAATTTTTGTAATTGCTATTTATTCCTTGACCTGTTTACAGTTGTATCAATTTCTAAGGGCTCAAGGATTTTCTATTTATCTTTTTGTAACAATTTCTAGTTTACTTCCACTGGATGAAAGTTTACACTGAATGATTTTAAGTCTTTTAAATTTTTGAAGCATGCTTTGGAAAATGTTTAATTTTGGAAAATGTTCCATGTGCACTAGAAAAGAATGTGTATTTTCTCATTGTTGAATGCATTGTTTTATATATGCCAATTTGTTTGAGGTTTTAATATTAAATTTTACAATGTTTTACATCTTTACTGCTTTTCTGTCTACTTATTCTATCAGGTATTAAGAGAGGACTGTTAATGCTTCTCATTCACCTTGTGTACTCATCCACTTCTATTTTTTATTTTTTCCAACTACTTGCCTTATATCTTGAAGCTACGCTATTGCATGCATACAGGTTTAGAATTGTGATATCTACCTAGAGGAGTGTGCCTTCCTGTCTTAATATGTATTTTTCTGATATAGAATAGCTACACTGTTGCGAGTTTAGCTAAACTAATCCATGGTTCTGCTGCCTGGCATACATTTTGTTTGGCCGAGCAGCCTACAGTGACCTTAAACTGACACTAGCCCCCTCATGCAAGCACATGTCCTAGATAGCAGCCCACAGAGGCACATAAACTATAAGTTCCTGATACGACTTTCCCAACAGCCCTTGTGATCAACAGTTTCCCTTTTATCCCAGTGCCTGTACTTCTTAGGCACCCCTTAGCTAAGAACTTTGTGAGCCTTACCAAAACCTTACTCTTTTGGTTTGGATTGACCAATCCAGACCTAGCCTGGGCATCCCAAAGCACTCTACCCACTGACCCTAATGAAGGAATGTGCCCCAGGTCCTGCTTTTCTCTCTGCCTATACTCTGCCCTGACCTCATGTGGCCCCTCCAGGTGTGCTGTGTATTACCTCTAGGACATGGAGGAGGTTTAAATAATAAACTTCTTTATTTCAATTTCTCCTGTTGTCTGTTATTGAACTGTGGCTCTCCATCCATTACTCTTTGCTCTATTAGCAAAAATTAATTTAACAAAGTCTTAACATACACAAACTTTCTTTTGGTTATTTTTTGCAAACTATATATTTATTGATTATTTTACCTCTAACCACTGTGTGTTCTTTAAGATGGCTCTCTTGTAAACAGCATGTAATTATTACAGTTGTCCCTTTGTGTCTATGGGGGATTGGTTCCAGGACCTGCTGCTGTGGATTCTAGATACATGTATATGTATAACTGAATCACTTCGCTGTACACCTGAAACTATCACAACATTGTTAATCACCTATACTCCAATATAAAATAAAAAGTAAAAAAAATAAAATCCGTGGTATCAAGTACCATAGTCAGCCCTTTGTATCCACAGTTCTGAATCCATGGATTCAACCAATCACAGACTGTGTAGTACTATACATATTAATTGAAAAAAACTGCATATAAGTGGACCCCTGCAGTTCAACCCAGTTTTGTTCAAGGGTCAGCTGTATTTTAATCCAATTTGCCAATATAAGTCTTTTACTGGAATATGCAACCCATCTATATTACATATAATTACATTAATGTAGTCATTAAGTTTAATATATTCTCTTACTATAATTCTCCATGTAGCCAAACTGTTTTATATTTTTCTCTTTTACTGCCTCCTTTTATATTAATTACTTAGCTTTTCCTCCATTACCTTGCTCATTATATATCCTTCTACTACTCTTTTAGTGGTTACCCTTGAAATAACAATATGCACACTTGGTTCAATACAATTTAATACAAATCATTGCTTTTACCACATACTCAATAATATTATATTCTTAACATTTGTCAACAACACTCACTGCCCCTTGAAACATTTGAATTATCACTGCCATACATTTTAATTCTCTCTATATTTTAAATATCACAAGACATTACTGTTATTGTTTTGTACCAATATCCTATTATTGTTCATTAATATTTACCCACATATTTGTACTTTATTGCTTGCCTTGTTTCCTGCAAATCCATGTTTCTCTTGGAAATCTTTTCTTGCTAGAAAAACATCCTTTAGTATTATATGTAGTGCACATATTCCAGTGACAGATTGTCACTTTTTGTCTATCTGAAAATATCTTCACCTTTATTTTTAAAGAATAACTCTGCTGATTATAGAGTTCCAGCTTGGCAGTTATTTTCCTTCAGCCCTTTAATGATACCATTCCACTGTATTTTAACCTTCAACATTTATGTTGTAAAGTCAGCCATTATTCTTACTTTTGTTACTTTTAAGGTAACATTTTTTTTCTTTTTTTGCTTCTTTTAAAATTTGATTTTTCTAAAACACTTTCAGAAGTCTTATAATTACATCTCTAGGTATTCTTTGTGTATATTGTGTTTGGGCTTCTTGAGTATATGAATTGATGTATATTGTCAGTTTTGGAAATTTCAAAAGATTCTTATTGCTTTCTTTCTCCCTTTTTAAATTTATGGCATTAAAATTATACATACATTAGAACTAGTGGAAAACAGAATTCAAAGATGTCCCCTAATGTCCCCATCCATGATGTACATACCCTGTATAAATCCCTGAGACTGAGACTACCAAATAACTTGATCCCTTTAAGTATGGGTCTAGTGGTTAGAAACAGAGGAAGTTAGATATTTAAATCTATGGGTCACGGTGGGGGGGGGGCTTCTGTTTGTTCTTTTAAGTAAAGTTTTATTGAAACAGCCAGGCTCACTCAACAAGTATTTGTGTTTACTTTTGCTACAATGGCATAGATGAGTAGTTGCAACAGAGACTACAGCCTGCACGCTTACAATATTTGCATCTGGTCCATTAAGAAAAAGCTTGTCAGTCCTTGCTTCCCTGGATTATCCTCTCCTGTTCTTGTTGCTTTAGCAACTTTCTGATGCCTTCAGACAGAAGAATTATCTTTTCTAGTTCTTCTTTGTAGGATTATTGCATCCCTGAAGTCTTTAGTTTTAAATGACTATTTTATTGAGTTTCTCCCCTCCATTTATGTTTGCCCTGGACATTCTCTGCTCCACCCGATCCAATCTCAATGCAACTTTCCCTGTTCTGTGCTCCAGGTAGTTGAGCTCTGTGAAATTGATCAGCCAGCCTCCCCTGTTTTCTGGCTTCAGGTTGGGCCAGAAGATATTGGGATATCAATAGGAGATATTGTCAGCTTCTCAGAAAATGGGTAAAGGACAATGTCAGGGTAACAATTGTTTTTGCTCCTTCCCTATCACACTATTGATTGGCAGGAGCTCTGTACCACTAAGAAAGGCTACAGCTCCTGTTAGGTGGCCACATCCTACAACCTGAGTTTGAGTTCTCACCAGGTGCTGGTAACTGCTTTCTACCTTTAACCCTTCAGGACTAGGCATGGTAATGTTTCCCTGCTTCTGTTAGCTTTATCATACAGTATTGTTTTCACATATTTGAAAAAAGTCTCTTTCTTAAACTCTCTTTTATTACACTGATTTAGTGTTCCATCTGTTTTCTGTTAAGAATTACACTGATTTCGGGATACATTTGTGTTTTTGTCTGACTGATCCAATGCTACACAATGCATTTACTCCTAGTGGTAAAAGTACTAGATATATTGCTATCTAAAGAAGATATGTCCACATACTAAAAGTGAATAAGATCTGGCTTGAGATTAAAAAATATTCTTAAATATTCACTATGTCTTGAGCATGAGTAAAGGCCTACATTATTAAAAACATAGATAAAATATATTTTATATAAAAAATAATTTAGCTCTTATTTCCTATTAAAACTGGCATTTTATATTGAGTGTACTTACAAGTACAGACAAAATTGAAATGGACATCTGTTTTGTAATGTAGGTCATTATGTTCATATATCAAAAAAATAGTACAATGGATCATTGATTTTTATGTCTTCTATACCTAAATTAAACTAGAAGAATAAAAATAATTTTTTTGGTTCATTAGGACATTTACTCCCATATAGTATAAATGCATTCCTTCATATAGTGAAGTGTCTTTGTAAATAGGAAATAAGCAAGATCCTTCTTCCCTAAATAAAAATGAATGTGCTCCAAAATATTTCAAAATGAAACTGAGGAAATTAATATTATATTTTCTGACTTCAGTGAAAAAATGTTAAATCAATGATGATGAAAGAAAAATAATCATTCTTACTTCACCACTTTGTTGATTAAAAATTTTATCCTTCTGTTTTTCTTTGTTGTTGCATCTCCATGAATATCTACTCTCTGACAAAATTGCTTAAACATTTGTTTATTCTTGTAGGTTTCTTTACTCTTCCAAGGTGACTCAATAGGAAAGATCAAAGAAGATACTACACAGCAAGTGGAATTTGGAATGATCTTAACAAAGTGGATATTTCAGTTTGACTTTCCTGGATCCTTGATTTAATAAGGTTTTGCATATGTACAAAGCCAAGTGATGGTCTTTTTCCCCACTGTTATAATTATTATTCAAAATATAATTTAATTTTCTTCATATACATTTCTTGATTCCAAAAAGAATTTCTGAAGATATGAGTGTTGTAGTGTTTAAAATTATGAAGAATCTGAGATTTTACCCTATTTGTAGGACAACAAGTTAATCTGCCACAGTTTCATTGATGCTGACAGAAGACGTGACATTCTTAAATCAGAGACAAAGAATAGTTTACTGTTCACGGTAACAGTAATATTAGCAATCGTGCCAGTTTCCTGAACCCCAGTTCCCACAGGGCACTGAGAAGAAGGCCAAGCAATGCTGGTACATGAAGTGTGTTTTGTTACTAGAGAGATACCTCAAGCATAGGGATCTTAAACCTTTATAATGGCCAGTAAGCCTACCTGATCTTGGCTGGAGAGAGACATTTTAATTATGCTTATGAAAAAGGTGCCCTAGGTTCCATATGGAAACACTATTACTATTTTCCAAGGCTCTTCACTAAACAGACATCTTGGAAGATAGTCTGGAATAAAGCTAGTCAATTCTTCTGCTTGCAAAATATGAAGAAACATGAGAGACCTATGGAGCATTGTCTCCCAACAATATCCACCACTCATTCGTATACTATGTTGACTTCTGAAGGATTTTCCCATGTGTATGTCCCTTTGTTAGCCACAACAAAATATATCTAAGAGACTGGGATCATATCTAATCAACTTGGCTCATACTGCATTTAATTAAGGCAACTATCTACAGGGCTCTAAGAAGCAGAATGAGGTCAAACTATAGTACTGACTTCAACCATGCCTGCCAACATCCTGGACTCCGTCAACTGAACAAATATTATTAAACAACTGGATCTAGCTTACAATGTGAGGTGGCTTTCTCCTTAAGTTTCCTTATTGGTCATAGCAGCTGATTAGAGGAATTAATTCAGGGAGGGCAGGCTGCATTAGAAATGGCACAGATACCACCTTGGTCTGCAAATATGTAGTCTATGGCAGTTCTATCATTCATAATGACTCTGGCCAGTAAGTTGAGGCTGACCTGAATGCTTTCTAGAGCTCAGATGGTATTATTGATCCCTTCAGCTAAAGTCAGGTACAAATTATGTACCATTTTTTAAAATTGGATGTCTCTCATTGTAGGGATAACTGCCTCAGGGCACACTAATTAATGAGTCTGTTAGCCCTCTGAGATTCTCCTTTGTCTAACTAAAGTGATACTCATTTTGAAAGAGCTCTACAGTCATATGAGACATAAATGATCTATTGGTGGTGTGTCATTAAACACCTGAAGGTTTCTTATGAATACTTTTAAGGAACAAACTGAAACAATCTAATACTTGGTTTGCACAAAACTAATACAGTTACAGGGGTGCACATGGACCCTGTACAGAAAACATTGTTTACAGTTGTTGAGGCTCCCAAGTGGAAACTATATCAGTCTACAGCCCAGGTTAATAATCTCTATAAGGTGGCCTCCTAACTAGCAGTAGGCCTTGAGGTTCTCAGTTAAGTTTGAAAAATTGATTCTATTCCTTGTTTTCAGTAAGAACTAACCATGGAATCAGTTCAACCTGTCTTGTTTGTCCATGCCACCAGTCAGGTGGCATTCACTTACCCCATGCAACCAGTGACAGCTAAGGAAATAATGATAGAAAAGGAAATACATCTGCAGGTGCTGAAAGATGTTTTGCTTGGGAAATGAAGAAGGTAGAGCCATCCTCTGCTGTTTCCAATAGATTTTAGGGTAAGGTTAAAGGATATACTGTCCCAAAATGTGGCTGGGATTCATAACATTCAAATATAAGGTGTTTGCAGCAGTTTAGAAGGGACATACAAGGGCCTTTTTTCCCTATCCCATGGGAATTCTGAAAGATAAAGATAATTAATATTCCTCACTTCTTTTTCACTCCGGGGGTTAAAGTGATTCCTTCTCCAGGTGTGAAGGTGGTTGTCTCGTTTCACCAACACAAACTTAGTGTGCCACAAATTAGTAGCTGTAACTACACTGTTTTTTTTCTTTCAATCATTTCCTATTTACACCTAGACTTTTCAAGTGAAAGTGTCAGGTGCAATAGGGACAAGGGTAGTTTTATAAAAATTACAGAGATCCTTAGAGCCCCTTATTTGGCTCACATAGACCACTGTAGGTGACTCAGAGATCAGTGCACTCAACAAGTAGTCTTTATCATTATGCTGTAGGACCATGTTAATTTATCAATAAAATCCAGGTGGTTGAACAAGAATTAAGTTTGAATCTGCTGGGCCTTTTTTGACCATGCTGACACTTGGAGGCTATACCAACCAGACAAGCATGGGGTTGTTGGTATGGGGAAGAAAGAAGTGTTGTGCCAAAGAATGACTCAAAATAGGTTTACAAGCACACATGCTGCTTCTGTTAAGTGGATCATTACCCAGAACCACTTGGGGATGATTGCTTTCTTAAGACAGAACATTCAATTAACAAATTGCCTTACTAAGGTATGTAACACAGAAGGAGGGAAAATATGTAAAGTCAGAAATCTTTTTGAGTTGATTCTGAGAAAGTTGTACCCACATTCATCAATCCCACATGCCTGTAGATGGTAGGGGACATGAAAGTTTCATTGAATACCTTGACAATCAGCCCATTATTGACTAGCTTTTGTGATAAAAAGTTATATCATTGTCAGACTGAAAATGTCCTGAAAAGTGAAACATCTTATATGGTAAGTTTCAAGAATCACAATTGTGTGACTGGACTTGGCTGATAAGATTGAAACAGTAATATCATAATCTTTAAAATGTACCCAAAACTGTGGAACCCTTTCCCTCATTACCCTAAGAGGGAGGCTAAGGTCTGATGTAATTAATATGTCAGAGTGGGCAGAGGCAATGGCCTATACATTATGGCCTCCCTAACCATGAGAAAACCACATCATCTTTTGACAGGAGTAATAAGCCTGACATTAAATGGTAAATACTGCATCTGAAATATAGCATGCTTTACATTGTGTTTGTTCTGTGATGGTGGATGTGTTGCAAAGTACAATATGATGTTGAGTCCATGCAACAATGGTGGCAATCTAGTTGGTGCAGGCTCAATCAGCATCTTGATTCTATTCAGTCTCATTAGAGAACTGGGTCTTGCAGTGAACCTCTACATGAGAAACCCATACAGTTTTATTAATAGTTGTAACCTGTTCACATTTCGTGGATCCAAAGGGGCTGGGAGTGATAACCTGCCAATTTGTAGTTTTCCAAGTGACACTAAACAACTAAGCAATTGGCAACAACCTAATAAGTAGGAAGAAGGGGAAGGGTAAAACGTTACAAGGTCTTTTCAAGGGGTATATTAGCTCGAGCTAAGAAGACACCCTGGAGTTCTTCTGGTCACTGAGCTAGTAAGAAATCACATCTGCTTTTGGTTCTGCAGAGCTAGTGCTTAGGCTGAAGTGATGCAGCAGCTTGTTGGATACAATTGAGATTCAGCTTAACATCACCAGCAGTTAAACAGGCTTAGGCATTTAGGAAACCTCTGTGAATCAAGAGCCCCATTCAGCCAGTGCTATGATTCAGATAGTGGATTGCTGGATAAAGTCTCCCACAAAAGGATAGCTATCATTTTTCAAGTAAAAGCTGAAATACCACTGTGCCCAGGCTGACTGGGTTTTTAAGGAACTACACTGAAAAGTGAGACTTGTTGAGTCTTTCTCATATTGATAGACATTGAATCTGAGTTGATTCACTACAAAAAGGGAGTATCAGGTTGGAGAATCATAAGGTCTATGTGGGTTAGGCATCTAGTTTTGACAAGGGTTTGGTAACAAACTGTTTTTTGAAGGTGTGTACCTGGTGACAGGACATCCTCCTGGTATACTGAATTGTATGCAGTACAGCTGGTTGTTATTCTGTTATCAATGAAAAAGTGGCCTGAAGTAAGAATACATATGGCAAATAGCTTCCCTTATTGGTAAGGTCTTGTCAGGAACAATACTGGAATATTTTGGAGACAGTGCAGACTGGGATAGGCATATGGATGAACTTAGGGGATTAGATAGAGAGATAATTATCTGCCTTACAACAGTGCCCACCAGAGACTATCCACCAAGAAGAGACACTCAGCATTCAGAGATACTGAGCATCCAATGGATGTCAACCAGCCTCTATCCTTGGCTACCCATGTGCTTGCACAATGGGCCTATAAAGGAGTAAGCATGGTGGCAGGAATGGGCACTATATATGGTTGTAATAGCCTGAGATCCCACTCATATAACCATTTATACTGATGAATGCCTGGCCTTTCACTAGTAGAAACCAATGCTAAACACTTGATATGATACCATTCAACAAGGAGACCAGCCAGCCATTTGCTTTCAAGGTGATTATACCAGACTCTTGCCACACTGAAGGGGACAATAATTCATTCTTGCAAAAATTGACATCTACTCTAAAATAGATTTGCCTTCCTTGCCTACAGTGCCTTTGGAGTTCTGCTGTCCTTACTTCGGAGTAACTGTCTGATACATCTACATGGGATCCTACATGAGTGCTTCAGACCCAGGGATTCATTTTGTTTTGAAGAATAATTTATCATTTCTACCATTTGCTGCATCACCTGAAATCAGTTGGCCAGATAGAACTTTTGAATAATTTATTAAAGTCTCAGTGAAGGCAACAGCTTGTGGATGACATCCTGTTAGGGTTGAGGTGATATTTTACAGAACACAGTGTGTGCATTGAACCAATTACTGACATATGGTCCTGTGGCCAAGTGCAAATAAACATTGGTTTTGGAACCAAAGGAAGGATGAAGGATTGGTTCTGCTTACCATCACATCTGCTCACTCACTTCCAGAACATGTTTCCATTTCCTGCAATTCTATGGCTCTGCTAACTTGAAGGTCTTGACTCCAAAGCAAGCAATACTTCCTCCATGGGACTCAGTAACTCTTCCATGGAACTTAAAGTTATGATTGCCAATTTGTCCCTTAGAGGGTCTCAATTCAGTTGACAAGGAGGCAAAGAAATAATTTCTCATTCAATCAGAGTTAATAGACTTTGGTTATTATGAGTAGATAGGATTGCTGCTATATAATGGAGGCAGAGAGTAATGCATATGAAATTTGGTGGGTTCACTGGAGTATCTCATGGTGTTTCCATGACTAGAGTTAATGATGTACACCCAATTGGGAAAACTTGTTGTAGGGTCTCTGTCTTGGGGAACTTAAACTAAGACACATAAGCAAAATTATAAAGTCAGTGAATATTCTTTTGTGTTCCCTCACAGCTTCCTTTATGTGCCCTTCATTCAACTTTTGATATCCTATCCTACACATCCCTGTCTTCTGCAGAGCCCAGTGCCTAAATGTTGTATGTTGGTTGCCATTGATACTTATTCATGTGCTTCATCCTCATGCTCTTCAGTATTTGACCTAAAGTTATCCCGTTTCTCCTTCTCTACCCTGTTGATCTCATACTCTTCACTGAAGAAACTTGTTGAACTAAGATATTTTGCTTTATTTGATCTCTTCTCATGTTGATATCAAGGGACTAGCTGGCTGTTATTCTCCTGAGGGTAAGACTCATGTCTTATAAATGTTTATATTTCTTATGTCCTGTAACATGGTAGCTGTGCAACACATGGGGAATGAACTAACTTATTGGTGAGATAACAAATTATCCTTATGAATTTTTAATCAATTAGGGATCTTATTGTAAAGAAGCAATATAAGCATTAAATCCTTTTGAATAAGTCCATTGCAGCACTAACTATATAATGGTAAAACTTGAACATGTGCCTTTCACTTAAATCAGTGCATAATAAAAATTATAACTAAAATGTCTAAAGTAAGGAAATCATTTGTAATATATTCTTTGACATCATACATTTATGATTTCCAGCTTTGTTTAAATCTGTGCTTTAAGAAACACTCTCCCTATGAGATTTTTGTATTTTTAACTACTTGAATCATTTCCTAACCTTTGTGCTCAATTTCCTTCCTTCAGCCCAGATATATTTAATCATTTTTGAAAGTTATCAATTTCCATAAAATATAAGAAAATGGTGTTTGAAATGCCAGTCAGTTTTAAGTTTTAATGCTGTAAATAATGAGTTTGGAGTCATAGGATTTGAAAGGAGGTAAAATATTTTCCAAAGTTTTATATATAAATAAGTAGTTAATTTTGCTTCAGCTATTTCAGCAATGCTATCAAATATCAAGCATCTATTTTGTGCACTCATTAAAAGAGTAGGACATAATAAAATTACTGATTCTCCATAATACAAATGATTTATTAATGTTCTGTTACATTAATGGCAGAATACATTGAATTCTCTGAAAACCCAATTAGTAAGAGTCCCATTCCCTGCTCCAATCTGAAAAAAAAGGCTAATTAAAAAAGAGATTAGCAGTCTGGGACAAATTTTCGCATTTATTACTGATAGAGGTTAGGTTGGCAGACATGTATTATACCTATGGGATATAATAGTATGGGGAAGTGCAACCACTGATACTGAACACCATATTAAAAGACATACCCACTCAAGTGGTTGTTTTCATGTATGCTGGTGTGGAATACCAGAGAAAAACTAGTGCTGTCCATAATCAGGCTCACTCCTAAATCAGATCGAAACTAACACGCTCAATTATTGTTCTCAAAATTACTAGTGAAAGCATCACTACACCTCCTTGAGGGTGAAGTGAGTAAATGGACTGAGAGAGCTTATAAATAAATGTGGCAAAAATCTCTTCTCTGGTAAATGAGTTGCAAGGAAACGAAATTCCCCTCTGTACTTAGTGCTAAGAGTGTATACTGTGGCATAAAACTATGTCCTTAATCTTGGTCATATTGATTTATTTTCTAACAGCTTTATTGAGATACAATTCACATATAATAAAGTGTTTTACAATGGGTTTATTGTTTTTGTTTTGTTTTCACCCTAGAAGTTAGAGATGCTCCTATGGGTATTTGATGTTTTTGATGAAATGATTACTATTAATTTTAAGACTTCATTTTAAATTTTTTGTTGTTGTTAGTTTATAGAAACAAATTTTATTTTTGTCTATTTACTTTGCATACAAAATACAATATATCCTCTAACTAATTCTAATTTTGTGTGTGTGGATTCTTTCAGAGCTTCTATGCATTTACAAACATGAAGATTTTCCTTCTTCATTTCATTACTTACTGCATTGTTTCTTTTCCATGTCATGATGCATAATTTAGGACTTCCAGTACAACCCTGAAGAGAGGTGGGGATAGTGTGTGCATCCATTTCTCATTTCAAATCTCAAGTGCGATGATTCAATATGAAATTAGATGTAGGTTTTATATAGATGTCTTTTATCAAGTTGAGGTATTTCTCTTATGCTACATTTGCTAAGCTTTTTGCTTTGTCAAAAATGATTGATTTTATCAGTTGCTATTTTTACATCAGGAGATAATCAGATCCTTTCCTCCATTTTTCTGTTAATGGTGTGAATTACACTGATGAGTTTTAAAATTTTCAACCACCCTTAAAGACCTGGACCAAATCTTACTCAGTTGTGATGTATTACCTTTTTAAAAAAATCTTTTCATTTTGAAATAATTATAGAATCTCTGGAGGTTGCAAAGAGGCAAGAGATTGATCCTCTGTATCTTTCATCCATTTTCCGCCAATGGGTTCATCTTATGTTACAGTTGTACAATATCAAAACAAGGAATTTGACATTGGTAAAGTGTGTATGTATAGCTATATTCCATCTTGTAATTTATGTAGATTCAAGTAGCCACTACTAAGGTTAAGACACAAAACTATCCCATCACCACAAATATCTCCATCAGTTTATCCCTTTATAGTCATACCTCATACCCACTCCCCTTTCCTAAACTCTTTCTACTTAGGCCTTGCAATCACTAATCTGTTCTCCATCTCCATAATTTTGTCATTTTGAGAATTTTATATAAACGAACTCACAGAACATGTGACCTTTTCAGATTTTTTTTCACTCTGAATAATAGCCCCTTGGATCCAGCAAATTTGTTTCATGTATCAATATTTTATTCCTATTTATTGCTTAGTAGTATTCTGTGGCATGAATATACCATTTGACACTTTCATTTTTTTCCAGTTTTGGCCAATAGCAATTAAACTTCAATGAAAATTGTGTACAGACTTTTGTGTGGATATAAGTTTTCATTTCTCTGGGATAAATGCACAGGAAAGTGATTGCTGGGTCATATCTTAAGTGTATGTATGTTCAGTTTTAAAAGAAACTGCTAAACTATTAAAGCTGTACTATTAACATCCCCACCAGTGATATATGAGAGAGCGAATCTCTGCATCTTCATTAGCATTTGATATTGTCACCATGTTTTACTTTAACTGTTGTAATAATTGTATAGTAATATCTCATTGTGCTCTTATTTGCATTTCCCTAATTACTAGTGATGTGAACATCTTTTCATGTGCTTATTTGCCATCTGTATATCCTCTTCTTTGAAATGGCTTTCCATATCTTTTGCTGTTTCTAAATTGGATTGTTTCCTTTTGCTTAACTGTTAATTTTGAGAGTTTAAAAAATGTATTCCTGATTCAAGTCTTTGGTCAGTTATGCAGTTTGTAAATACTTTCTTCCACTCTGTAGCTTATTGTTGCACCCTCTTTACAGTGTCTCTTGCAGAGCAAACATATTACTTGTGAGGAACCTCAGTTTATCAATTGTTTTCTTTTATTGCTGTGCTTTTAGTGACGATTCTAATGAATGTTCAGCAAGTGCTGGTCCAGAAATTTTTCTAAAAATTTTCTATGTATTTTAAAAATTGTTATAGTTTTAAGTTTTACTTTTAAGAACATGATCCATTTTAAATTAATTTCTGTATAAGTTGTTAAATTTAGGTCCAGGTTCATTTTTTGTGTCAGATATCTAATTGCTCCAGTAGCATTTGTTGAAAACGCATTTTCAATCTCCCATTGAATTGCTTTTGCACCTTTGTTGAAATTCAGTTGGGCATAGTTGTGTGGACCCATTTATGAGTTCTTTATTCTGTTCCATTGACTCATGTGTCTGTGCCTCTACCAACACCACCCTCTGTTGATTACTGTAGCTATACTGCATGCCCTAATATTAGGTAGGATGAGTCCTCCCATTTTTTTCTTGTTCAAGATTGCTTTAGCTATTTTAGGGCCTGTGATTTTCCATATTGTAGTATAAGCCCTGATAGTTGTTGCTTTTTTTTTTTTTTCTATTTTGTACTGCAAGTGCCTGACAAACTTTGATTGCTGGCATCCATTTCAAGGAGGTATTCACCTCAAAAATGGCTGTCTCCAATAAACAACACTGTCAGCCACAGGACTAGATAAATGGCCAGGCCACCTCCCCAAATGGAGGTTTCTTTGTTTTAGAGATCTTGGTGGATTTCAATAACTGACCATTTGGGCTACTTGCTTTTTTCTCTTCCCACATTTTCAATTCCTGCTAGTATGTTTTAAATTTCCCAATAAAGAGTGAGCCCTTGAAACCCTAGACCCCCCACCCTCGACCCTAATTAAAGCAGAACCTCAGACCCCTGTGTTCTCTTTCTTTCTCTCTCTACCCTGAAACCTTACTGTGTGGCCCCAGTTGCACTGTGTAATTTCCAGGTCTTGTAAATAATAAACCTCTATTTTTTCAAAGTTTCCTGTTGGTTATTGTTGAAGGATGTCTTGTAATCATAATAAAAACCACAGGGACTGGTCCAATCACAACTTTGGTTATTGATAGGCTGAGACTGGCACAAAACAATTTGCATAGCTGGCAGGATTGCATGATTATCCCTGGCAATTAACCAAAGGGAATACCCTTTAGCTGCAACTTGCTTACTAACCACCTAACTTAGGTGGGTAACACACCACCTGGGAAAGGAGCACTGCGTGCTGGAGGTATGTTGCGCTGCTATGAGTTTCTCGTATTGCCTCTGTCATGCGTGCCTGGGGCCTCCTTCCCAAAATGTCATGGTTACCATAATAATTCAACAATCCCTCCAGAGCAGTGTGATCAAGGCCATATGGTCTAACGTGATGATTAGACTACTAATTTTAAAGACCTTAATTGATTATGAATGTGTGTAAGGGTCCTCCACACTTCCAGGCCAAGGAGAGCTAAAAAGGGTGAACTGGACTACAAGGCTATTGTCACTACCCAAGGAGAAGCTCAGACCTAAAGTCATGAGGAAAGGAAAGAATTCACGTAGGCGAGGAGGATGTGAGACTTTGCCTGCAACCACACTGTGGGTGGGTCGTGCAGGGACTCTGTCTTAACCCTGAAGAGTGAAATAGCCTTGCAACTGGAAATCAGTGTCACCACCAGAGGGAAATACTACAGAGGCCTATGGCCTCTTTGTCACCACTTCACTCACTACTGTTCCTCTTCATCTCCTAAATTGAGGGTATATTGTGTGTCCAATCCCTGATATGATGTTACTAAAAAATTAATGGACAAATATAAATGTTCTGAACATCTGGTGCCGGAGCCTCCTAAGAACCCTGCAGTGGTACTTCACTTCACAGCAAGGTACTTTTGCTCCTTGATAAATGCAAAATCCTTTGGGAGCTTCCTGGGTATTATTCAATGCCACTCATACCAGTATGCCAAGACTCTGGTATTACACAAAAGAAGCCTAGGAGTTTTCCCAAAGATCCTTTGCATATTGTGTTAATGGAAGCAGACTCCAATCCTGGAGAGGTCTCTTGGGACACCCTGGAAAGGAAAGCAGACAACTATGAAGAGGGCTCACAGTGATGCCATCCAAAAGTGTTGGTAAAAACACGTAAGATTAGGTTAACAAGATAAAATCAAGAAGTAGAAACTAAGATTTGAAACTATACCTTAATTGAAATTCAAACCTTTCTTAAAGATTTTATGCAGCAGAAAGGAGAGAGGGGAACTAATTGGCAGTTGCAGGGTTTTTTTTTTTTTTTTAGTTTTTTTGTTTGGAATACTCTCTGAATTGTTATTCACAGCTGCCAAAATGTGTCAACTGGTCAGTACTGTATCTCTGAAGTCCCTAAATTCCATAACTTAAAAAAAAATCCATCTGGGCTACATGCTTGCTGATTCCAAAATATCACAGGTCCTAAGCCCCCTTGGGTCCCCTCTGAATGGGACAGAACCAAGAAACTTAATTTATAAGGTGCCCCTTGGGTATTTATTGCCTGGTGCCATGCTTATCCTTCCATCACTGTGATCACTGCTAAAGCTCATAGTGAATGGAAAACATTAAGATGAAGCCCACGTCCTGCTGCTCAAAATTGGCATGGCCCAATGGGTTTACCATTTCCATGTTCATAATGACCCAAATGATTTTCTCTTCATTTCAAACCCTGAAGAGGCCCCCATTTGACCTTGAGTCCAGAGGATTATTTTTACAGGGAAGCCCTATTACATTATATTGGGATTGCCAAAACCATCCAAAAGGCACTAAAACTCCTAAAAGAAAACTTACATATTCTTTCTCTGTCCTTTGAAGACATAAATCTTACCTTGTTTTGGAAGATAAACACCCCAGGAGGTAACTGAAACTTGCTTGAGACTGCAGAAAAAAAAAAAAAAAGAAAGAGGGAAAGAGGACTTTTTAAGTGATTTTTTTCCCCTCTTTTTCTCTCTCTACCTATAGATGGGTTTTTTTTTTCCCTCTTTTTCTCTCACTGCCTCTGGATGGTATTGCCAAAATTAATTTGTAGAAAAGCTCTACTTAATTGGTTTAAAAATGAGTGATTATGAATAAAGTCAGAAGGATAATAAAAACTAATGCAAATATTTTTTCAAGTTCACATGATCTAGGAAAATTTTTGATAAACATAAAGTTTGTTGATTTAATTAATACAGACATGTCTTTAGAGTTATCAGCATTAAGTATAATACTTTTATTCTACCTAGGTTTACTAAATTCAAATAAACTCATGTTCTTGAGGCTTCCCTGGTGGCACAGTGGTTAACAATCTGCCTGCCAATGCAGGGGACATGGGTTTGAGCCCCAATCCAGGAAGATCCCACATGCCGTGGAGCAACTAAGCCCATGTGCCACACTACAGAGCCTGTGCTCTAGAGCCTGTGAGCCACAACTACTGAGCCCACATGCCACAACTACTGAAGCCCACATGCCTAGAGCCCCTGCTCTGCAACAAGAGAAGCCACCGCAATAAGAAACCTGTGCACCACAACGAAGAGTAGCCCCCAATTGCCAGAACTAAAGAAAGCCCACACACAGCAACGAAGAACCAACACAGCCAAAATATAAATAAATAAATAAATAAAGCTTCCTCTTCAAGGAAATTTATGGAAAGGACTTTTGACAAATACAGGTTTTGGATAACCTTAAGATCATAAAACTAAACTGGGTAAGAATTTACAGATCTCTAAGGAAAAACTGGATCAAGATCAACCAGGATAAGTTACATGAGACTGAATAAACTGATAAGGATGAATAATATGTTTTGTAACTTTTTGTTTTATTGCTGGTTCTCTAATGTTTTGCTTTTCCACATTTTAAGAAACCTTTTTCTCTTCTCTCTTAAGTTATCAACAATTTGGTAAGATTTGCCTTTGTGAACAAAGATGAAACATTTACTTTTTCTCCCTACCTGATCCATCCAGAATTCAGAAAGTCCCAATGAATATTTTTATTTTTGTGGCAGTATAATTATTTGCATAAATTCAATACTCATCTGCTCTTCTTTTAGCAGGACACAATTGGAAAGAGTAGTTATATTACCAAGGCTTTGACTGGAATGTCGTCTTTGAGAGAGACATGCATAGACTCAGATATAACCAGATAGCTTTAAGAAACTAAGGTAAACTTTATGGAGCCAATAAAGCCCCTTGGAAGAACATCCTGGTACCTTGCTTACAAACTTCCCAGCAGCCCTACCAGATGAATAAGAATATCCCTTCTTGGCAGGTCCAGAAACCTCAGGATATTTTCAGAACCCCAAGAAGAGAGGAATTTACCCGAATCTATACGTATTACAGGCAAAGTCTGATGGTAAGTCCTCGGCTTGGCTTTCCTGGCCATAAGAGGCCTTTAAAAGTTCAATCTGAGATTCTTTATGAAATATTCTAGCAAAGCAGATTTAAAAGAGTCTATATGATCAATTATTATTCTTGCTGCACTTATGTTAAAAAAATTGGGCCAAGTTTATTGAAATGACTTATTTTGCAAACAAATTAGTCTCAATTTGACTATAGTTGGTAGAAATAAAGATAATTTTAGAGAGAAAAATTATTTTTTAGTAATACACCTTCGTGGATATTAGATTTTAATACTGCCTATTGTCTTTGAGGTTTGTTTTCTATCTGTAAAACTGGACCAGATACTGAATTCTTCTAGTTTCCTCCACTATTTGGCTAAACCTTTCCAAACTAACATTTGCAATTTTTCTTCCACCCTTTTGACTTGGAGTCATTGAGAACTAAAACTGCCCTTTTCCTAAAACAATGTAAGCTAAAGAGGGACAACTTTATATAAACTTCAGAGAAATCATTACAACAGTTCTCATATGGACAGTATTCATGCCTGTTGCTGTATGGGTCACTCAGAAAGATCACCAGAGACATTCAAACTACAAACTAGGAAAATCTATCAGATTGTTACTGCCTACCTTGAATTCATCTGAAGAGGCTTTGACTCTGATACCTAGAAATCTTCTTGACTGGCTGCCCCTTGGGCTCAAAAATCTGGTTTATATTCTGCTCCAATCATTAACTATTGTTTTCCTTTTATATGCATAGAAATGCTTCTTATTAAATACCTGATTGTTTGTACCATAGGCCTAACTTCAGTAGCCTACTAGCATCACTGACTCCTGAAATGATACACAAACTTTAACTGAACTAGCCTATTCTCAGGACTAAAAAACTAGTTCAATGAGGTATGCAAAAATCTACCAACTCAGGAGAGGTTCAAACCTACTTACACTAAATGGCCCAAGGTGTTAATATATTTCACAATATTACCCAAATCTTTGAACACATTCCTAGGGCTCCTGAGGTTACTGACTTAGTTTCATTGGGAGACACTTCAAGTTTGGGACAATGGCTACAAGCTGGATTTCAGATTATTGCCTGTATGATTATGGAATTTTCTACTATAAACCTATTCATATGAGTACTTTCTGGGTTACAACATGTCCTACCCCTGACTTTTAGCATGTCAGCTACCCAGGCAGTTAGTTTCCTCACCATTGACTCTGATGCCTCTGCATCTTAGAGTGGATTGCAGTGTAAGCCCTGAAAGTGGTTTTTATTTATTTATTTATTTATTTATTTTTCGTACTGCAAATGCATGACAAGTTTTGATTGCTGAGGCTTCCATTTCAAGGAGGCATTCACTTCAAAGATGACTAGCTTGAATAAACACATTGCCGGTCACAGGACAAGATGCAGAGTCAGGTTGCCTCCCCACACTGAGGCTCCTTTGTATTAGAGGTCTTTGCTGATTTCAATAACTGATCATTTGGACTACTTGATTTTTTTTTTTTTGGCTTCCAGCGCTTTAATTTCCCGTGCTAATGTTTTAAATCACCAATAATGATCCTGTGAAACTCTAGGCTCCTGCCTGAGACCCCAATAAAGGCAGAAACCCAGGCGCATGTGCTCTCTCTCTCTCTCTCTCTCTCTCTCTCTCTCCCCACGATCCCAGGTGTGCTGTGTAAATTCCACATCTTTTAAGTAATAAGCTACCTTTTTTTTCAAAGTTTCCTGATGGTTATTGCTAAAAGGTGTCTTGCATAAAGGTAATTTTGCAGATATCGCATAACAATCAGTGAAAAATGTTACCAAAATTTAAAAAGTAACTTTCAATTTTACTATACCTGAAATTGGTAATAATCTGAGTTACTAATTTCATAGGTGTCATATTATTTTTGGTTAGTTTCTCCTTTTTTTGAAAGCTTTATTGAGGTATAATTAACATATAAAATTCACCTATTAAATTGTATGATTCAAATGATTTTAGTATACTCACAGAAATTCACATCCACCACTACAATTAATTTTGGAAAAATTTAATTATCCTCCAAAGTAGCCTGCACCCTCAAGTCATCATTCCCAATCCCCATATCACCCCCAGCCCTGGGCAATAACTAATCTATTATCTGTCTCCATAGATTTGCCTGTTCTGGACATTTCATAAAAATGGAATTATACAATATTTGTGATTGACTTCTTTGTGATTGGCCTCTTACCCTTAGCATAACCTTTCTAAGGTTCATTAATGTTGCAGCATGTATCAGTACTTCATTTCCTTATATTGCTTAATAATATTCCATTGTATAGATATACTGCATTTTTATTTCCATAGTCCAGTTAATGCACATTTGAATTGTTTCCACCTTTAGTTATTATGAATAATGCTGAATGAACATTCATGTATAAGTTTGTTGTAACCACATTTTTTCATTTCTTTTGATATATATATATATATATAATATATAATATATAATATATATATATTATATATATATATAATCGCTGGGTTGTATGGTAGCTCTCTGTTTCCCTTTTTGATGACCAAGGTGACTCACCATTTTACACTGCCACCAGTAGTTTATGAGTGTTCAAATTTATCCCCATCTTCTCCAAACTGTCCTTTTAATTATAGCTATTCTGGTGGGTGTGACATGATATCTCAGGATGATCTGTATTTGTATTTTCCTGATGACTAATTATATTGACTATCTTTTCATGGGTTGACTGGCCCTTGTATCTTCTTTGGAGACACATCTATTTAAATCTTTTAAATGGGTTTTCATTTTATTATTTAGATGTAAGAGTTATTTTTATATCCTGCATACAATTCCCTTATCAAATGTGTGATTTGCAAATATTTTCTCCAATTATCTGGGTTGTGTTTTTCTTTCTATTGGAGCCGTTTGGAGCATAAAACTTTCTGCCCATTTATTTTCTTCCTTTGGAATGGGGTATGTTTGCTTGTTTCTTTTTATGCTTCTTCATTTTTTGTTGAAAATTGGACATTTGAAAAAACAGCCAAGTCTCCCAGTCTATGCAGATTGGCTCTGTGCCTGGGAAGTCCTTCACTAATGAGCTGGACTTGCTCTGAGCTTAATGATCAAACCCAAAGTGAAAACTTAAAATCTTCTCAGGTATTTTCTGAACATGCTTCTTAACTGGACCCGTGTCTCACTTTTATGATTTCCCCCATACATGGCTCCTTTTGAATGTCTTCACTTCCCAAGTAGTCTCATCCCAACTTCTCCTTAGGGTCTTAGAATTTACATTGTTTATTTCTACATGTAATCTTTTGCCTCAGGCCTCTGTGGGTGTCTAGTGCTCCTTTCCTTTCATAAGCAGTGTCTGCCACTTCTCTCTACCTAAGATCTGAGTTAGGCAGGACAGAGACAGTCCTTCAGGCAGTCCCCCAAAAGGCTAGGATATTGCAAATAATGTCCATTCTGTTCCCTCCAGTTTCAGGGAGAGAATTGGGATTTGGTCTATTGCCTCCTTCAGAGCAAACTACACCATGCTAGTGAAAAAGTAGGGCAAGTGTGAGAAAAAATTGTCATGAAATTTCATAAGGTTTCATAAAGTTTCTCTTGATTAGGAGTTTACTTCGTTGTGGTAGGACTTTAGCTATTTTCCAGAGTTCCTATAAAGCTATTTTGATAGTGTCTGGCTTTACATTTAGGTCTTTAATCCATTTGAGTTTATTTCTGTGTATGGTGTTAGGGAGTGTTCTAATTTCATTCTTTTACATGTAGCTGTCCAGTTTTCCCAGCACCACTTATTGAAGAGGCTGTCTTTAATCCATTGTATATTCTTGCCTCCTTTGTCAAAAATAAGGTGACCATATGTGCGTGGGTTTATCTCTGGGCTTTCTATCCTGTTCCATTGATCTATATTTCTGTTTTTGTTCCAGTACCATACTGTCTTGATCACTGTAGCTTTGTGGTACAGTCTGAAGTCCGGGAGCCTGATGCCTCCAGCTCCGTTTTTCTTTCTCAAGATTGCTTTGGCTATTCGGGGTCTTTTCTGTTTCCATACAAATTGTGAAATTTTTTGATCTAGTTTTGTGAAAAATGCCATTGGTAATTTGATAGGGATTGCACTGAATCAGTAGATTGCTTTGGGTAGTATAGTCTTTCTCACAGTGTTGATTCTTCCAATCCAAGAACATGGTATACCTCTCCATCTGTTTGTATCATCTTTAATTTCTTTCATCAGTGTCTCATATATTTCTTCATACAGGTCATTGGTCTCCTTAAGTAGGTTTATTCCTAGGTAATTTATGCTTTTGGTTGGAATGGTAAATGGCAGTGTTTCCCTAATTACTCTTTCAGATTTTTCATCATTAGGGTTTAAGAATCCAAGAAATTTCTGTGCATTAATTTTGTATCCTGATACCTTACCAAATTCGTTGATTAGCTCTAGTAGTTTTCTGGTAGCAAGCTTAGGATTCTCTATGTATAGTAGCCTGGCATCTGCAAAAAGTGAGAGCTTTACTTCTTTTCTTATTTGGATTCATTTTATTTCTTTTTCTTCTTTTATTGCTGTGGCTAAATCTTCCAAAAGTATGTTGAATAATAATAGTGAGAATGGACAACGTTGTCTTGTTCCTGATCTTAGTGGAAATGGTTTCAGTTTTTCACCATTGAGAAAGTAGTTGGCTGCTGGTTTGTCATATATGGCCTTTATTATGTTGAGGTAAGTTTCCTCTATGCATACTTTCTGGAGGTTTTTTATCATAAATGGGTGTTGAATTTTATCAAAAGCTTTTTCTGCATCTATTGACATTATCATATGGTTTTTTCCTTAACTTGGTTAATGTGGTTGATCACATTGATTGATTTGTACATATTGAAGAATGCTTGCATTCCTGGGATAAACCCCACTTGATCTTGGTGTATGACACTTTCAATGTGCTGTTGGATTTTTTTTCTAGTATTTTGTTGAGGATTTTTGCATCTATTTTCATCAGTGATATTGGCCTGTAGTTTTCTTTCTTCGTGACATCTTTGTCTGGTTTTGGTATCAGAGTGATGGTGGCCTCGTAGAATGAGTTGGGGAGTGTTCCTCCCTCTGCGCTATTTTGGAAGAGTTTGAGAAGGATAGGTGTTAGCTCTTCTCTAAATGTTTGATAGAATTCGCCTGTGAAGCCATCTGGTCCTGGGCCTTTGTTTGTTGGAAGATTTTTAATCACAGTTTCAATTTCAGTGCTTGTGATTGGGCTGTTCATATTTTCTATTTCTTCCTGGTTCAGTCTCGGCAGGTTGTGCATTTCTTAGAATTTGTCCATTTCTTCCAGGTTGTCCATTTTATTGGCATAGAGTTGCTTGTAGTAATCTCTCATGATCATTTGTATTTCTGCAGTGTCAGTTGTTACTTCTCCTTTTTCATTTCTAATTCTATTGATTTGAGTCTTCTTCCTTTTTTTCTTGATGAGTCTGGCTAATGGTTTATCAATTTTGTTTATCTTCTCAAAGAACCAGCTTTTAGTTTTGTTGATCTTTGCTATTGTTTCCTTCATTTCTTTTTCATTTATTTCTGATCTGGTCTTTATGATTTCTTTCCTTCTGCTAACTTTGGGGATTTTTTGTTCTTCTTTCTCTAATTGCTATAGGTGCAAGGTTAGGTTGTTTATTCGAGATGTTTCCTGTCTCTTGAGGTAGGCTTGTATTGCTATAAACTTCCCTCTCAGAACTGCTTTTGCTGCATCCCATAGGTTTTGGGTCGTCGTGTCTTCATTGTCATTTGTTTCTAGGTATTTTTTGATTTCCCCTTTGATTTCTTCAGTGATCACTTCGTTATTAAGTAGAGTATTGTTTAGCCTCCATGTGTTTTTATTTTTTTGCAGATATTTTCCTGTAATTGATATCTAGTCTCATAGTGTTGTGGTTGGAAAAGATACTTGATACGACTTCAATTTTCTTAAATTAACCAAGGCTTGATTTGTGACCCAAGATATGATCGATCCTGGAGAATGTTCCATGAGCACTTGAGAAAAATATGTATTCTGTTGTTTTTGGGTGAATGTCCTATAAATATCAATTAAGTCCAACTTGTTTAATGTATCATTTAAAGCTTGGGTTTCCTTATTTATTTTCATTTTGTTTGATCTATACATTGGAGAAAGTGGGGTGTTAAAGTCCCCTACTATGATTGTGTTACTGTTGATTCCCCCTTTTATGGCTGTTAATATTTGCCTTATGTATTGAGTTGCTTCTATGTTGGGTGCATAAATATTTACACTTGTTATACCTGCTTCTTGGATCGATCATTATGTAGTGTCCTTCTTTGTAGTGTCCTTCTTTGTCTCTCGTAATAGTCTTTATTTTAAAGTCTATTTTGTCTGATATGAGAATTGCTACTCCAGCTTTCTTTTGATTTCCATTTGCATGGAATATCTTTTTCCATCCCCTCACTTTCAGTCTGTATGTGTCCCTAGGTCTGAAGTGGGTCTCTTGTAGACAGCATATATACGGGTCTTGTTTTTGTATCCATTCAGCCAGTCTGTGTCTTTTGGTGGGAGCATTTAATCCATTTACATTTAAGGTAATTATCGATATGTATGTTCCTATTCCCATTTTCTTAAATGTTTTGGATTTGTTATTGTAGGTGTTTTCCTTCTCTTGTGTTTCTTGCCTAGGGAAGTTCCTTTAGCATTTGTTGTAAAGCTGGTTTGGTGCTGCTGAACTCTCTCAGCTTTTGCTTGTCTGTAAAGGTTTTAATTTCTCCATCAAATCTGAATGAGATCCTTGCTGGGTACAGTAATCTTGGTTGTAGGATTTTCTCCTGCATCACTTTAAGTATATCCTGCCACTCCCTACTGGCTTGCAGAGTTTCTACTGAAAGATCAGCTGTTAACCTTATGGAGATTCCCTTGTGTGTTATTTGTTGTTTTCCCTTGCTGCTTTTAATATGTTTTCTTTATATTTAATTTTTGATAGTTTGATTAATATGTGTCTTGGTGTGTTTCTCCTTGGATTTATCATTTATTGGACTCTCTGTGCTTCCTGGACTTGATTAACTATTTCCTTTCCCATATTAGGGAAGTTTTCAACTATAATCTCTTCAAATATTTTCTCAGTCCCTTTCTTTTTCTCTCCTTCTTCTGGGACCCCTATAATTCGAATGTTGGTGAGTTTAATGTTGTCCCAGGGGTCTCTGAGACTGTCCTCAGTACTTTTCATTCTTTTTTCTTTATTCTGCTCTGCAGTAGTTATTTCCACTATTTTATCTTCCAGGTCACTTACCCGTCCTTCTGCCTCAGTTATTCTGCTATTGATCCCTTCTAGAGTATTTTTAATTTCATTTATTGTGTTTTTCATCATTGCTTGGTTCCTCTTTAGTTCTTCTACATCCTTGTTAAATGTTTCTTGCATTTTGTCTATTCTATTTCTAAGATTTTCAATCATCTTTACTATCATTATTCTGAATTCTATTTCAGGTAGACTGCCTATTTCCTCTTCATTTGTTAGGTCTGGTGTGTTTTTACCTTGCTCCTTCATCTGCTGTGTGTTTTTCTGTCTTCTCATTTAGCTTATCTTACCGTGTTTGGGGTCTCCTTTTCGCAGGCTGCCAGTTCGTCGTTCCTTTTGTTTTTGGTATCTGTCCCCAGTGGCTAAGGTTGGGTCAGTGGGTTGTATAGGCTTCCTGGTAGAGGGCACTATTGCCTGTTTTCTGGTGGATGAGGCTGGATCTTGTCTTTCTGGTGGGCACGTCCACATATGATGGTGTGTTTTGGGGTATCAGTGGCCTTATTATGATTTTAGGCAGCCTCTCTGCTAATGGATGGGGCTGTCTTCCTGTCTTGCTAGTTGTTTGGCATATGGTGTCCAGCACTGTAGCTTGCTCGTTGTTGAGTGAACTGGGTCTTGGTGTTGAGATGGAGATCTCTGGGAGATTTTCACTGTTTGGTATTACATGGAGCTGGGAGGTCTCTTGTGGACCAGTGTTCTGAAGTTGGCTCTCCCACCTCAGAGGCACTGCCCTGATGCCTGGTTGGAGCACCAAGAGCCTTTCATCCACATGGCTCAGAATAAAGGGAGAAAAAATAGAAAGAAAGAAAGAAAGAAAGAGGAAAAAATAAAATAAAATAAAATAAAGTAAGATAAAATAAAATAGAGTTATTAAAACAAAAAATAATTATTAAGAAAAAAAAATTTTTAAGTAAAAAAAAAAAAAAACGGACAGACCGAAGCCTAGGACAAATGGAGAAAGCAAAGCTATACAGACAAAATCTTACAGAGAAGCATACACATACACACTCACAAAAAGAGGAAAAGGGGAAAAAATAATATATACTGCTCCCAAAGTCCACCTCCTCAATTTGGGATGATTCATTTTTTATTCAGGTATTCAACAGATGCAGCTATATCAAGTTGTTTGTGGAGCTTTAAACCGCTGCTTCTGAGGCTGCTGGGAGAAATTTCCCTTTCTCTTCTGGGTTCGTACAGCTCCCGGGGTTCAGCTTTGGATTTGTAACCGCCTCTGCGTGTAGTTCGCCTGAGGGCATCTCTTCTTCACTCACACAGGACGGGGTTAAAGGAGCAGCTGTTTCGGGGGCTCTGGCTCACTCAGGCCGGGGGTAGGGAGGGGTACAGATGAGGGGCGAGCCTGCAGCGGCAGAGACCGGTGTGACGTTGCAGCAGCCTGAGGCGTGCCATGCGTTCTTCCAGGGAAGTTGTCCCTGGATCACGGGACCCTGGCAGTGGCGGGCTGCACGGGCTCCCGGGAGGGGCCATGTGGAGAGTGACCTGTGCTTGCACACAGGCTTCTTGGAAGTGGCAGCAGCAGCCTTAGCGTCTCATGCCCGTCTCTGGGGTCCGCGCTGATAGCCACGGCTCACGACAATGTCTGGAGCTCGTTTAGGCGGCACTCTGAATCCTCTCTCCTCTCGCACCAGGAAACAAAGAGGCAAGAAAAAGTATCTTGCCTCTTCTGCAGCTCCAGACCTTTTCCCAGACTCCCCCCCACCCAGACTAGCTGTGGTGCACTAACCCCTTCAGGCTGTGTTCACGCCGCCAACCCCAGTCTTCTCCCTGCAATCCGACCGAAGCCCGAGCCTAAGCTCCCAGCCCCTGCCCGCCCCAGTGGGTGAGCAGACAAGCCTCTCGGGCTGGTGAGTGCTGGTCGGCACCAATCCTCTGTGCGGGAATCTCTCCGCTTTGCTCTCCGCACCCCTGTTGCTGCGCTCTCTTCCATGGCTCCGAAGATTCCCCCCTCTGCCACCCGTAGTCTCCGCCTGCGAAGGGGCTTCCTAGTGTGTGGAAACCTTTCCTCCTTCACAGCTCCCTCCCACTGGTGCAGGTCCCATCTCTATTCTTTTGCCTCTGTTATTTGATTTTTCTTTTGCCGTACCCAGGTACGTGGGGAGTTTCTTTCCTTTTGGGAGGTCTGACGTCTTCTGCCAGCGTTCAGTGGGTGTTCTATAGGAGCAGTTCCACGTGTAGATGTATTTCTGATATATCTGTGGGGAGGAAGGTGATCTCTGTGTCTTACTCTTCTGCCATCTTCTCCTCTCTGGGTTTTCTATCCTGTTCCATTGATCTATATTTCTGTTTTTGTGCCAGTACCATATTGTCTTGATTACTGTAGCTTTGTAGTATAGTCTGAAGTCAGGGAGTCTGATTCCTTCAGCTCCGTTTTTTTCCCTCAAGACTGCTTTGGCTTTTCGGGGTCTCTTGTGCCTCCATACAAATTGTGAAATGTTTTGTTTTAGTTCTGTGAAAAATGCCAGTGGTAGTTTGATAGGGATTGCATTGAACCTGTAGATTGCTTTGGGTAGTAGAGTCATTTCCACAATATTGATTCTTCCAATCCAAGAACATGGCATATCTCTCCATCTGTTGGTATCATCTTTAATTTCTTTCATCTGTGTCTTATAGTTTTCTGCATAAAGGTCTTTTGTCTCCGTAGGTAGGTTTATTCCTAAGTATTTTTTGTTGTTGTTGTTGCAGAGGTATATGGGAATGTTTACTTAATTTCTCCTTCAGATTTTTCATCATTAGTATATAGGAATGCAAGAGATTTCTGTGCATTAATTTTGTATCCTGCAAATTTACCGAATTCATTGATTAGATCAAGTAGGTTTCTGGTGGCATCTTTAGGATTCTCTATGTATAGTATCATGTCATCTGCAAACAGTGACAGTTTTATTTCTTCTTTTCCAATTTGTATTCTTTTTATTTCTTTCTCTTCCCTGATTGCCATGGCTAGGACTTCCAAAACTATGTTGAATAATAGTAGTGAGAGTGGCTATCCGTCTCTTGTTCCTAATCTTAGAGGAAAGGCTTTCAGTATTTCACCATTGAGAATGATGCTTGCTGTGAGTTTGTCATATATGGCATTTATTATGTTGAAGTAGGTTCCCTCTATGCCCACTTTCTGGAGAGTTTTTATTGTAAACTGGTGTTGAATTTTGTCAAAAGCTTTTTCTGCATTTATTAAGATGATCATATGGTTTTATTATTCAGTTTGTTAATATGGTGTATCACATCGATTGATTTGTGTATATTAAAGAATCCTTGCATCTCTGGGATAAATGCCACTTGATCGTGGTGAATGATCCTTTTAATGTGCTGTTGGATTCTGTTTGCTAGTATTTTGTTGAGGACTTTCGCATCTTTTCATCAGTGATTTTGGTCTGTAATTTTATTTTTTTGTAGTATCTTTGTCTGGTTTTGGTATCAGGGTTATGGTGGCCTCATAGAATGGGATTGGGAGTGTTCATTCCTCTGCCAAGTTTTTTAAGAGTTTGAGAAAGTTGGGTGTTAGCTCTTCTCTAAATGTTTGATAGAATTCACCTGTGAAGCCATCTGGTTCTGGACTTTTGTTTTTTGGAAGATTTTTAATCACAGTTTCAACTTCATTACTTGTGATTGGTCTGTTCGTATTTTCTATTTCTTCCTGGTTCAGTCTTGGAATATTATACCTTTCTAAGAATTTGTTAATTTCTTCCTGGTTGTCCATTTTATTGGCATAGAGTTGCTTGTAGCAGTCTCTTAGGATGCTTTGCGTTTCTGCGGTGTCTGTTGTAACTTCTCCTTTTTCCTTCCTAATTTTACTGATTTGAGTACTCTCCCTCTTTTTCTTGATGAGTCTGGCTAATGGTTTATCAATTTTGTTTATCTTCTCAAAGAACCAGCTTTTAGTTTTATTGATCTTTGCTATATTTTTCTTTGTTTCTATTTCATTTATTTCTGCTCTGATCTTTGATTTCTTTCCTTCTGCTAACTTTGGGTTTTGTTTGTTCTTCTTTCTCTAGTTCCTTTAGGTTTAAGGTTAGATTGTTTATTTGAGATTTTTCTTGTTTCTTGAGGTAGGCTTGTATAGCTATAAACTTCCTTCTTAGAAATGCTTTTGCTGCATCCCATAGGTTTTCAATCTTCGTGTTTCCAATGTCATTTGTTTCTAGGTATTTTTTGATTTCCTCTTTGATTTCATCAGTGATCTCTTGGTTATTTAGTAATGTATTGTTTAGCCTCCATGTGTTCGTGTTTTTTATGTGTTTTCCCTGTAATTCATTTCTTTTTTTTTTCCATCTGTTGACAGACACTTGAGTTGTTTCCTATCTAAGCCACAATAGTCTTTTTTGTTTTGTTTTGTTTTTAACATCTTTATTTGAGTTAATTGTTTTACAATGGTGTGTTAGTTTCTGCTTTATCGTGAAGTGAATCAGTTATACATATACATATGTTCTTATATCTCTTCCCTCTTGTGTCTCCCTCCCTCCCACCCTCCCTATCCCACCCCTCTAGGTGGTCACAAAGCACCGAGCTGATCTCCCTGTGCTATGCGGCTGCTTCTCACTAGATGTCTATTTTCCTTTGGTAGTGTATATATGTCCATGCCACTCTCTCACTTTGTCACAGCTTACCCTTCCCCCTCCCCATATCCTCAATCCATTCTTTAATAGATCTGTGTCTTTATTCCCGTCTTGCCCCTAGGTTCTTCATAAACTTTTTTTTGTTGTTTTTTTTAGATTCCATATATATCTGTTAGCATACAGTATTTGTTTTTCTCTTTCTGACTTACTTCACTCTGTATGACAGACTCTAATTGCATTGACCTCACTACAAATAACTCCATTTCGTTTCTTTTTATGGCTGAGTAATACTCCATTGTATATATGTGCCACATCTTCTTTATCCATTCATCTGTTGGTGGACACTTAGGTAGCTTCCATATCCTGGATATTGTAAATAGAGCTGCAATGAACATTTTGGTACATGACTCTTTTTGACCTATGGTTTTCTCAGGGTATATGCCCAGTAGTGGGATTGCTGGGTCGTATGGTAGTTCTATTTGTAGTTTTTTAAGGAACCTCCATACTGTTCTCCATAGTGGCTGTATCAATTTACATTTCCACCAACAGTGACAGAGGGTTCCCTTTTCTCCACACCCTCTCCAGCATTTATTGTTTGTAGATTTTTTGATAATGGCCATTCTGACCGGTGTGAGATGATATCTTATTGTAGTTTAGATTTGTATTTCTCTAATGATTAATGATGTTGAGCATTCTTTCATGTGTCTGTTGGCAATCTGTATATCTTCTTTGGAGAGATGTCTATTTAGGTCTTCTGGCCATTTTTGGATTGGGTTGTTTGTTTTTTTGTTATTGAGCTGCATGAGCTGCTTATAAATTTTGGAGATTAATCCTTTGTCAGTTGCTTCATTTGCAAATATTTTCTCCCATTCTGAGGTTTGTCTTTTGGTCTTGTTTATGGTTTCCTTTGTTGTGCAAAAGCTTTTAAGTTTCATTAGGTCACATTTGTTTATTTGTGTTTTTATTTCCATTTCTCTAGGAGGTGGGTCAAAAAGGATCTTGCTATGATTTATGTCATAGAGTGTTCTGCCTATGTTTTCCCCTAAGAGTTTGACAGTGTCTGGCTTTACATTTAGGTCTTTAATCCATTTTGAGTTTATTTTTGTGTATGGTGTTAGGGAGTGTTCTAATTTCATACTTTTACATGTAGCTGTCCAGTTTTCCCAGCACCACTTATTGAAGAGGCTGACTTTTCTCCACTGTACATTCTTGCCTCCTTTATCAAAGATAAGGTGACCATATGTGTGTGGGTTTATATCTGGGCTTTCTATCCTGTTCCATGATCTATATTTCTGTTTTTGTGGCAGTACCATACTGTCTTCATTACAGTAGCTTTGTAGTATAGTCTGAAGTCTGGGAGCCTGATTCCTGCAGCTCCATTTTTCGTTCTCAAGATTGCTTTGGCTATTCGGGGTCTTTTGTGTTTCCATACAAATTGTGAAAATTTTTGTTCTAGTTCTGTGAAAAATGCCAGTGGTAGTTTGGTAGGGATTGCATTGAATCTGTAGATTGCTTTGGGTATTTGAGTCATTTCCACAATATTGATTCTTCCAATCCAAGAACATGGCATATCTCTCCATCTGTTGGTATCATCTTTAATTTCTTTCATCAGTGTCTTATAGTTTTCTGCATAAAGGTCTTTTGTCTCCCTAGGTGGTTTATTCCTAGGTATTTTATTCTTTTGGTTGTTGCAGTGGTAAATGGGAATGTTTCCTTAATTTCTCCTTCAGATTTTTCATCATTAGTATATAGGAATGCAAGAGATTTCTGTGCATTAATTTTGTATCCTGCTACTTTACCAAATTCATTGATTAGCTCTAGTAGTTTTCTGGTAGTATCTTTTGGATTCTCTATGTATATTATCATGTCATCTGCAAACAGTGACAGCTTTACTTCTTCTTTTCCGATTTGGATTCCTTTTATTTCGTTTTCTTTTCTGATTGCTGTGACTAAAACTTCCAAAACTATGTTGAATAATAGTGGTGAGAGTGGGCAACCTTGTCTTGTTCCTGATCTTAGTGGAAATGCTTTCAGTTTTTCACCATTGAGGATGATGTTGGCTTTGGGTTTGTCATATATGGCCTTTATTTTGTTGAGGAAAGTTCCCTCTATGCCTACTTTCTGCAGGGTTTTTATCATAAACAGGTGTTGAATTTTGTTGATAGCTTTCTCTGCATCGATTGAGTTGATCAAATGGTTTTTCTTCTTCAATTTGTTAATATGAGGTATCACATTGATTGATTTGCGTATATTGAAGAATCCTTGCATTCCTGTGATAAACCCCACTTGATCATGGTGTATGATCCTTTTAATGTGCTGTTGGATTCTGTTTGCTAGTATTTTGTGGAGGATTTTTGCATATATGTTCCTCAGTGATATTGGCCTGTAGTTTTCTTTCTTTGTGACATCTTTGTCTGGTTTTGTTATCAGGGTGATGGTGGCCTCCTAGAATAAATTTTGGACTGTTCCTCTCTATGCTATATTTTGGAAGAGTTTGAGAAGGAGAGGTGTCGGCTCTTCTCTAAATGTTTGATAGAGTTTGCCTGTGAAGCCATCTGGTCCTGGGCTTTTGTTTGTTGGAAGATTTTAAATCACAGTTTCAATTTCAGTGCTTGTGATTGGTCTGTTCATATTTTATATTTCTTCCTGGTTCAGTCTCGGAAGTTTGTGCATTTCTAAGAATTTGTCCATTCCTTCCACGTTGTCCATTTTATTGGCATAGAGTTGTTTGTAGTAATCTCTCATGATCGTTTGTATTTCTGCAGTGTCAGTTGTTACTTCCCCTTTTTCATTTCCAATTCTATTGATTTGAGTCTTCTTCCTTTTTTTCTTGATGCGTCTGGCTAATGGTTTATCAATTTTGTTTATCTTCTCAAAGAACCAGCGTTTAGTTTAAATGATCTTTGTTATCATTTCCTTCATTTCGTTTTCATTTATTTCTGATCTGATGTTTTTGATTTCTTTCCTTCTGCTAACTTGGGGTTTTTTTGTGTGTGTTCTTCTTTCTCTAATGCTTTAGGTGTAAGGTTAGGTTGTTCAGTTGAGATGTTCTTGTTTCTTAAGGTAGGATTGTATTGCTGTAAACTTCCCTCTTAGAACTGCTTTTGCTGCATCCCATAGGTTTTGGGTTGTTGTGTTTTCATTGTCATTTGTTTCTAGGAATTTTTTGATTTCCTCTTTGATTTCTTCAGTGATCTCTTGGTTATTAAGTACTGTATTGTTTAGCCTCCATGTGTTTGTATTTTTTCAGATTTTTTCCTGTAATTGATATCTAGTCTCATAGCGTTGTGGTCGGAAAAGATACTTGATACAATTTCAATTTTCTTAAATTTACCAAGGCTTGATTTGTGACCCAAGATATGATCTATCTTGGAGAATGTTTTTGAGCACTTGAGAAGAAAGTGTATTCTTTTGTTTTTGAATGGGACGTCCTATAAATATCAATTAAGTCCATCTGTTTAATGTATCATTTGAAGCTTGTGTTTCCTTACTTATTTTCATTTTGGATGATCTGTCCATTGGTGAAAGTGGGGTGTTAAAGTCCCCTGCTATGATTGTGTTACTGTCGATTTCCCCTTCTATGGCTGTTAGTATTTGCCTTATGTATTGAGGTGCTCCTACGTTGGGTGCATATATATTTCCAATTGTTATGTCTTCTTCTTGGATCTATCCCTTGATCGTTATGTAGTGTCCTTCTTTGTCTCTTGTAATAGTCTTTATTTTAAAGTCTATTTTGTCTGATATGAAAATTGCTACTCCAGCTTTCTTTTGATTTCCATTTGCATGGAATATCTTTTTCCATCCCCTCACTTTCAGTTTATATGTGTCCCTAGGTCTGAAGTGGGTCTCTTGTAGACAGCATATGTATGGGTCTTGTTTTTGTATCCATTCAGCCAGTCTACTCTTTTGGTTGGAGCATTTAATCCATTCACTTTTAAGGTAATTATCGATATGTATGTTCCTATTACCATTTTCTTAATTGTTATGGGTTTGGTTTTTGTGGGTCCTTTTCTTCTCTTGTGTTTCCCACTTAGAGAAGTTCCTTTAGCATTTGTTGTAAAGCTGGTTTGGTGCTGCTGAATTCTCTTAGCTTTTGCTTGTCTGTAAAGCTATTGATTTCTCTGTTGAATCTGAATGAGATCCTTGCTGGGTAGAGTAATCTTGGTTGTAGGTTCTTCCCTTTCATCACTTTAAATATATCATGCCAGTCCCTTCTGGCTTGTAGAGTTTCTGCTGAGAAATCAGCTGTTACCCCTATGGGAGTTCCCTTGTATTTTATCTGTCGTTTTTCCCTTGTTGCTTTCAATAATTTTTCTTTGTCTTTAATTTTTGCCAATTTGATTACTATGTGTCTCGGCTTGTTTCTCCTTGGGTTTATCCTGCCTGGGACTCTCTGCACTTCCTGGACTTGGTTGGCTCTTTCCTTTCCCATGTTAGGGAAGTTTTCGACTATAATCTCTTCAAATATTTTCTTGAGTCCTTTCTCTCTCTCTTCTCCTTCTGGGACCCCTACAATGCTAATGTTGGTGCATTTAATGTTGTCCCAGAGGTCTCTTAGGCTGTCTTCATTTCTTTTCATTCTTTTTTCTTTAGTCTGTTCTGCAGCAGTGAATTCCACCATTCTGTCTTCCAGGTCTCTTATCCGTTCTTCTGCCTCAGTTATTCTGCTATTGATTCCTTCTAATGTATTTTTCATTTCAGTTATTGTATTGTTCATCTCTGTGTGTTTGTTCTTTATTTCTTCTAGATCTTTGTTAAACATTTCTTGCATCTTCTCGATCTTTGCCTCCATTCTTTTTCTGAGGTCTTGTGTCATCTTCACTATCATTATTCTGAATTCTTTTTCTGGAAGATTGCCTATCTCCATTTTATTTATTTGTTTTTCAGGGGTTTTATCTTGTTCCTTCATCTGGTACATAGCCCTCTGCCTTTTCATCTTGTCTATCTTTCTGTGAATGTGGTTTTTGTTCCACAGGCTGTAGTTCTTGCTCCTGCTGTCTGCCCTCTGGTGGATGAAGCTTCTTCCATATAATTCTTATAACCAAATAAGTTTGTGACACATTAGGCTAGTAAATTGAGTTTGTCAAAATGGTTTTGCACTCCCAGGCCCCAGTCATAGAGAATAGACTTAGTTTTATGTCAGCCAGTCATAATCTTTTTTTCTAAGGAGCCCTCCACATTATCAATGTGTTATGTGAACTTCCTTCTTTCTATCTTCCATAATTCATTGAAAAAAATGTACTGAGTTCTGCCATGTGCCAGGTACTGTGTATGTGATAGGTGATAAAAGAGGATCTCTGTTTTCATGGAGTTTATCACCTACTAGGGAAGATAGAGAGTAAATGAATAAATTAGTCCACAATTAATTAATAATAATAAGTCCTGAGAAGTATATTATACTCTAATCATAAACTGAAGTAACATGAGAATGTGCCCAGGAAAGGATTCTTTAAAGAAGCAATTTCAGATCCACGATTTGAGTGTTATGGTAGTAAGGTGGCATGAAAGTGTATGCTTGGTGATTAGAAAATAAATACTGGTGATACACATTCAGTATGAATGTAGGTGGAAGAAAAAAATACCAATTTGAAAGAGGTAAAAACTATATGCACACACACAAATACACACAGACACATTCCGACACACACACACACACACACACACATACTAGTTTCTAGCTCAGAAGGTCTCAAAAATCCCTTTTGAAAATTCTTAACATGAAAACTAAATGCTAACAATATAATTTGTCAATTGGAAGTCTGCAATATAAAGTTCAGTAAAATTAATGTCCTGCAACATTGATATAATCATAAAAGGTAAAAGATGATTCTGTAGTAGATGATTTTTAAAATGCTCAGACTTCCGTCTAGATATTATCCTTTGGGGAACATATGATACCATTGACAGATAATTTTGAAGCTAATGGTTAAAAAATCTGAGAAGCAGTTTCTAATGGGCTGAATTATGTGCCCCTCAATCCGCAATTCATATGTTGAATTCCTAATCTCCTGTACTGTATTTGGAGATAGGGTCTTTAAAGAGGTAATTAAGGTAAAATGAGGACATATGGGTAGGTCCTAAGCCAATATGACTAGTATGTTTATAAGCAAAGATTAGGAGACAGACAGACACAGAAGAAAGACATGTAAAGACACAGGGAGAAGATACCCATCTACAAGTCAAGGAGAAAGGACTCAGAAGAAATCAATCCTGCTAACACCTTGATTTTAGACTTCTATCCTCCAGAACTATGAGAAAATTAATTTCTGTTGTTTAAGCCACCCAGTCTGCGGTACTCTTTTGCAAAAGGCAGAGCAAACTATGGCTATGTTGAGGAATAATGCTAATAATAGAAAGCATATCCAAATAAAACTGCATCTATTCACTGGATATTTGATTAAATGTCTGCTGCATTCTAAATTGGCTACTGCCTTCTTATCTATTCTGGGTTTTCCAACTATATTTAAGTACTGTCCCAACTCTATCTTGTAAAGCAGAGGTCACAGACTGGTGTCCAATGGACCAAATATGTCCAATAGATGCATTAAATTTAGTTTATGTAGTGTTTTAGGAAGTTAGAATTATTTATTTACATTCCAAATAAAAATCCAGATTTTCATCTTCTAAAATAATCTATGATCAGCTGACCTGCATTCTCTCATATCAACAACTACCTAGAGCTAGGAAGAGCCTTCTCTCTTTAGAAGGGACATTAGTTCTATTTATAGTCTCTCTCTCTACCTATTAACTCTTAGATACTGAGGCAAGGTCAGTTTAGATTTATTTCTGCTTCATGATATCATGTAGCCTCCAAACATATTTGAGTTTATAAGACTTGGATTAATGACCTCTGGAGAAAGTAGTAACTAATTATGGACAGAGGAGAAGTATGGTGTATGACCAGGAGAGTATAGGAAAAAGCCCATGAAAGTGGAAAAGGGAGGAGACACATCTTGAGTTTTACAAGCTCTCCCTCTTCGCGTTGCATCATGTCACATCAACACTTCTCCCTCAGCTTCCTCTATGTCTACATTATTCCCTGATCTCAGGGATAGGTTTTATTTTTTTATTTTTTCTTTCTTTTTTTAATTTAATTTTTTTATTTTATATTGGAATATATTGATTTACAATGTTGTGTTAGTTTCTGCTGTACAAAAAAGTGATTCAGTTATACATATACATATATCCATTCTTTTTCAGGTTCTTTTCCCATATAGGTTATTATAGAATATTGAGTAGAGTTCCCTGTGCTATACAGTAGGTCCTTGTTGACTACCTATCTTATATATAGTAGTGTGTATATGTTAATTCCAAATTCCTAATTTATCCCCCCACCCACGTTTCCCCTTTTGTGACCATAAGTTTTTTTTTCTACATCTGTGACTCTACTTCTGTTTTGTAAATAAGTTCATTTGTACTCTTTGTTTTAGATTCCACATATAAGCTATAACATATGATATTTGTCTTCCTCTGTCTGACTTACTTCACTCAGTATGACAATCTCTATGTCCAACCATGTTGCTGCAAATGGGATTATTTCATTCTTTTTTATGACTGAGTAATATTCCATTGTATGTATATGTGTATATATATATATCTCACATCTTTTTTTTATTATGACTTTCTTCTTGCCCCTTTTATTTTTTTTAACTTTTTATTTTATATTGGAGTAAACTTGATTAACAATGTTGTGTTAGTTTCAGGTGTACAGCAAAGTGATTCAGTTATACATATACATGTATCTTTCTTTTTCAAATTCTTTTCCCATTTAGGTTGCTACATAATATTGAGCAGCATTTCCTGTGCTATACAGTGTATACCACATTTTCTTTATCCATTCATCTTTCAATGGACATTTAGGTTGCTTCCATGTCTTGGCTATTGTAAATAGTGCTGCAATGAATATTGGGGTGCATGTATCTTTTTGAATTATAGTTTTCTCCAGATATATGCCCAGGAGTGGGATTGCTGGATCATACAGTAACTCTATTTTTAGTTTTTTAAGGAACCTCCATACTGTTTTCCATAGTCACTGTACCAATTTACATTCCCACCAAAAGTGTAAGAGGGTTCCCTTTTCTCCACACCCTAACCAGCATTTATTATTTATAGATTTTTTTGATGATGGCCATTCTGACCGGTGTGAGGTGATACCTCATTGTAGTTTTGATTTGCATTTCTCTAATAATTTGTGATGTTGTGCATCTTTTCATGTGCTTTTTGGCCGTATGTATGTCTTTGGAGAAATGCCTATTTAGATCTTTTGCCCATTTTTTGATTGGGTTGTTTGTTTTTTTGAAATAGAGCTGCATGAGCTGTTTGTATCAGGGATAGGTTTTAAATATTCTTCCATTGAATATAATATTTTCTATAGATTATTGATGTTATAATCAGAATAAATTCCATTTAAGAGGTTTTAAAGACTTTTTAAAAATGAATTAACATTGGAATTTGCAAATGCTTTTATTTTTTTTTTTAATCTATTGAGATGATCATACATACTTTTTGTTTCCTATTGATGTGATCATATAATTTTCTCCTATTTTTTTGGACACATGGTGAATTAACTGATAATTAAATGTCAAATCAGTCTTGACTACTAGGGATAAACACTGTGATGCATTATGCTTTTTATATGTCACTATATTCAATTTGCTAATATTTTCTTAAGAATTTTTGCATCTATTTAAATTATAGAGTTTGGTTGAAAATTTTTTTCTTATAGTGTCCTTGTCAGGTTTTGGGATCAAGATTATGCTTTTCCCATTAAATAAATGTTATGAAGTATTCCCTTCTTTCCTATTCTCTGGACCGGTTTTTCTGTATTCGAGTTATTTCTTCATTAAATATTTAGAAATAATCACCAACAAAGTCATTTGGATCTGGGGTATTCTCTGTGGGAAGATTTTGTAATGAAGAATTTAATTTCTTTAATAGATTTTTGACTATTCATATCTTTCTTCTATTAGCTTTTGTATGTTGTAAATTTGAGGAATTTATTTCATCTAATTAAAATTATTAGCAGAATGATGTTCATAATATGTCTTATCTTTATGATGTCTAAAGAGTCTGTAATTGCACTCATTTTTTTCATTCCTGAAATAAGGGATACTTTTTACCTCTTTTTTTCTTGATTAGTCGCACTAGGTTATTAAATTTTACTATTTTTTTGAAGAATTAACTCTTTATAGATATCCTCTATTTTACTTTTATTTCCTTTTAAATTTTCTACTCTTATCTGTATTATTTCTTTGCCACTATGTTTCTTACGTTTGCTTTGTTTTTATTTTTCTATTTTCCTTAGATGGAAATTTAAATCATAATCTATTTCTCCCTTTAATTATTTTAGTTTTGGATTTATTTGTTTTGGAGTGATGTGATTGGGTTATAAAACATAAATTTTAATATTTCTGTACTGTAATGACTCTTTATCCTTTCTAATATTGCTTCTTGATTAATATTTTCACTGGTTAAGAAATTCTAGTTTGCCAGGTATGTTTTCAAGCCTTTTATATGCCAATTTTGTTTTTGCCATCTGCCTTCTATTTTTTATATTGAGAAGTCTTTCCTCTGGCTTATTATATTTATTTTGATAGTAATTTGTATTTTTGTATGTTTACTTTGCCTGCTTTTAATTTTTTTTGTCTTTGGTTTTCAAAGAAGTTTTACTGTGATTTGCCTAATTGTGATTATCTTTTTGTTAGTGTTTCTTGGACTTTACTGAACTTCCTGAATCTGTGGGACAATGTCTTTCATTGGTTTTGGACATTTTATTGCTATTATCTCCTTTGATTATTGCTTCTGTCACATTCTTTCCTTTCTTTCTAGGATTTCAATTTTATACATGTTATTACATGTCTTGCTTAGCTATTACTCTTTGTTCTGTTACTTGTTCTTTCTGTTCTACTCTTTGGGTATTTTCTATTTACTTGTGTTTAAGTTCATTAATACTGTGTTGTGCTGTCCAATCTGATATTAAACCCATGCACTGTATTCCTAATTACAGATATTATAAGTTTCAGTTCGGGGATGTCCTCTTTTTCTAAATTTTTATTTTATATTGGAGTATAGTTGGTTTACATTGTGTTAGTTTCAGGTGTACAGCAAAGTGATTCAGTTATACATACACATATATCTATTCTTTTCCTAATTCTTTTGGGATATCCTCTTGATCTTTACTTGTACCAAAAATCTCTGTTGAAATCCTCTGTCTTTCCATCCACCTCATCAATCATTTAAAATAACTTTTCTTTTACATATTAATTATAGTTATTTAAATTCCTTTCTTTCTAACTCTAGTATCTGCATCATGTATCTTCATCTCTTGTTTGCCTTTTCTCTTGATTGTCTGCAATATTTTTCTGTCTCTGAATTTCTATCATTTTTAAATTGTATGCTAGGTATTATGTATACAGAACTATATTGGTTCCAGATGATTTTGTTTTTCACCAGAAAGAATTCTCCTTTTTCTTTGTTGGGCTAATAACATGAGCTACTGATAACTTTAATCCAACATTGAGCTGATTGAGGGTGGGCTTCAGTTTGTGAGACTCTATCTACCTCTAGTTTTTCCCTGGTCATAGTTATGCCCTGTCTGGGTTTCCAGCTGGGACTTTGGTGGGTCTCTGTCTCCTGGGTCCTCTAGAGATTCTATTTCTGCCCTTTAGATATTTTATGTTGGTTTGCTATCTCTGATTGCTTCAAAATCTGGCAAATGTCTTGAGGAAGAGAGTGGCAGTGTACTTGGGAAAGTTTGTTTCCTATGCCCAGCAAAATTGGGAAGATTTTTCTCTGCCTTTTAGAAAATTTCTGCCTAGGTTCTCAGTCTCCTGCATTACACCAGAATTAAGGAAATGTCTTTTGTTGAAACCTGATCATGTGTTCCAGTTTCCTTCATTGTCCAATTTGTCATCCTAGCCAGCTGCAACCACTGAAAGTTTTGCTAATTTTCCTTTCCCCCAGTAGGGGCACTCTGCCTAGGGGAGGTTGAAATATGAGAAGTCTGATATATTGCTAGCACATGGAATTGGCATATGCCCTCTAGAGAAGTAATAGCTGGCATTTATCAACTCACCTTAGAAAACTTATTTCCTTACTTAGATTTTTGGTTCATTTAATCATCCTTGCTTCTACATATCTCACATTCCTTTAAAATTATAATATTTAAAATTTATCAGGCTTTTTCTAGTTGTTTCAATAAGAGTATTAACATGCCACTGCAAAAATCTTATTGGGAAGCAGAAATCAAATCATGGCTTTTTATTGTTTTCACTTTTTTCAATAATAGGGTTTAAAAATATTATTTTTTTAAAACGAGTTTTATATATGATAATCTTGTTTTTGAAAATGTCTTACTTTTCCAGTAAGCATTTTTTTTTGGTGATCTATTTCTTATCTAAATGTTTTGAAAAAAACAAAGAGTTTTTTTCCTTATTGGAAAAAAACCTTAAAAGATACATTCAGTTGTCTCATAGAGCAATCTTGTATTTTGCTTTCCTTCTTTTTAAGTGAAAAAAAAAATCACAACAACAACAAAAAATCTACATAACTTTTGTGAATCTATACAAACAAATGATAAAAACCAAAAGGACCCAGATATGTGCAATTCAGTCTATTCTTAAAATTCCTTTTTTAAAATACTGGATATAAAGATGGATTAAAATAGTAAATGAAAAAAAAATAAAATAAAAAAAATAGTAAATGTTTATATTTTATCTATTTTTTAATTCTTAGTATATATTTATGGTAGGGCTGTTTTGCTCAGAGTTTAGAGAGAGTGCAAATTGTCACAAGGGATGCAGTCCTTATAGCAGAAATGTTCCTTGGCATTTGGTCTAACTGCTTTACTCTGCTATTAATACCAGTAAAAAAATGGACAATGTAGTTCCTTACTGGAAAATAATCTGATTTTTGATCAAACATGGGATTCTACAATGATTACAATAGTTATTTTCTTTAAGCTCAAGTCATTTCTTGCAACCAACACAAAGTCAAGCAGGAGTGGAAAATTCCAGCATAGTCTCACCCACTTAAACAGCTTGCTTGGCCTTCTTTCTAGATTCTAAACGTTGATACACCAGCATGCATATTTTACTTTGTTATGAAATTACCCCTTGAGGACTTCCCTTCTCTTGACCTGTCTTCCTCGTGGATGCCATCATGCTCCTCTGTTCTAACTCCTTCAAGTCCCTCCTTATTGCTCCTTTGTCCTTTGTTAAGGTTTCTAAGATTTTAGTTATGTCTTGTTTTACTCTGGACACTGCTTGAAAATCTTCTACTTTTGAAGAATAGCTGCTACAAGCTACATGATGGACTACTACATAGCTTAAGTCTTGAGTACTTTTTTAAAAAGAATATCTGTATATTTTTCTTTTGTGGTTGCATTATGAAAATCTCACTCCTGTTATCCTAGCTTGTTATATGCTAGAGCCCAGATTGGGAGTAGATACACCTCTTAGGAAATTGGTTTGGGGACAGATAGTAGGGAGGGAAAAAATGTTCTGTTACACTTAGAGTTGATCTAACTTGTCACAGATAGAAGTTGTTAGCAAATAGATTTTTGTCTTGGTAGATTAGTTGCATGCAGGATGATAATGTTAACAGAAATTTCTATTGCTACCTAAAAATTACCTGCCATTCATTCATTACTAATCATTGATTCTTTGTTATCCTTTGTTAAACTCACCCTTACTTGACTTTATTTAATACATATTAGAGACTGTAGGTCATTGCAAGCCTCCCTACCAATCCCTGAGTTGTTAGCAGTGCTCTCTGTATATCCAAAGAAACAATCAAACATATTGAGCTTGACTTTAAAGTTATTCACATAACTCTGCCTGCACAAGAATAATTTATAGTACACATGAATGACAAAAATATACAGAGAATATTTTATTGTTGGAAATCTGGACATATAAAATGGAACAGAAAAGAATGCATTGAGGACAAATGGCAATCCCTGCACATGCATTTACCTCATATAGATCATACAGAAATCATGCAGAATACTTTGAAAATTATTTAGGATTTTTTTTTTTTGCTTTAAGTTACAAGATGGAAAGAAGTCTTATGATGCTGATAAACATGTCCTGCAGAAACAAGGAAGAAAATGTTTTCACCATCAAAAGAGTTATGAACAATGGGATCATGCTCTTTCAGATATTCACAGGTATAAAAGTTCCAGTCACTTTTATAAGTTTTTTCTTTTTTTAATTTGTGCTCTCCTTTAAAATTGTATTGCAGTCTCCAAGTAGGCTTGTTAAAGAAAAACTTTCAAGCCACATTTTAGATTTCTAAAGTAAAACACAACATGACTATGTTATAAGTCTAGTTTGATACCTATTTAAAAGATTCTATGTCTCTCTTGATCAAATTCAAATCTTAACAAAATATCAGTGTTCAGTCTTTACAAATTAAATTTAATATTTCAATTTGCATGGATTTTATAAAATGATGTGTTGCTTAAAAGTTAGCTGACCTATCACTAAGTACCCATTTACAGGTATTATAAAGTTGACAGTAAAATCCTGGACATGAAGCAATCAACATTTGCTTCAGTTAGCATTTCAAAAGATGAAAAATCACCCTTGTACAAAGATCCTTTGGGGATACACTTAGCTTCATAAAATAATTTTCCCAGTTTGTAATTTCCTTGTGGTTACCTTAATTTGTAGTTTAAAAAATACCCAGGAAAAACAGCTCTAGATAAATTAAGCCAAGAGAACCTTCATTTAAAATAGTGAAATTTCATGGGCTTCCCTGGTGGCGCAGTGGTTGAGAATCTGCCTGCTAATGCAGGGGACACGGGTTCGAGCCCTGGTCTGGGAAGATCCCACATGCCACGGAGCAGCTGGGCCCGTGAGCCACAACTACTGAGCCTGCGCGTCTGGAGCCTGTGCCCCGCAACGGGAGGAGCCGCGATAGTGAAAGGCCCGCGCACCGCGATGAAGAGCGGTCCCCGCACCGCGATGAAGAGTGGCCCCCGCTTGCCGCAACTAGAGAAAGCCCTCGCACGAACCGAAGACCCAACACAGTCAAAAATAAAATAAAATAAATAAATATATATAAAATAGTGAAATTTCAAATTTCACTCTTTCAAATGCGAGGAAATGGGGGTTAATAATGGTTAATGCACACCTGCAATTTAGGCTTTCAACTCATTTCTCTTTTCTTTTTACAGGAAAAAGTCCCTATGATTACTGTTTGTAAATGTCAGGAAAACATCTATCAATCACACACACACAAAAAAAACCCTGAAACTTTGATTCTTTTGAGTGTTTCTTTCTCAAGAAAATGTTTATTTCTTCTTTATGAATTATTTTGGATAAAACTTCCGTGGCCAATATGTTCATGTTTTTTAGTTTGTCATTTTAAAGTAGTAGATTGTATTTGTTTATAAGTAAAGAATAATCATAAATTAATTTTCTAAGGCATACATCAACTAGGCTATAACTCTTTAATTAGAAATTGTGGTCAATATGTACTAGAAAGTATCCCGATTCTCATAAAATAATTCAGCCTTTTTGAATTTTAAAATAGATGTTTCAAATAAAATTTCCAAAAGTAATATAGATATAAATTGAACAATTTTTAAGCCATTTTACCCTGTGAGATGAAACAATGATAGATGTGTGTTTTCTATTAGAAAATTGGCTCTTTTTTTTTAATTTTTAAAAATTTATTTATTTATTTTATTTTTGGCTGCCTTAGGTCTTTGTTGCTGCGTGCGGGCTTTTCTCTAGTGTGGCGAGCGGGGGCTACTCTTCGTTGCGGTTCCCGGGCTTCTCATTGGGTGGCTTCTCTTGCTGCAAAGCACGGGCTCTAGGCATGCGGGCTTCAGTAGCTGTGGCACTCAGGCTCAGTAGTTGTCATGCATGGGCTTAGTTCCTCCGCGGCATGTGGGATCTGCCCGGACCAGGGCTCGAACCCGTGTCCCCTGCACTGGCAGGCGGATTCTTAACCACTGCATCACCAGGGAAGTCTCACAAATTGGCTCTTTTTAATAGCAAAATATGGAGACAGACTCATGGATTTCACCTCTGGAGTGTTTGCCAAAAATTTGAGATTTTTACAACATAGATGTAGTGCAAGTTAATTAATTTTAAGAAAAATTAATTGAACATCTACTTTGGCTGCATTTTGTTCTAGATACTAGAGAAGACTAGGTAGGTAGCCACTAGGATGTGTGAGAAAGGAGTAGGGGAAAAAGGACAGTTTTAAAGTGAGACTGAGAAAAGGTTTTGTAATAAATTGTGAGGTCATGAGAAGAAATTTGGACTTCATCATGAAAATAACAATTTTTAAAGTGATATGATTAGATATGGGTTTCAAAAAGTTAATTCTGGCTTCATTAAGAAAGACAGATTTGAAGGAAATATGTAGCTGAGAGACTACCACTTTGGAAGTTGTTGCAAGAGATGATGAAAGATTGTCTTAGAGAGAAGTAGGGATGGAGAGATGGGGCAGATAGAACTAATTGGAAGTAGGAAGTAGGAGGAGAGGGAGGATTCTCAGGTGACACCAATTTTTATTTCTGTTTTATTACTATCAGTTATTGTGTCATTTCTGTGACAGGAATTTTTCTAAGTGTTGCTGAGTATATAGCTAATGGCATAAAGCTGTCCTTGAAAGGAGTTTACAGTCACAGGAGGAAATTTATTCATTCAAATTGTTTTGAAAAAAAATAGTGTACAGCCACTTTCTATTTTTCTTTGGTATCTTTTTCCATCCACATTTACACATATGTTAAAGACATATTTCTTTTCATGGGCTATCTCCAACTTCACAGTTTATCCCTTATCTGACTATTCCTATAGACAATGGAAACACTGTCAACAGTTTTGTTTCATCTCATATGCTATTTAGCCTAAACGTCTTTTTATTTCAGTGAACTGTTTGAACTATTTTTCTCATGTTCTCAAAATTGTCAACTGGCTTGCCATCAAAACTTGCATCAAATTTAATTTAGATCTTAGGATGAAAGGACAAATCTGGTTTATTCTTCTTACTTTACAAATGACAAAACTGAGGAGTTGAAGAGGGAAATTGATTTGCTCAAGTCTCTAATGATAGACCCTGAGAACAGGATCCAAATTTCTTGTTGCAGACTTTACAATTTCTTAGCTTTAAGGTTCTCTTATAAATTACCAATCACTTTCTTGTCTTTGTGTCCCATTTATTTCCATTCTAACAACCTTCAGCATTTTTTCCCCTATTTTCATGCCCCTTCAACTTGGAAGAATCATTGACTAAATCACTTTTCATTAGCCATGTTTTCTTGATTTCACAAATACTTCACTCTTTTTTAGTAGTGATAATGATAACAATATTAAAATCTATCATTTATTAAACACTTTTTATGTACCAGACACTGCATTAAGCCATTTACATGGATTATTGCTTTACAAATGTACAAAAATCCTATGAGATGTGTTAAAAAACTGGATGTTTTTGTGCCCCCAAATTTAAAAGTGAAACCCTACCTCCCAATGTGATAGTATTTACTAAGAGGTGAGGCCTTTGGGAGTTAATTAGGATTAGATAAGGTCATAAAGAGAGAGCCTTCATGAATGGGATTAGTGCCCTCATAAGAGTCATGAAAGAGTTTGCTTCCCCTCTCTGCTCTCTGCCGTGCGAGCCTACAACGAGAAGAGAGCAGTCTGCAACCCAGAAGAGGGCTCTTACCAGGACATGAACGTGCTGGCACCCTGATCTTGAACTTCCAGCTTCCAGAACTATGAGAAGGAAATTTCTGTTATTTATAAGCCATCCAGTTTATGGCATTTTGTTATAGTACCCCAAGCTGACTAAGACAATATGTATGATTATAATCCTTATTTTATACTTAGGGTTAAATGACCAGTTAAGTCACTTGTCCAAGTAAAGCAGCAAAAAATGCAGAAGAGACAGAATTTGATAAAAGTCAACCTGAGTTCTTAGAAATTTTTCCTACTAACTTATTTGTTAAGTAAACATTCCAGACTTGTCTCACTGGCATTATAAAGAAAATAGCAATGAGGAAAACATTTAAAATATTTATAGTCTATTCATCTTAACTTCTACTGACCAAAATATATTTTAGATATGCTTGATGGTATTTTATATTTAGATATAAATAAAATATATATTAAATAATTACTATATCTCTGGAAACTCTCTTAAAGTACGTACCTGAATGAACAATATTCAGATTTTGTAATCCTAAATTATTAATTATTATACTCAGATGAGTACTGAGTAATATATACAAATGTTAGGTGGTATCATTTTGAATGATCATCATATATTGGTTTTGAGATATTTACAACAAAATATGGGAAGTATATGAATTATTCATTTTCCAAACCTCCTTTTTTGGCTTGTTGCAGATCATATCACCACATTTTCTTCACAACTGACTACTCTTCCTTATTCTAATTTTTCTCTGCTCTATCCAGTTAGATAGCTCTAAGGCTCTCCAAAATGACCACTTTTATTTTTTGTTTGTGTATTTACTTCCATTTTTTATCTGCTTCATCATACCTATGATTCTCTGTGTTTAATAATTTCACTATAGCAAACAACATCTTCTATGAAAACAAACACATTTCTTATTGTCTTTATTTTGCCAGGTAAAGCCTTGCTCTTTTTTAATGGCACTAAAGATCTTATTTCTTTAAATCTCTTTTTTTTTTAAAAAAAAAAAAAAACAAGATAATTTTGAGGAGATGACATGAGGATTCAAGGATTCTTCCTACTTATTTCAAGTGGGAGACTTGATGCCAAAATACTAATACAGGATTAAGTAATAGTGCCCCTAACCCTTCAGGTTTAACTCAGAAGTCTGAAATTGAGTGTTATAAACTTGAAAGAATATGCTTGATGCTGCTATGTCAATTTGGTTAGATTCTATCCTGGGAAGTCTGTTGAACCGCAAAATAATCTTCTCAAAGCAGTTTATTCAATCTGGCCTTTAGGAGCCAAGGCAAATGGGAAGAGGTCAAATGGGTACTCATTTTAGAGAACTAAGTCCTGTAGGGGTTTGTCCAGGATAACCTATCCATGTCTCAGCTATAAAGCTGTGAACACCTATATTAAATGCATGTCTGTATTCTCCTCAACGATTTGCATCTTATTTCTCACTCTTTGTGGTATGAGAAAGTCACTACAAAGAGTGTTGTAGCTTCTTATCTTTCTGGGATGGTTCTGATCAAGAAAGGGTATATATAGATATAGATATAGATATAGGTAGAGATAGAGATAGAGATAGATATAGGTATAGATATAGATACAGAGAGAGTAGGGGGATATTAAGTACTGGATTCTCTTAATTCCTTTCAAAGACATAATTTTTGAGATGGAGTATTCTATGACTTTTTTTTGAAGTATAGTTAATTTACAATGTTGTGTTAGTTTCAAGTGTACAGCTAAGTGATTCAGTTATATGTATATTTTTCAGATTCTTTACCATTATAGGTTATTACAAGATATTGAGTATAGCTCCCTGTGCTATACAGTAGGTCCTTGTTGTTTACCTTTTTTATATATAGTAGTATGTATATGTTAATCACAAACTCCTAATTTATCTCCGCCCCCACCACCACTATCCACTTTGGTAACCATAAGTTTATTTTCTATGTCTGTGAGTCAATTTCTGTTTTGTAAATAAGTTCATTTGTATCATTATTTTAGATTCCACATATAAGTGATATCATATGATATTTGTCTTTCTCTATCTGACCTACTTAACTTAATATGATAATCTCTAGGTCCATTCATGTTGCTGCAAGTGGCATTATTTATTCTTTTTTATGTCTGAGTAGTATTCCATTGTATATATGTACCACATCCTCTTTATCCATTCCTCTGTTGATGGACATTTAGGTTGCTTCCATGTCTTGGCTATTGTAAATAGTGCTGTAACAAACATTGGGGTGCATGTATCTTTCCAAATTATGGTTTCTTCTGGATATATGCCCAGGAGTAGCATTACTGGATCATATGGTAGCTCTATTTTTTAGTGTTTTAAGGAACCTCCATACTGTTCTCCATAGTGGCTGTACCAATTTATATTCACACCAAGAGAGTAGGATGGTTCTCTTTTCTTCACACTCTCCCCAGCATTTATTATTTGTAGACTTTTTAATGATGGCCATTCTGGCTGTTGTGAAGTGATACCTCATTGTAGTTTTGATTTGCATTTCTCTAATAATTAGCAATACTGGTCATCTTTTCATGTGCCTGTTGCCCATCTGTATGTCTTCTTTGGAGAAATGTCTATTTAGGTTTTCTGTCCATTTTTTAATTGGGTTGTTGGTTTTTTGATATTGAGCTGCATGAGCTGCTTATATATTTTAGATATTCATTCCTTATCAGTCATATTATTTGCAAATATTTTCTCCCATTCAATAGGTTGTCTTCTCGTTTTGTTTATGGTTTCCTTTGCTGTGCAAAAGCTTTTGAGTTTAATTAGATCCCATTTGTTTCTTTTTGTTTTTACTTCCATTAGTCTAGGAAACGGATCCAAAAAAATATTGCTGTGATTTATGTCAAAGAGTGTTCTGCCTATGTTTTCCTCTAGGGATTTTATATTATCCAGTCTTACTTTTAGGTATTTAATCCATTTTGAGTTTATTTTTGTGTATGGTGTTAGAGAATGTTCTAATTTCATTATTTTCCATGTAGCTGTCTAGTTTTCCCAGCACCACGTATTGAAGCGATGGTCTTTTCTTCATTGTATATTCTTGCCTCCTTTGTTGTAGATTAATTAACCATAAGTAAGTGGGTTTATCTTTGAGCTTTCTATCCTGTTCCATTGATCTATATTTCTGTTTCTGTGCCTGTACTATACTGTTTTTGATTACTGTAGCTTTGTAGTATAATCTGAATCAGGGAACCTGATTCCTCCAGCTCAGTTCTTCTTTTTCAAGATTGTTTTGTTTATTTGGGGTCTTTTTGTTTCCATACATTTTTAAAAATTTTTCGTTCTAGTTCTGTGAAAAATTCCACTGGTAGTTTGATGGGGATTGCATTGAATCTATAGACTGCTTGGGTAGTATGATCATTTTAACAATATTGATTCTTCCAATCCAAGAACATGGTATATCTTTCCATCTGTTTGTGTTGTCTTCAATTTCTTTCATCAGCATCTTAGAGTTTTTGGAGTACAGATCTTTTGCCTCCTTTGATAGGTTTATTTCTATAACATTTTATATTTATTACAGAGCATGAGGTTTGACCTAGCTTCCATAGTAAGTGACAAATTGGACAATTAGGGAGTGTTCCAATACCATTTTTATGGTCTATCAGTTTTCTTTCATAACTCTGGTTTCCACCTTGCTACTAACTAAATAAAGCTGATAGTAAGGTACTGAATTAAATTTCGAAGTGTCATTTCTTATGTAGTAATATAAAAGCCTCCAATGTCCATATATTTATATTTTATAGATGCCAATAAAATACCAAACTGTAACAGACACTCTTCCCTCTGGGCATTTCTAAGCCTTAGTAATGAATAAATAACTAATTATAAATGCATTCTCAAGATAGAATTTCTCAAAGACAAGCAAGGGATTTCACCAATCCTCCTCCAATGACGTTCTAGTTTGTAAAAATTAAAATTTTACTAATAAACTTTATATATAAAATTATATCAGATGTGAGGTAAGGAAAGCAGAGTTCATATAGTGTAATGGCTAAAAGTATATTCTTCAGAGTTAAAGTTAGAGCTGAATTCAAATTCTGGTTTTGCTACTGACTAGTTGTATGACTTGCACAATTTATTGAAACTTTCTGAACCTCACCATTGTTATCTGTAAAGTTCTTCTGAGGACTAAATGAAAAGTTTTGTAAAGTCCAAATAAAGTGCTTGATAAATGGCAGTTATCATTATCAAAGAATTAAAAACATGCAACTTACCTATTACCTTAATTATCAGCCAACTCTAGAAAACAATATTTATGGTATTGTTAAATATAAATCCTCAAATATAAGTCCTCAATCCTATTATTTTTAGCCATGTGATGAGGACTGAGATGTTTTTCATTTTCTTATAGGTTTTGAGAGATAGAAAAGGAAGAAAAATAAGTTTAAGGGAATTGTAAATTAACTTGTAATTAACCATTATCTTAATACACTAAGTTGAAAGCTTTTACTTTATTGTCAAAATCAGTAATGGAAGATTTAGATACTCTTTGTTATTCTCTATTGATATATTAGGAAACACAGAAAAAGCAATCTGATATGCTAATACGGCAATCAGCAAACCCATGTGGAAGTGCACTTAGTTGATAACATTTCACAGTTAAGGGTGTTATATAGACCACACAACTATTCACATTGTACACGTATTGTGGGAACACATTCTTATTTAAAAACTAAAGTAGACACACAAATTACACTTTACAGAATTGTCTGACAAATAAATTAATTTTATTTTTAAACTGAGGCCAATTTCAACTCCTTCTGATTGCAGATATAAAACCAAGATGCAGAGACTGTGACCAGCACAGTGATCAAGGTTTATTGTGGCTCAGCTGAGACCAGAACTCAGTGTTCTCTCTATCATGCCACACTGCCCCCTTGCTCTCATGATACCAACACTTGAAGAATACTGGTCAGGTATTTTGGAAGGTCACCCAAGTTGGGTTTGTCTAGTGTTTTCTCATGATAGAAAGGTGTAATGAATTTGGGGGAATAATACCATAGAGGTAACTACCCTTCTCATCATATCATATCAGATCATATCATATCAGGAGGGAAATAATATTCATATGACTTATTGGTGATGTTAAATTTGCCCACTGGTTTGAGATGGCGTTTTCCAGGATTTTCCACTGTAAAGTTACTATTTCCCCTTGTCCGTTCTCTGTTTTCTGGAAGTGAGTCATTAAGCCCAGCCTATACTCACAGGGAGGGAAATTAAGCTCCACCTCCTTGGGTAGAAGTATCAAATACTTTGTGAACATTTGTTAAAAAAACACCACAGTAATTAATAAATACATTTGGGGAGATAATTTGAGGCTATTCCAATTCTGTTTCTCTTTAATGTTTCTTCCACAGTTTTAGCAGTTATTAATGGATCTTACCTGTCGCGGTTACTACTGCTGTGTTCTACCGGTGATTTTCCATTTTCTCTCCCCATCATTCCATCTACATTTTTTATATGGAATTCTTCCTTAAGAAAGACCTGTCCCTTCTTACCATTTATTATTTGTTTATTTAGTCATTTATCAGCGTTGAATCACTGATGTTCATTTTCATCTTTACACTATAATCCAAAGCTATAGTTATTTATTTTGTTGCTCAAATTGTTCCAGATTTGGTCATTGGGTTTGGTCATTGGGTGCCTGTGTTCTTTTAGCATGACTCTATCTTTTTAAAAAAAAAAATTATTGGAGTATAGTTGATTTACAATGTTGTGTTAGTTTCTGCTGTACAAAAATGTGAATCTGTTATACGTATACATATATCCACTCTCTTTTAGATTCTTTTCCCATATAGGCCATTACAGAGTATTCAGTAGAGTTCCATGTGCTATACAGTAGGTCCTTATTAGTTATCTATTTTATATAAAATAGTGTGTATGTGTCAATCCCAATTTTCCAATTTATCCTTCCCCCCACTTACCCCCTGGTAACCATAAGTTTATTTTCTACATCTGTAACTCTATTTCTGTTTTGTAGATAGACTCATTTATACCATTTTTTTTTAGATTCTGCATAGACATGATATCATATGATATTTATCTTTGTCTGACTTAACTTCACTCAGTATGACAATCCATGTTGCTGCAAAGGGCAAATAGCATGACTCTATCTTTTCTTTCTTTCTCACTGTTTAATTTTTCTGAGGACATTCTCATTTATTGGCACTATAAGGTGCTCCAAACTCATCTTGTCATTTCACTGCCCAAGCCCTAGAATCATCCATTTCCCTGAAGAGCCCTAGTTCACTTTATTGGAGAGTGATATTTGAAGTGTAGTTATGAAATTAGGTGTGCTTATTGCTGCTGGGGTGTTGCTTCCTCTAGGCCCTCTCTGTGAACTGACCAGGAAGTATATGTATGTATATTAGCCCATATATGCATACATATATTTACACTTACTTCTGTATTTATGTATCTGTACCTATATTAAGGAAAATGTAATATATCCAAGTTAATATGCACCACAGGGTTCATTCTAGCCTTCCTCCTTGCTATATCTAGTCAAAACACTGTTTGCTAAGGATACTTAGGCTCGTTCCTTTTCTCCCCATCCCCTTCAATGATGTAATGTCATATATTTATATTATAGTTGGATTCATTTGTCCTTGGTTTTCTAAATTTGCATACAGTAAAGTTTACTCTTTGGAGTGTACAGTTCTATGGTTTTTGACAAATGCTTAGAGTCATGTATCCATCACCATTGTACCACACAGAACAACCCCATCATCCTAAAATTTCCGTGTATGGCCTCTTTGTAGTCCTCTTCCTTCCTGTAACCCTTAGCAATCAATGATCTGTTTTCTATCCTTATAGTTTTATCTTTTCCAGAGTGCCTTATAAATTGAATCATACAATATGTAGTTTTTGGGTCTGGCTTCTTTCAGTTAGCAAAATACGTGTAATATTCATCTAGCAAAATGCATGTAATATTCATCCATACTTTTGTGTGAATCAGTTGCTTGTTCCTTTTTCTTGCTGAGTAGTATTCCATTGTATGGATATACCACAGTTTTCTTATCCATTCACGTACTGAAGGATTTCTTGATCCTTCTCATTTTTTTGGAGATTATGAATGATAGTGCTATAAACATTTGCTTACAGACATTTTTTATCAATATTAGTTTTAAGTTCACTTCAGTAAACACCTAAGAATGAAAGTGATGGGTTACATGATACATGTACATTTAAATTTATGAAAAACTGCCAAACGGTTTTCAAAAGTAGCTGTACAATTTTACATTCCCACCAGCAATAAATTAAAATTCCTATTGCTCTGCATCCAGAGTTTTGATCTGGAGTTTTTTGCCATTCTAATACCTGTATAGTGCTGTCTCATTATGGCTATAATTTGTATTTCACTAATGACTATAATGATGTTGAGTATCTTTTAGTATGCTCTTATGTATCTTTTTGGTAAAGTATCTGTTCACAGTTTTATTTCAATTTATTCATTGTGTTGTTTTGTTGCTTATTCTTAAGATTTAAGTGTTATTCAGATATTCTGGCTATAAGACTTTTGCTGGATACGTGATTTGCAAATGTTTTCTAAGTCTGCATGTTTCCTTTTCATTCTCCTAACAATGTCTTTTGCAGAGCAAAGGATTTTAATTTTGATAAAGTCTAATTTCGCATTTTTTCCTTTTATGGATCACACTTTGTATTTCATTTTCTCTGCTTTATTGAGGCATAATTGATAAACTTTGTATGTAATTATGATGTACAGCATGATGTTTTCATATATGTATACAATTGTGAAATGATTGCCATAATCAAGTTAGTTAACATATCCATCACCTCATATATGATCATTTTTATATGTGTGGTGATAATATTCAAGATCTACTCTCTTAACAAATTTCAAGTACATATATAGTATTTTAACTACTGTCACTATGCTATTCATTAGAGGTCCAGAACTTATTCATCCTGCATAACTGAAATTTTGTACCCTTTGACTTACATCCCTCCATTTACCCCACCCTCCCAGGACTTGGCAACCACCATTATACTCTCTGCTTCTATGAGTTCAAATTTTTTAGATTCTACATGTATGTGAAATCATGCAATATTTGCCTGTTTCTGGTTTATTTTACTTAGCTTAATGTCCTCCAGATTCATCCATGTTGTTGCAAATGGCAGGATTTCCTTCTTTATTTGGTTGAATTGTTATATTCCATTTTATATGTATATGCAATATACATAATATATGTAGTATATATATATATATATATATATATATATACATAATATACATATCACATTTTCTTTATTCATTCATCCATCAATGGACACTTATAATGATTCCATTTCTTGGTTATTCTGAATAATACTGTAATGAACATAGGAGGACAGATACTGCTTTGAGATATTGATTTCAATTATTTTGGTTACTTACCCAGAAATGAGACTGCTGAATCACATGGTAGTTCTATTTAATTTTTTGAGGAACTGCCATGCTGTCTTCCATAACGGTTGTACCAGTTTAAATTCCGACCAGCACACACAAGGGTTTACTTTTCTTCACATTCCAGTCAACTCTTGTTATCATCTCTTTTTGATGATGGCCGTTCTAACATGTGTGGAGATACCTCATTGCAGTTTTGATTTGCATCTCCCTGATGATTAGTGATGTAAAGAACCTTTTCATGTACCTTTGGTTATTTGCATATCTCCTTTTGAGAAATATTTATTCAGGTCATTTGCCCACTTTTTAATCTGGTTATTTGATTTTTTGCTATTGAGTTGTTTGAGTGCCTAACATATTTTAGATATTAACCCCTTATCAGATATATGGTTTGCAAATATTTTCTCCCATTCTATAGGTGTTTCATCACCCTGCTGATTGTTTCCTTTGTTGGGCAAAAGCTTTTTAGTTTGATGCAATCCCATTTGTCTATTTCTGCTTTTGTTGTCTGAGCTTTTAGGGTGCATTTCATGTTTAAATCTCATTGCTAAGCTCAAGGTAATGAAGACTGTTTCCTGTGTTTTCTTCTAGAAATTTTATAGTTTTGTCTTACACTTTGTTGTATGATACATCTTGAGTTAATTTTTTGATAATGTATCAGGTATATGTTGAGTTTTATTTTTTATTTTTTATAGATGGACTTCCAATGATTCAGTAATATTTCTTGGAAAATCGATCCTTTCTCCATTGAATTGTTGTTGCATCTTTGTAAAAAGAGCAATGTACTTCATTTGTATAGGTTTATTTCTTAACTCTCTATTTGTCTCTACGGATGTGTATGTTCATCCTTTTTCTAGCATCATGGTGTCTTGAGTACTGTAGTTTTGTAGTAAATCCTGAAATAGGGTCATGTAAGTCCTTTAGGCTTTTTTCTGCTTTTTATGAATTGTTTTGCCTATTCTACTTCATTGCTTTACTATATATATTTTAGAATCAGCTTCTAAATACCTGAATGAAGGCTTGCTAGGATTATGATTGCAAAATTTCATTAAATACATATATCGAATGGAAGAGACCTGACATCTTAGAGTATTGTGTGTTCTAGTCAATGAGCATGGAATATCGCTCCATCTTCATTTATTTAGGGATTTGATTTATTTCATCTGTGCTTTGTAATTTTCAACATAGTTTCTGCACATATTATACCAAAGTACTTCAGTTTTTGGTGGTATTATAAATGGTATCATCAATCAATTGATTCAAATTCTACTTATTCAATGCTGGTACATAGTAATATAATTGATTTCTGTATATTTACATTTTATCCTCTTATCTTGCTAAATTCATTTATGAGTTCTAAGAACTTTGTGTACATATTCTACCTTAACCACCAGGTCCACTGCAAATACAGGTAGCTTAGTTTCTGCCTTTACACTCTGTGTTTTATTTCTTCATCTTGTCTCATTGCACTGGCTAAGACTTCCACTATGATGCTAAATAAAACTAGTGAGAGAAGATATTTGTCTTGTTCCATATATTAGGAGTATAGCATCCATTCTCTCACCATTAAGTCTGATGCTAGCTGTAGGTATTTTAAATGTTATTAAATAGCTTAAGGAATTTCCCTTCTCACTGCACTTATCTATTTATTGAAGTATAGTGGACTTACTGTACTATATAAGTTTCAGGTGTACAATATAGTGATTCAGTACTTTTATAGATTACACTCTATTAAAAGTTATTACAAGATAATGGCTATAATTCCCTGTGCTATACAATATATCTTTATTGCTTATATATTTTACATAGTAGTTTGTATCTCTTAATCCTATACACCTATCTTTCCCTTCTCCATTCCCTTTTCCCACTGGTAACCACTAGTATGTTTTCCATATCTGTGAGTCTGTTTCTGTGTTGCTATGTACGTTCATTTTCTTATTTTCTGATTACACATGTGATATCATACAATATTTGTCTTTGTCAGACTTATTTCACTAAGCATAATATTCTCTAGGTCTATTCACATTGCTGCAAATGGCAGATTTTCATTCTTTTTTTATGGCTGAATATATTCCATTGTACATATATGCCACATCTTCTTTATCCATTCATCTGTTGATGGACACTTAAGTTGCTTCAATATTTTGACTATTTTAAATAGAGCTGCTATGAAAATTGGGGTGTATGTACTTTTCAAATTAGTGTTTTCAGTTTTTCTGGATATATGCCCAGGAGTGGAATTGCAGGATCATATGGTAGCTCTATTTTTAGTCTTTTTAAGGAATCTCCATACTGTTTCCATAGTGACCACACCAATTTGCATTCCTACAAACAGTGTGCAAGGGTTCCCTTTCCTCCACACCTTCTCCAGCATTTATTATTTTACACTTTTTGATGATAGCCATTCTGACTGGTGTGAGGTGATACTTCATTGTGGTTTTGATTTATATTTCTCTAGTAATTAGCATTGTTGAGCATGCTTTCATGTGCCTGTGGGCCATCTGTGTGTCATCTTTGGAAAAATGTCTATTTATGTCTTCTGCCCATTTTTTGATTGGGTTATTTTTTTTTTTGATATTAAGGTATATGAGCTGTTTGCATATTTTGGAAATTAATCCTGGGAACCTTCAAGATGGCAGAAGAGTAAGACGTGGAGATCACCTTCCTTCCCACAAATACATCAGAAATACATCTACATGTGGAACAACTCCTACAGAACACCTACTGAAAGCAGGAAGAAGACCTCAGACTTCCCAAAAGGCAAGAAAATCCCCACTTACATGGCTAGGGCAAAAGAAAAAAACAGAGACAAAAGAATAGGGACAGGATCTGCACCTCTGGGAGGGAGCTGTGAGGGAGGAAAAGTTTCCACACACTAGGAAGCCCCTTCACTGGCAGAGACGGGGTGGGGGTGGGGAAAGCTTCAGAGCCATGGAGGAGAGCACAGCAACAGGGATGCAGAGGGAAAAGTGGAGAGATTCCTGCACAGAGGGTCGGTGCTGACCAGCACTCACCAGCCTGAGAGGCTTGTCTGCTCACCTGCCGGTGTGGGTGGGGGCTGGGAGCTGAGGCTTGGGCTTCAGGAGGTCAGACCCCAGGAAGAGAACTGGCGTTAGCTGTGTGAAGACAGCCTGAGGGGGCTACTAATCCACAGCTAGCCGGGAAGGAGTTGGGAAAAACTCTGGACCTTCCTAAGAGGCAAGAGACCATTGTTTTAGGGTGCGAGAGGAGAGGGTATTCCTGCCCCGTCTGCCCACAGAAGGCAGAGCACTGCCTAAACGAGCTACAGAGATGGGCATGAGACACGGCTATCAGCTCGGACACCAGAGACAGGCGTGGAACTCTAACGCTGCTACTACAGTCACCAAGAATCCTGTGTGCAAGCACAGGTCACTATCCACACTACCCCGGGAGCCTGTGCAGCCTGCCACTGCCAAGGTCCTGTGATCCAGGGACAAGTTCCCTAGGAGAACACATGGCAAGCCTCAGGCTGTTGCAATGTCATGCCGGCCTCTGCCGCTGCAGGCTTGCCCCGCATTCCAATTATAACTACTGTACCCCTCCCTCCTGCTGGCATGAGTGAGCCAGAGACCCCTAATCAGCTGCTGCTTTAACCCCATCCTGTCTGGGCAGGAACAGAGGACTGTGGGCGACTTACACACAGGTGGGGCCAAAACCAAAACTGAACCCCAGGAGCTGTGTGAACAAAGAAAAGGAAGGGAAATTTTCCCTGTGCAGCCTCAGGAGCAGTGGATTAAATCTCCACAATCAACTCGATGTACCCTACATCTCTGGAATATATGAATAGACAATGAATCATCCCCAAATTGAAGTGGTGAACTTTCAGAGCAACTGTAGACTTGGGGTTTGCTGTCTGCGATTGACTTGTTTCTGATTTTTATGTTTCTGTTAGAATAGTTTTTATCGCTTGTTCTCATTGGTGGATTTATTTATTGGTTTGGTTGCTCTCTTCCTTTTTTAATTACTATTACTTTTTAAAATTTTAATATATTTTTAATTTTTTTTACTTTAATAATTTTTTTAATTGTTTAAAATTTATTATTATTTTTTCCTTTCATTTCTTCTCCCTTTTATTCTGAGCCATGTGGCTGACAGGGTCTTTGTGCTCCAGCCTGGTGCCAGGACTGAGACTCTAAGGTGGGAGAGTGAAGTTCAGGATATTGGACCACCAGAGACCTCCCAGCCACACATAATATCAATCAGCAAGAGCTCTCCCAGAAATCTCCGTCTCAGTGTTAAGACCCAGCTCCACCCAACGGCCAGCAAGCTATAGTGCTGGACAACCCTGCCAAACAACTAGCAAGACAGGAACACAACCCCACCAATTAGCAGAGAGGCTGCCTAAAATCATACTAAGTTCACAGACACCCCAAAACCCACCACCAGACGCAGCCCTGCCCACTAGAAAGACAAGATACAGCCTCATCCACCAGAACACAGGCACCAGTCTCCTCCACCAGGAAGCCTACCCAAGCCACTGAACCAACCTTACCTACTGGGGGGAAGACACCAAAAAACAATGGGGACTACAAAACTGCAGCCTGTGAAAAGGAGACCCCAAACACAGTAAGCTAAGCAAAATGAGAAGACAAAGAAATATGCAGCAGATGATGGAGCAAGGAAAAATCCCACCAGACAAAAGAAGTGAAGAGGAAATAGTCTACCTGAAAAAGAATTCAGAGTAATGATAGTAAAGATGATCCAAAATCTTGGAAATAGAATGGAGAAAATACAAGAAACGTTTAACAAGGACCTAGAAGAACTAAAGAGCAAACAAACAATGATGAACAACAAAATATATGAAATAAAAAATTCTCTAGAAAGAATCAATAGCAGAATAACTGAGGCAGAAGAATGGATAAGTGACATGGAAGTTAAAATAGTGGAAATAACTACCTCAGAGCAGAATAAAGAAAAGAGAATGAAAAGAATTGAGGACAGTCTCAGAGACCTCTGGGACAACATTAAATGCACCAACATTCAAATTATAGGGGTCCAGAAGAAGAAGAGAAAAACAAAGGGACTGAGAAAATATTTGAAGAGATTATAGTTGAAAACTTCCATAACATGGGAAAGGAAATTGTCAATCAATTTCAGGAAGCACAGGGAGTCACATACAGGATAAATCCAAGCAGAAAAATGATGACACAATTTAATCAAACTGTGAAAAATTAAATACAACGAAAAGATATTAAAAGAAGCAAGGGAAAAGCAACAAATAACCTACAAGGGAACAAACATAAGGTAAACAACTGATCTATCAGCAGAAACTCTGCAAGCCAGAAGGGAATGGCAGGACAAATTTAAAGTGATGAAAGGGAAAAACCTACAACCAAGATTACTCTACCCAGAAAGGAACTCATTCACATTCGACCTACAAATTAAAACCTTTAAGACAAGCAAATTTAAGAATTCAGTACCACCAAACCAGCTTTACAACAAATGCTAAAGGAACATCTCTGGGCAGGAAACACAAGAGAAGGAAAAGACTTACAAAAACAAACCCAAAACAATTAAGAAAATGGTAATAGGAACATACATATTGATAATTACTTAAATGTAAATGGATTAAATGCTCCAACCAAAAGACATAGACTGTCTGAATGGATACAAAAACAAGACCCTTATATATGCTGCCTACAAGAGACCCACTTCAAATAGAGGGACACATACAGACTGAAACTGAGGGGATGGAAAAAAATATTCCATTCAAATGGAAATCAAAAGAAAGCTGGAGTAGCAATTCTCATATCAGACAAAATAGACTTTAAAATAAAGACTATCACAAGAGAAAAAGAAGGACACTACATAATGATTAAGGGATCAATCCAAGAAGAAGATATAACAAGTGTAAATATTTATGCACCCAACGTAGGGGCACCTCAATTCATAAGGCAAATGTTAACAGCCATAAAAGGGGAAATCAATAGTAACATAATAATAGTAGGGGACTTTAACACCCCACTTTCACCAATGGACAGATCATCGAAAATAAAAATAAATAAGGAAACACAAGCTTTAAATGATGCATTAGACAAGATGGACTTAATTGATATTTATAGGACATTCCAACCAAAAACAGCAGAACACACTTTCTTCTCAAGTGCTCATGGAATAGTCAACAGGATAGGTCATATCTTGGGTCACAGATCAAGCCTTGGTGAATTTAAGAAAAGTGAAATCATATCAAGTACCTTTTCTGACAACAACGCTATGAGACTAGATATAAATTAGAGAAGAAAAACTTTAAAAATACAAGCACATGGAGGCTAAAAAATACACTAATAAATAACCAAGAGATCACTGAAGAAAGCAAAGAGGAAATCAAAACGTACCTAGAAACAAATGACAATGGAAACACAATGACCCACAACATATGGGATGCAGCAAAAGCAGTTCTAAGAGGGAAGTTTATAGCAATAAAATCCTACCTCAAGAAATAAGAAAAATCTCAAATAAACAACCTAACCTTATACCTAAAGCAATTAGAGAATGAAGAACAAAAAAACCTCCAAAGTTAGCAGAAGGAAAGAAATCATAAAGATCAGATCAGAAATAAATGAAAAAGAAATGAAGGAAACAATAGCAAAGATCAATTAAACTAAAAGCTGGTTCTTTGAGAAGATAAACAAAATTGATAAAACATTAGCCAGACTCATCAGGAAAAAAAGGGAGAAGACTCAAATCAATAGAATTAGAAATGAAAAAGCAGAAGTAAAAACTGACACTGCAGAAAGACAAAGGATCATGGGAGATTACTGCAAGCAGCTATATGCCAATAAAATGGACAACCTGCAAGAAATGGACAAATTCTTAGAAAAGCATGACCTTCCAAGACTGAACCAGGAAGAAATAGAAAATATAAACAGACCAATCACAAGTAATGAAATTGAAACTGTGATTAAAAATCTTCCAACAAACAAAAGCCCAGGACCGATGGCTTCACAGGCGAATTCTGTCAAACATTTAGAGAAGAGCTAACACCTATCCTTCTCAAACTCTTCCAAAATATCACAGAGGGAGGAACACTCCCAAACTCATTCTACGAGGCCACCATCACCATGATACCAGAACCAGACAAAGAAGTCACAAAAAAAGAAAACTACAGGCCAATATCACTGATGAACCTAGATGCAAAAATCCTCAACAAAATACTAGCAAAGAGAATCCAACAGCACTTTAAAAGGATCATACAACATGATCAAGTGGGGTTTATCCCAGGAATGCAAGGATTCTTCAATATATGCAAATCAATCAAGGTGATACACCATATTAACAAACTGAAGGAGAAGAAACATATGATCATCTCAGTATATGCAGAAAAAGTTTTCTAGAAAATTCAACATCCATTTATGATAAACACTCTCCAGAAAGTAGGCATAGAGGGAACCTACCTCAACCTAATAAAGGCCATAGATGACAAAGCCACAGCCAACATCGTTCTCAATGGTGAAAAACTGAAACTATTTCCACTAAGATGAGAAACAAGATGGTTGCTCACTCTCATCACTAGTATTCAATATAGTTTTGGAAGTTTTAGCCACAGCAATCAGAGAAGAAAAAGAAATAAAAGTAATCCAAATCAGAAAAGGAGAAGTAAAACTGTCACTGTTTGCAGAGGACATGATTCTATACATAGAGAATCCTAAAGATGCTACCAGAGCTAATCAATGAATTTCGTAGAGTAGCACGATACAAAATTAATGCACAGAAATCTCTTGCATTCGTATACACTAATGATGAAAAATCTGACAGAGAAATTAAGGAAACACTCCTATTTACCATTGCAACAAAAAGAATAAAATACCTAGGAATAAATCTACCTAAGGCGACAAAAGACCTGTATGCAGAAAACTATTAAGACACTGATGAAAGAAATTAAAGATGATACAAACAGATAGAGTGATATGTCGTGTTCTTGGATTGGAAGAATCAGCATTGTGAAAATGACTATACTACCCTAAGCAATCTACAGATTCAATGCAATCAAACTACCAATGGCATTTTTCACAGAACTAGAACAAAAGAGTTCACAATTTGTATGGAAACACTAAAGACCCCGAATACCCAAAGCAATCTTGAGAAAGAAAAATGGCACTGGAGGAATCAGTGTCCCTGACTTCAGACTATGCTAAAAAGCTACAGTATCAAGACAGTATGCTACTGGCACAAAAACAGAAATATAGATCAATGGAACAGGATAGAAAGCCCAGAGATAAACCCACACACACATGGTCACCTTATCTTTGATAAAGGAGGCAAGAATATACAATGGAGAAAAGACAGTCTCTTCAATAAGTGGTGCTGGGAAAACTGGACAGCTGCATGTAAAAGAATGAAATTAGAATACTTCCTAACACCATACACAAAAATAAAATCAAAATGGGTTAAAGACCTAAACGTATAGCCAGACACTATCAGACTCTTAGAGGAAAACATAGGCAGAACACTCTCTGACATAAATCACAGAAAGATCCTTTTTGACCCACCTCCTAGAGAAATTGAAATAAAAACAAAAATAAAGAAATGGGACCTAATGAAACTTAAAAGCTTTTGCACAGCAAAGGAAACCATAAACAAGACAAAAGACAACCCTCAGAATGGGAGGAAATATTTGCAAACGAATCAATGGACAAAGGAATAATCTCCAAAATATACAAGCAGCTCATGCCGCTCAATATGAAGAAAATAAAATTCCCAATCCGAAAATGTGCAGAAGACCTAAATAGACATTTCTCCAAAGAAGATATACAGATTGCCAACAAACACATGAAACGATGCTCAACATCACTAATCATTAGAGAAATGCAAAACAAAACTACAATGAAGTATCACCTCACACCAGTCAGAATGGCCCTCATCAAAATATCTACAAACAATAAATGCTGGAGAGGGTGTGGAGAAAAGGGAACCCTCTTGCACTGTTGGTGGGAATGTCAATTGATATAGCCACTATGGAGAACAGTGTGGAGGTTTCTAAAAAACTAAAAATAGAACTACCATATGACCCAGGAATCCAAGTACTGGGCATACACCCTGAGAAAACCATAATTCAAAAAGAGTCATGTACAATAATGTTCACTGAACCATTATTTACAGTAGCCAGGACATGGAAGCAACCGAAGTGTCCATTGACAGATGAATGGATAAAGATGTGGCACATATATACAATGGGATATTAGCCATAAAAAGAAATGAAACTGAGTTATTTGTAGCGAGATGGATGGACCTAGAGTCTGTCATACAGAGTGAAGTAAGTCAGAAAGAGAAAAACAAATACCGTATGCTAACACAGATATATGGAATCTAAAAAAAAAAAAAGTCTCTGAAGAACCTAGGGGCAGGACAGGAATAAAGGTGCAGATGTAGAGAATGGACTTGAGAACACAAGGAGGGGGAAGGGTAAGCTGGGACGAAGTGAGAGAGAGGCATGGATATATATACACTACCAAATGTAAAATAGATAGCTAGTGGGAAGCAGCTGCATAGAACAGGGAGATCAGCTCAGTGCTTTGTTACCACCTAGAGGGGTGGGAGGGAGAAGCAATAGGGAGGGGATATTGGGGATATATGTATACATATAGCTGATTCACTTTGTTATACGGCAGAAACTAATACAACATTGTAAAGCAATTATACTCCAACAAAGATGTTAAAAAAAAAAAGAAATTAATCTTTTTTCGGTAGCATTGTTTGTTACCAGTGTTGGGCCTCTGCCCATATATTCTTCCTTTCCCTCTCAGTTCCTTTCTGGGGCACAGGACCTGGCCTGATCACTTTCCTTCCCTTCCTACAAAGTAATATGTGTATTTTTCTTACAGCCTTGGTTGTACAGGAGTCTTTCTGCAATTTAGTTTTCAGTGAGAATTGTTCCACATGTAGATATATTTTTGTTGTGTTCATGAGGGGAGGTGAGTTCCACGCCCTCCTACTCTGCTATCTTATTGATCCCCCTTCATTGCATTTAATTTTAAGTAAAAGCTTAATCTGTTTAAACTTACATCTTCTTCTCAAATTAAATGACAGAAAATGTTTTAACTTTTTTGGGGGGCGGGGGAACCACTAGTTCTAGCTATGTTATTAAAATTTTCAATACACCATTAAGATAATCTACTTAATAAGAAAGCATGTGCTATAACTTTAGTGTCAGCAATAAAAAGAGTTCTGTGTATAATTCCTGTTTAGAAATTGATAGTTTAGGGTTGGCCTTAAGATATATTCTCCCCTCTCATTTATTACATTTAATCTTCAGTATTTAGCCTAAGTATATATTATATCATATATACCTTATGTATCAATATATTTCTTTTTACTGTATGTAGTTTTTGTGGTATTTTTTCAATATAAATGGTTAAAACTGTTAAGCATTGTTATTTTATCAGAGAATCTTAGAAGTAGAGATGAAAAAGACCTATTGGGTCTTCCCCATTCCACTGTGAAATGCATGTATTTCCCAACAAATCCTGTTTCATCAACTTTAAGCTAGAATTGGGCCTGTTAGTCTCGGCAGAAAGAATGCCAGAGAGGTTTTTCTTATCAAGAAGTGTTATTTTTTTCTTCAAATGTATTAGCTATTTCATCCCATCCTGCTTTTACATTTGGGAGGCAAATTGAAAAGAAGGATAAATTCCTTAGCAAATTTTCTTTTTCAAGATAATTTCTCTAAATATTTTTCATCTTAAATAATTCATTAAGAATATCACAGAAAAATTCATCTCCCATCTTACATGAATATATTTTTACTTGAGGGCTTAGAAAAAATCCCAAACAGAACAATCTCTGCAGGCAGGTTTGTAGTGAACTAAGGAAGGGTAATATAGGAAGCAAGAAATGGAGGTACGGGTCAGTCAGGGATGTTTGTGACACGAGTGATGTATAGAGCAAGCATAAGCAGTCAGAGCCTTTTCATTATAACAAGCTGTGTTGATATTTATGAAATAGTTGCCTTGTGATGCCTCTGAAAATGCAGCTCTCCAGCTCAGAGTAAGAAATAAATTCAGGATTAGGAATAAGTGGCTGAGTTACAAGACTAAACGTACCAACAGCGAGTAAGTTTTAGAATGTGTTCAGATGTATTTTCTCCAATACCTATCTGCATAGATTGATGGATCCCCTAGCCACACCCTTTCAGATGAATCCAGCCAAACAATAAGAATCAAACACATGTATCTTATAGTCATTTTACCATCGGGCTACTGACTAGGCCTTGACCAGGATCATTTCTTTCTGCTTGTTTGTGATTTCATACTAGTCAGATGGCTTAATTAAATGGTAAATTATAATGCTTAAATCTACAAAGTGGAATGGTAAGTTTCATTATTTTCTTTGCATCCATGATATGTAAACGCATCCAAGATTCTACATGGGATTGTTATGCTATAAATTAATAATGATTTAATGGAAATCTCAGCGGTAAATTAAGGAAACAGTGAGTTATCTGAAAATATTTCCTCACAATTCCCTGTGCAACAAGGCTACCATGTGAATAAAGATAGTCTGGGGATGCTTAAAATGTCTCCCAACTCTTTTTGTTGTTGTTGTTCTTTATACCACGAACTTTTTTCTTTTTAGTAATTTAAAGTCAAGTGTATTTAGATATACTTATATACATATATATATATACACACACAAACATATACATATGCACATATACATACATATATACACCTACAAACATACATACATAACATTTTATTTAGTGTAAGCGTTATGTCTTCTTTTCCTTTTAACTAATATGAAACATCCATGTATAATCTTAAAAATCCTATTTGTTTCACCTAGTTTTAATTGTACATCTTTTTATATAGGAAAAACATACTTTTTTGAAAAATAAGACATATGACAATAACCAGTGAATTGTCTTAGCCCAGCAAACAAATATAAAATGAATGAATCTATAAAGGATTTTTCAGGGCTGTAAGGAATTTGGTTCCACACAGGAGGCTTTAGAGAATCAGAACATGAAAATATCTTTCATGGGAGATTTGATCTGTGCAGTGACAGCTTTGATATGTAGCAGCTGAATTATTAGTCCATCTGGTGAATCTAAATGCATAGGCATTACTACCTTCTAATACTGTGGTAAAATCTAGTTCATTTTTGACAGATTAATGATCTATTTCTATAAATATATATTTGGCATTAACTTATTTAGCTGAGACTTGGTCAATGATAAAACAATTAACTTTATAAACATATTTTAAAACTATATTCCATTTTGTCTATGTAATAAAAAAGTGAACCACAAATTTTAAAACGTTATTCAAACGCATGGTTCATAAATATGTATTTCTTTGATGACACTTTCATGCTATTGCAACTAAGAGTATGCATTTTAAATTACACACAAAGGGAGGCATAAATTAGGGAAAATAAATTAGAAGGTAGGAGTATTACACATCAGTTATTCCACTCTGGAGGAATCAGGAGAATCAGATTTTTTGCTACAACACTTCCCTCAGAATTCTGGGGTTTTTTTTAACCTCCTTAATGGAATTATTATAAATACCATTTGAATATCCTCAAAAATATTGACAATAGAAACAATAAATTGTATATCCTGGACAATGGGAAATATAATGACTATTTTTATTTGTAATATGTAGCAATTTTAATTTGAGTAAATTAGTATGAGAAATGTAGAAGATATGAAATATTGTTTCCAAAAAGAGAAATGGTCAAAATAAAAAAAATGAGGGCACAAAAGGATTCCTAAACTCTGTCAATAATGAAATTGTGATTAATATTCTAGAACCTTTACTCAAACATTAGTATTTACAATACTGTATGCATGTATTGAGTATTTTATGTGTCTTCCACAGTGTATTAAGGGATACATACTTTAAAATTATTGCTCTTGCTCTGAAGGATATCATAGCCTATGATAGCTATACTGTATCATTAGTACTATGTTGCTGAGTATAATTGGTAGCACATGAACAGGGGGGAGATTTTAAAATCTGCAGAGAGGGGTCAATCTCTAGCTTTTTATGTATGGCTCTGTGAGTCTGATGTTTTATATAATTGTATCTTGCCACATTAGGACTTTTAGGTCTAGTAATGGCAGACTAAGTAATTCAGATCAACCATCCCATTGAGATCAAGTAAAACAAGGGACAAAATACATATTTAAAAAGTCATCTTTCAACAAGCTTCAAATATCTAACAAAGTGATGAAAAATTACCGAGCCAAAATTGGTGAGAAGAGGAGAATCCAGGCATGTACACTCAGCTTTCAAAGCCATTTTTCCTCTGAGAGCATTTGCCAATCTAGAAAATCAGCTGTGCAATTGACCTGTGCTTTAGGAAACCTCATGGGGCTAGTGGAAAAAAAAGGCAAAGTCCAGAATCCATCAAAGTTAAGACTCTGATAAGGCATTCTCTATTAAGCTACAATTACAAAGGCTATATGCTAAGAGTAAGGGCGACTTGGAAATACAGGAGCTCTCAAACAAATTGAAGTCAGCTATGCATCATCTGAGTGATCCAGGGAGCTTTAAGGATTGAATTATGATTAAATTCTATCTGAAAAAAAAAATCACCTCAGACCTCAAATTGTCCCTACAAATAATTTTCAAATACAATATGAGATTTACAATTAAAGATAATCAGTCATACCAGGAAATGAGAACCATGAGCAAAAACCAGTGGAAACAGTAGATATTATAAATAGACCTACAATGATGTCAGATTTTAGAAATGTTAGGAACATACTATAGAACAGTCATGCTTTTTATGTTTTAAGAAATAAAACAAAAGCTGGACAATTTTACCAGTAAACTGGAACTTTGAAAATGACCAAAGTTTTGATAAAAAAGAAACCAAAAAATTTCTATGACTGAAAACTATAACTATAATTAATTAAGAACTAATGGGGGCTTCTCTGGTGGCGCAGTGGTTGAGAACCCGCCTGCCAATGCAGGGGACACGGGTTCGAGCCCTGGTCCGGGAAGATCCCGCATGCCGTGGAGCAACTGGGCCCGCAAGCCACACCTACTGAAGCCTGTGCGCCTAGAGCCCGTGCTCCACAGCAGGAGAGGCCATCATAATGAGAAGCCCGTGCATCGCAACAGAGACCCAATGCAGCCAAAAATAAATAATAAATTAATTAAAAAAAAAAAAAAAGAACTAATGGGCATGTTTACCAGCAAATTAGACATAGCTGAAGAGTGAATAGATGAACTGTACTGTAGGTCTGAAGAAATTATCCATAATGCAGTATAGAGAGACAAAAAAATGGGATAGATATAGAGAATAAAAAAATTCCTGACTTAACACACTTTTATAGAATTAGAATAATACTGAGTATGTTTTCTAAACACAATACAATTAGTCTAGAAATCAGTAATATAAAATAACTACAAAGCATAAAATGTTTGACTTTTAAAAATATACTTCCATATATTTTTAATAATCTTTGGATCTAAGCAGAAATAATCTAAATAATCTTTTATTATTTAGCAAATAATAATGGAGCAAAACTTGAAATCATTTGAAAGTTCTAAAATCTAGTGAGTGTCAAGGAGCAATGCAGAGAGCAGTAGCATCTCTCTCCTCCCTGATGCAACATCAAAATGGGGGACAAGGATTAAGCCTCTAACAGAACTGCCTGTCCAAGGAAGAAGTTTTCCTGTCACAGCGACTGGAAAGAAGCCATGAGTCAGAGAAGATGTGGAATTTGTATCAGTCATAATTCAAATAAAGCATCCAAAATGGATTTTATGTTATTTGGGTTCAGATGGCCCAGGATAATTAAAAATTCCTTATTCTTGGTTTAAACTATTACTAACCATCACAAGGAATAGGTTATAATTTTGTTTCAGGTACTAAGGAAATTTTGTCTCTGAAAACGGTATTTCTTTAATGCACATATTAATAATTAACATTGAAGTATGTACTTGAGTTTGAGGAGATATCATCAAATGTTATACACCGAAAATTTCATAAGGATTAGTCTTACAAGGCCACTTAGTGTTGACTGGTAAAATGTCAAACTGTAATTCTGCAAATGCAATCCTATAGTGACCTAATGCTCTATGGTCTTATTTTCTTGTTTAATGCAATGATAGGATTTTAGAGAATCTAAATGATATTTTTACTAAGATAGCTAGACAAGCTCTTTATTCAAATTATTCTTTGATGGTGATAATGAAACTATATAATCTAGATGTAAGGAAATTTTTATCTATTTTTTATAGTCCAGCAGATCAGTAGGTAGCATTCAGGAAGTCTTACAACCAGTGTTTCTAATCTCACATATTTCCTTAGTCCATGCAGTAGGTGAAACCAGAGGGAGAAAATTATTAATATTATGGATTACCTTATGCTTGGAAGCAATCTCTCTCTCCTTCTCTGTGGGGTATACATATATATATGTGTGTATATATAAGACAGTATGTCGAGTGTACTTTTCCTGTTGCCCAGAAATTATTAACTAAGACCTACAGCTGAAGTAAACAGTGGTCTAAACATCTCACACTCTAAAGCAGTGGTTTACAAAACTTTATTGTGCATCAGAATCACTTTCAAGTATTGTTAAAATACAGATCGCTGGGCCCCATCCCAAGATTCCAATCCAATACATCTAGGGAAGGGCCTGAGAATTTCCATTTCTCACAAATTCCCAGGTTACGCTGTAAATGCTGGCCCTAGAACCACACTTTGAAAACCACTGCTATAAAGACAGTTGCCATTTGGGGCTAAGCAACTTCCTCAGGGCTTAAGAGGTGACAGAACTTGCTATACTACTACTAGTCACTGACTCCAAACTTTCTTTTTCCAATCTGTGTAAGAAAAATGAGGAATGGAGAAAGAAATAGAAAGTCATTTGTATCAAGAACCTTTGAGAAATGTCAAGGTCATAGTTAGAACCAATTCTCTTCTCACTCTGACTGCAGGGCCATCTGAAGAACTCACAAAACAGAAACAGTGTTTTGATGCCTACCAAGCACAGGCTATTGTTGACTGGTGCTGGATTCACAAGCAGTGACAATCCAAAGAAAAATTATTACAATGGTGTCAATTAAGATATGAGACACCTTTCCTTTTTGATTCCCTCCTTACCACCCCCAGGTTTATTGCAGAATAATTCACATATATTTCCATAAATTTAAAGTGTACAACATGATTATTTGATATACATATATATTGTGAAATGATTACCAAGATCAAGATAATTAACATATCCATTACCTCACATGGTTAACTCCTGTTTCGCGTGTGTGGTGAGAACACGTAAGATCAACTCTCAGCAAATTTCAAGTATACAATACAATATTATTAACTATAGTCACCATACTGCTGTATTTGTCTCTGTATGATTTATTTCACTTAGCATAATGCCCTCCAGGTTCACCCATGCTGTCACAAATAGCAGAATTTCCTTCATTTTTATGGATGAATAATACTCCCTTGTCGATATATACCACATTTTCTTTAACCATTCATCTATTAAGGGACACTTAAGTTGTATCTGTATCTTAGATATTGTAAATAATGTTGCAATGAACATGGAATACAGACATCTCTTTGAGATATTGATTTCTTCTTCTCTGGATATAAATGCAGGGGTGGGATTACTTAATCATATGGTAGTTCTAAATTAATTATTTGAGGAATCTCCATACTATTTTCTATAGTGGCTGTACGAATTTACTTTTCCATCAACAGTGTACAGGTGTTCCCCTTTTTCCACATTCTCACCAATATTTTTTATCTTCTGTTTTTTGATAATAGTCTGCTTAATATGTGTGAGGTGATATCTCATTGTGGTTTTGATCTGAATTTCCCTGATGATTAGTAGTGCTGAGCAACTTTTCATGTACCTATTGGCTATTTGTATGTCTTTGAAAAAAATGTCTATTAGTGTCAACCATTTTAATTAATTAATCCATTCATTCATTAATTTTTATTGAGGTGGAGTTGATTTACAATATCATATTAATTTCAGGTGTACAACATAGTGATTCAGTATTTTTATAGATTATACTCCATTAAAAGTTATTACAGATAATGACTATAATTCCCTGTGTGATATAATATATCCTTGTTTCTTATCTATTTTATAAATAGTAGTTTGTATCTCTTAATCCCATACCCCTAATTTGCCTTTCTTCCTTTTCCTCTCTCCATTGGTAACTACTGGTTTGTTTTTTATATCTATGAGTCTCCTTTTTTGCATATACATTACTTTGTATTATTTCTAAATTCCACATATAAGTGATATACAGTATTTGTCTTTCTCTTTCTGACTTATTTCACTGAGAATAATATTCTCTATATCCAAGCATGCTACAGCAAATGGCAGAATTTAATTTTTTCAAGGCTGAGTAATATTCCATTGTATATGTATAAAACATCTTCTTTATCCATTTATCTGTTGTTGGGTGCTTGGGTTACTTCCATATCTTGGTTATTGTAAATTGTGCTGCTATGAATATTGGGGTGCATGTATCTTTATGAATTAACGTTTTTGTATTTTCTGGATATATGCCCAGGAGTAGGATTGCTGGATCATATGGTAGTTCTATGAGGAAGCTTCATACTGTTTCCATTGTGGCTACACCAATTTACATTACCTCCAACAGTGTACAAGGGTTCTCTTTTCTCCACATCCTCTCCAACATTTGTTATTTGTAGACTTTTTGATGATAGCCATTTTGACAGGTGTAAAGTGATATCTCATTATTGTTTTCACTTGCATTTATCCAATAATTAGCTATATTGAATATCTTTTCATGTGCCTGTTGGGCATCTGTATGTCTTCTTTTGAAAAATGTCTATTTAGGTCTTCTGTCCACTGTTTGATTGGGTTGCTTGGTTTTTTTTGACATTGAGTTGTATGAACTGTTTATAAGTTTTAAATATTAACCCTTTGACTGTCATATCATTTGCAAGTATCTGTTCCCATTTTGTAGGTTTTCTTTCATTTTGCCAATGGTTTCCTTTGTTGTGTAAAAGCTTTCCAGTTCAATTAGGTCACATTTGTTTATTTTTACTTTTACTTCTTCTGCCTTAAAAGACAGATCCAAAAAAAATATTGCTACAGTTAATATCAAAAGATGTTCTGCCAGTGTTCTCTTCTAGGAGTTTTATGGTTTTAGGTCATACATTTAGGTCATTAATCCATTTTGAGTTTAATTTTTTATATGGTGTGAGGAAATGTACTACTGTCATTCTTTTACATGTAACTGTCCAGTATTCCTAGCACTTCTTATTGAAGAGACTGTCTTTTCTCCATTGTATATTCTTTCTCCTTTGTCTTGGATTAATTGACCATAAGTGCATGGGCTTATTTCTGGGCTCTGTATTCTGTTTCATTGATCCGTCTGTTTTGTGCCAGTACCATACTGTTTTGATTACTGTAGCTTTGTAATATAGTCTGAAGCCTGGGAACATGATACCTCCAGCACTGTTCATTTTTCCCAAGGTTGCTTTGACAATTTGGGGTTTTTTGTGGTTCCATATGAAATTTAGGATTATTTGATCTAGTTCTGTGAAAAATGTCATGGGTATATTTATTGGGATTGCATTAAATCTGTAGATTGCTTTGGGTAGTATGGTCATTTTAACAAAATTAATTCTTCCGATCCAAGAGCACTGGATGTTGTTCCCTTTCTTTGTATCATCTTCAATTTCCTTCATCAATGTTTTATAATTTTCAGAGTGAAGTTCTTACACCTCCTTGGTTAAGTTTATTCGTAAGTATTTTATTCTTTTTGATGTGATTTTAAATGGGATTTTTATTACTTTCTCTTTCTTATAGTTCATTATTAGTGTATAGAAAAACAGCAGATTTCTGTATATTAATCTTGTATCCTGAAACTTTTCTGGATTCATTTTTTATTTCTAATAGATATTGGGTACAGATTTAGGGTTTTCTAAATAAAGTATCATATATGCAAATAGTGACATTTTTACTTTTTCTCTTCCAATTTAGATGCCTTTTATTTCTTTTTCTGGCTAGGACTTCTAATACTATGTTAAATGGAAGTGGCAAGAGTGGACATCCTTGTCTTGTTCCTGAATTTTGAGAAAACACTTTCAGCTTCTCAACATTGAGTATGATGTTAGGTGTGGGTTTGTCATTAATGGCATTGACTATGTTGAGATATGATTCTTCTATACCCACTTTGATGAGAGTTTTTAATCATAAATGAATGTTGCATTTTGTCAAATGCTTTTTCTATGTCTATTGAGATAATCATGGGATTTGTATTCTTCCTTTTATTATTGGGGTATATCACATTGATTGATTTACAAATGTTAAGCATCCCTGTGTCCCTGGAATAAATCATACTTGATCATGGTGCAAGATCCCTTCAGTATATTGTTGGATTTGGTTTGCTAATATTTTGCTGGGGATTGTTGCATCTATATTTATCAACTATATTGGCTTGTAATTTTCATTTTTGTTGTTTTTTTGTCTGGTTTTGGTATCAGGGTAATGGTGGTCTCATAGAATAAATTTGGAAGTGTTCTGTCCTCTCCAATTGTTGGAATAGTTTGAGAAAGATAGGTGATATCTCTTCTTTGTATGTTTGGTAGAATTCCCTGTGAAGCCAGCCAGTCCTGGACTTTTATTAGATGGGAATTTTTACTTTTTTCACAAATTCATTTAAACTACTAGTGATCAGTCTGTTCAAATTGTCTGTCTCTTTTTTTTTTCACACACACACACTGTATTTTATTCTTACAAGAGATAGACTGACACCAAGCATTGTAAATGGATGACCACAACAAAAGCAACAATGATTGCAATTACCAAACATGAAACACACTCACGCTATGTCATAATATTGACATTCAGTCCAGTAATCCTCCACTGTAACAGCTCCTTTACTTTGCAGTGAAAATTGATTTGTATATTCTTTGCCTCTGAGTCCTTGTGGGATTTTTTTTTAATTCAAACAAGAAGTCACAAAAATTATAATCATCCTCTTCAGTTCACTCAGTCCCATGTAATTAATTTTTTTTCATCTTGACGCTTTGTTAGCACTTTTATGAGTTCATCAGTTTTTCATTAGAGTTCTGAAAATGCTTATTCATTCAGTTCAGCAGTACAGTTACCAGAAACCTGTACTTGTCAGAGTCTTCTCCATGAATTCCTTGAAGATGAAAACCTTTTATAGGAACATATTTGCAAAAGCATCACAGTACACCCAGAACTGTCTGTAAATGACAAAAGACTTAAAAAAGACCATGGTTAAAGATTTGATGAAAGTTCATAATAATGCAATTGACAAGGAAATTTAGTTATTTCTGAGATATACATTTTAAAGTAATACCTAGAATTATGACATAACATTATACCAGAACATATAAGATTTTTAGAAATTTCATGTAATGTCTGAAACATTTATATTAACATACTTCCATACAAATAACCCAAAGAAAGTTTAGTATTAGTTGTTTTGTTTGTTTGTTTGCTTTATACTGCAGGTTCTTATTAGTCATCAATTTTATACACATCAGAGTATACATGTCAATCCCAATCGCACAATTCAGCACACCACCATCCCCACCCCACCGCAGTTTTCCCCCCTTGGTGTCCATATATCTGTTCTCTACATCTCTGTCTCAACTTCTGCTCTGCAAACCGGCTCATCTGTACCATTTTTCTAGGTTCCACATACATGTGTTAATATACGATATTTGTTTTTCTCTTTCTGACTTACTTCACTCTGTATGACAGTCTCTAGATCCATCCACGTCTCAGCAAATGACTCAATTTCGTTCCTTTTTATGGCTGAGTAATATTCCATTGTATATATGTACCACAACTTCTTTATCCATTCATCTGTCAATGGGCATTTAGGTTTCTTCCATGACCTGGCTATTGTAAATAGTGCTGCAATGAACATTGGGGTGCATGTGTCTTTTTGAATTATGGTTTTCTCTGGGTATACACACAGTAGTGGGATTGCTGGATCACATGGTAAATCTATTTCTAGTTTTTAAAGAAACCTCCATAATGTTCTCCATAGTGGCTGTATCAATTTACATTCCCACCAACAGTGCAAGAGGGTTCCCTTTTCTCCACACCCTCTCCAGCATTTGTTGTTTGTAGATTTTCTGATGATGCCCATTCTAACTGGTGTGAGGTGATACCTCATTTTAGTCTTGATTTGCATTTCTCTAATAATTAGTGATATTGAGCATATTTTCATGTGCTTCTTGGCCATCTGTATATCTTCTTTGGAGAAATGTCTATTTAGGTCCTCTGCCCATTTTTGGATTGGGTTGTTTGTTTCTTTAATATTGAGCTGAATAAGCTGTTTATATATTTTGGAGATTAATCCTTTGTCCGTTGATTCATTTGCAAATATTTTCTCCCATTCTGAGGGTTGTCTTTTCGTCTTGTTTATGGTTTCCTTTGCTGTGCAAAAGCTTTGAAGTTTCATTAGGTCCCATTTGTTTATTTTTGTTTTCATTTCCATTACTCTAGGAGGTGGATCAAAAAATATCTTGCTGTGATTTATGTCAAAGAGTGTTCTTCCTATGTTTTCCTCTAAGAGTTTTATAGTTTCCGGTCTTACATTTAGGTCTCAAATCTATTTTGAGTTTATTTTTGTGTATGGTGTTAGGGAGTATTCTAATTTCATTCTTTTACATGTAGCTGTCCAGTTTTCCCAGCACCACTTATTGAAGAGGCTGTCTTAATCCATTTTATATTCTTGCCTCCTTTATCAAAAATAAGATTACCATATGTGCGTGGGTTTATCTCTGGGTTTTCTATCTTGTTCCATTGATCTATGTTTCTGTTTTTGAGCCAGTACCATATTGTCTTGATTACTGTAGCTTTGTAATATAGTCTGAAGTCAGGGAGTCTGATTCCTCCAGCTCCATTTTTTTCCCTCAAGACTGCTTTGGGTATTTGGGGTCTTTTGTGTCTCCATACAAAGTTTAAGATGATTTGTTCTAGTTCCGTAAAAAATGCCATTGGTAATTTGATAGGGATTGCATTGAATCTGTAGGTTACTTTGGGTAGTATAGTATTTTCACAATATAGATTCTTCCAATCCAAGAACATGGTATATCTCTCCATCTGTTGGTATCATCTTTAATTTCTTTCATCAGTGTCTTATAGTTTTCTGCATACAGGTCTTTTGTCTCCCTAGGTAGGATTATTCCTAGATATTTTATTCTTTTTGTTGCAATGTTAAATGGGAGTGTTTCCATAATTTCCCTTTCAGATTTTTCATCACTGGTGTATAGGAATGCAAAAGATTTCTGTGCATTAATTTTGTATCCTGCAACTTTACCAAATTCATTGATTAGCTCTAGTAGTTTTCTGGTGGCATTTTTAGGATTCTCTATGTATAGTATCATGTCATCTGCAAAGAGTGACAGTTTTACTTCTTCTTTTCCAATTTGTATTCCTTTTATTTCTTTTTCTTCTCTGATTGCCGTGGCTATGACTTCCAAAACTATGTTAAATAATAGTGGTGAGAGTGGACATCCTTGTCTCATTCCTGATCTTAGAGGAAATGCTTCCAGTTTTTCACCATTGAGAATGATGTTTGCTGTGGGTTTGTCTTATATGACATTTATTATGTTGAGGTACGTTCCCTCTATGCCCATTTTCTGGAGATTTTTTATCATAAATGGGTGTTGAATTTTGTCAAAAGCTTTTTCTGCATCTATTGAGATGATCATATGGTTTTTATTCTTCAATTTGTTAATATGGTGTATCACATTGATTGATTTGTGTATATTGAAGAATCCTTGCATCCCTGGGATAAATCCCACTTGATCGTGGTGTATGATCCTTTTAATGTGTTGTTGGATTCTGTTTGCCAGTATTTTGTTGAGGATTTTTGCATCTATATTCATCAGTGATATTGGTCTGTAATTTTCTTTTTTTGTAGTATCTTTGTCTGGTTTTGGTATCAGGGTGATGGTGGCCTCATAGAATGAGTTTGGGAGTGTTCCTTCCTCTGCAAATTTTTGGAAGAGTTTGAGAAGGATGGGTGTTAGCTCTTCTGTAAATGTTTGATAGAATTCATCTGTGAAGCCATCTGGTCCTGGACTTTTGTTTGTTGGAAGATTTTTAATCACAGTTTCAATTTCATTACTTGTGATTGGTCTGTTCATTTTTTCTGTTTCTTCCTGGTTCAGTCTTGGAATATTATACCTTTCTAAGAATTTGTCCATTTCTTCCAGGTATTTCATTTTATTGGCATAGAGTTGCTTGAAGTAGTCTCTTACGATATTTTGTATTTCTGTGGTGTCTGTTGTAACTTCTCCTTTTTCATTTCTAATATTATTGATTTGAGTCCTCTCCCTCTTTTTCTTGATGAGTCTGGCTAATGGCTTATCAATTTTGTTTATCTTCTCAAAGAACCAGCTTTTAGTTTTATTGATCTTTGCTATTGTTTTCTTTGTTTCTATTTCATTTATTTCCACTCTGATCTTTATGATTTATTTCCTTCTGTTAACTTTGGGTTTTGTTTGTTCTTCTTTCTCTAGTTCCTTTAGGTGTAAGGTTAGATTGTTTACTTGAGATTTTTCTTGTTTCTTTATGCAGGCTTGTATAGCTATAAACTTCTCTCTTAGAACTGCTTTTGCTGCATCCCTTGGGTTTTGGATCATCGTGTTTTCATTGTCATTTGTCTCTAGGTATTTTTTGATTTCCTCTTTGATTTCTTCAGTGATCTCTTGGTTATTTAGTAACGTATTGTTTAGCCTCCATCTGTTTGTGTTTTTTACATTTTTTTCCCTGTAATTGATTTCTAATCTCATAGCGTTGTGGTCAGAAAAGATGCTTGATATGAGTTCAATTTTCTTAAATTTACTGAGGCTTGATTTGTGACCCAAGATGTGATCTATCCTGGAGAATGTTCCGTGCGCACTTGAGAAGAAAGTGTAATCTGCTGTTTTGGGATGGAATGTCCTATAAATATCAATTAAATCTATCTGGTCTATTGTGTCATTTAAAGCTTCTGTTTCCTTATTTATTTTCATTTTGGATGATCTGTCCATTGGTGTAAGTGAGGTGTTAATGTCCCCCACTATTATTGTGTTACTGTCGATTTCCTCTTTTATAGCTGTTAGCAGTTGCCTTATGTACTGAGGTGCTCCTATGTTGGGTGCATATATATTTATAATTGTTATATCTTCTTCTTGGATTGATCCCTTGATCATTATGTAGTGTCCTTTCTTGTCTCTTGTAACATTCTTTATTTTAAAGTCTATTTTATCTGATATAAGTATAGCTACTCCAGCTTTCTTTTGATTTCCATTTGCATGGAATATCTTTTTCCATCCCCTCACTTTCAGTCTGTATGTGTCCCAGGTCTGAAGTGGGTCTCTTGTAGACAGCATATATATGGGTCTTGTTTTTGTATCCATTCAGCGAGCCTGTGTCTTTTGGTTGGAGCATTTAATCCATTCACGTTTAAGGTAATTATCGATATGTATGTTCCTATGACCATTTTCTTAATTGTTTTCGGTTTGTTTTTGTAGGTCCTTTTCTTCTCTTGTGTTTCCCACTTAGAGGAGTTCCTTTAGCATTTGTTGTAGAGCTGGTTTGATGGTGCTGAATTCTCTTAGCTTTTGCTTGTCTGTAAAGCTTTTGATTTCTCCATCGAATCTGAATGAGATCCTTGCCGGGTAGAGTAATCTTGGTTGTAGGTTCTTCCCTTTCATCACTTTAAGTATATCATGCCACTCCCTTCTGGCTTGTAGAGTTTCTGCTGAGAAATCAGCTGTTAACCTTATGGGAGTTCCCTTTTATGTTATTTGTCGTTTTTCCCTTGCTGCTTTCAATAAGTATTCTTGGTCTTTAATTTTTGCCAATTTGATTACTATGTGTCTCGGCTTGTTTCTCCTTGGGTTTATCCTGTATGGGACTCGCTGTGCTTCCTGGACTTGGGTGGCTATTTCCTTTTCCATGTTAGGGAAGTTTTCGATTATAATCTCTTCAAATATTTTCTCTGGTCCTTTCTCTCTCTCTTCTCCTTCTGGGACCCCTATAATGCGAATGTTGTTGCGTTTAGTGTTGTCCAAGAGGTCCCTTAGGCTGTCTTCATTTCTTTTCATTCTTTTTTCTTTAGTCTGTTCCGCAGCAGTGAAATCCACCATTCTGTTTTCCAGGTCACTTATCCATTCTTCTGCCTCAGTTATTCTGCTATTGATTCCTTCTAGTGTAGTTTTCATTTCAGTTATTGTATTGGTCATCTCTGTTTGTTTGTTCTTTAATTCTTCTAGGTCTTTGTTAAACATTTCTTGCATCTTCTCGATCTTTGCCTCCATTCTTATTCCGAGGTCCTGGATCATCTTCACTATCATTATTCTGAATTCTTTTCTGGAAGGTTGCCTATCTCCACTTCATTTAGTTGTTTTTCTGGGGTTTTATCTTGTTCCTTCATCTGGTATATAGCCCTCTGCCTTTTCATCTTGTCTATCTTTCTGTGAATGTGGTTATTGTTCCACAGGCTGCAGGATTATAGTTTTTCTTGCTTCTGCTGTCTGCCCTCTGATGGTTGAGGCTATCTAAGAGGCTTGATGGGAGGCTCTGGTGGTGGGTAGAGCTGACTATTGCTCTGGCGGTCAGAGCTCTGTAAAACTTTAATCCACTTGACTGTTGATGGATGGGGCTGGGTTCCCTCCCTGTTGGTTGTTTTGTCTGAGGCAACCCAACACTGGAGCCTACCTGGGCTCTTGGGTGGGGCTAATGACAGACTCTGGGAGGACTCACGCCAAGGAGTGCTTCCCAGAATTTCTGCTGCCAATGTCCTTGTCCCCACGGTGAAACGGAGCCACCCCCCGCCCCTGCAGGAGACCTTCCAACACTTGCAGGTAGGTCTGGTTCAGTCTCCCCCGGGGTCACTGCTCCTTCCCCTGGGTCCTGATGCGCACACTATTTTGTGTGCGCCCTCCAAGAGTGGGGTCTCTGTTTCCCCCAGTCCTGTCGAAGTCCTGCAATCAATTCCCACTAAGCTTCAAAGTCTGATTCTCTAGGAATTCCTCCTCCCGTTGCCGGACCCCCAGGTTGGGAAGCCTGACGTGATGCTCAGAACCTTCACTCCAGTGGGTGGACGTCTGTGGTATAAGTGTTTGCCAGTCTTGTGAGTCACCCACCCACCAGTTATGGGATTTGATTTTACTCTGATTGCGCCCCTCCTACCATCTCATTGTGGCTTCTCCTTTTTCTTTTGATGTGGGGTATCTTTTTTGGTGAGTTCCAGTGTCTTCCTGTCGATGATTGTCCAGCAGCTAGTTGTGATTTTGGTGTTCTTGCAAGAGGGAGTGAGAGCATGTCCTTCCACTCCGCCATCTTGGTTCCTCCTCTGTCTGTGTCTTCTTGATTCAATCTTGGCAGGTTGTATCCTTCTAGAAATTTTTCCATTTCTTCTAATTTGTCCAATTTGTAGGCATATAACTGCTCATAGTGTACTCATGATTTTTTTTTTTTGTATTTTTGTGGTATTGGTTGTTATCACTCCTCTTGCATTTCTTATTTTGTTTATTTGGGTCCTATCTCTCTTCTTCTTGATGAGTCTGGCTAAAGTTTTATCAATTTTTCTTTCTCTTTTCAAAAAAGCCAGTTTGGTTTCATTTATCCTTTCTCTTGTCTTTGGTCTCTATTTCATTTCTTTTCTAATACTATTTCCCTCCTTCTTCTGACGTTGGCCTTTGCTGTTCTTTTTATAATTCCTTTAGATGGTAAGTTAGGTAGTTTATTTGAAATATTGCTTGTTTCTTGAGGAAGGCCTGTGTCGCTATAAACTTTGGTCTTAGAATTGCTTGGGCTGCATCCCATAGATTTTTAAAAGTTGTGTTTCCATTTTCATTTGTCTGTACATTTTTTTTTTTTAGAGACAAAGTTGTCTTTTGTTTTATTATAAAAGAAAAAAAATAACTCCTTAGGAATTTTAACTAAGAAAGGAATATTTCACTCTCAGAGAATAGACACAAAGATACAAAATTTGTCTGAAGATATTTTCTGATTTCCTGTTTGATTTCTTCACTAACCCATTGGTCTTTTAGTAGCATGTTGTTTAATCTCCCCATCTTATGCTTTTCCCAATTTTCTTTCTGTAATTTATTTCTATTTTCATACCACTGTGGTTGGAAACAATGCTTGATATAATTTCTATCCTCTTTAATTTGTTGAGACTTGTTTTGTGACCTAGCATATGATCTGTCCTATTCTGCTGTTTTGGGATGTAAAGTCCTGTAGATATCTATTAAGTTTGACTGGTCTCTTGCATCATTTAAGAGCACTGTTGTCTTGTTGATTTTATGTGTGGATCATCTGTCCATTGATGATACTAGGGGACTTTAAAACTTAAAGTCCCTTAATATAATTGTATTCTTGTCTTTTTCTCCCTTTATGTCTATTAAAATTTGCTTTATATATTTAGGTGCTCCTGTATTGAGTGCATATATGTTAATGACTATTATATCCTATTCTTGTATTGATCCCTTTATCATTATATAACACCCATCTTTGCCTTCTATTATAGACTCTGTTTTAAAGTATATTTTTTTGTATTTGAGTATTGCTAACC